>NC_137776.1:1281352-1433852 GCF_963455305.1 Plecotus auritus | reverse complement strand
CGACATCCAATGATCGCAATACATAATGTGTAGAAAAAGTTATTTACATTCTCATAACTGGTCACTTCATTTTTTTTTTTTACTGACATAAAGTAATAGTTTATCATCATCAGCATCATCATCGTTCTATGGAGCACACACTCCTAAACCAACTGCACAAACATCTATATTAATAAAAGGCCCGTGGCCGTAGCGCCGTAACGCCGTCACAACCAAAAGAGCAGCGGCTCTCGTGGCGGGCGGGGCGGGCGCGAGCTACCGGGGTGGAGAGCTGGGAGCAGCGATGGGCGGGCGGCCAGCTGAGGCAAGCGGAAGCGAGCTACCCGTGCACGATTTCGTGCACGCTGCGCCTCTCGTTTTCTTACAAAAATGCTTGGAATTTTTGTTCACATTTTACATGAATATTGGAATTACGGGACAAAGTCCAAGAGTGTATCAGCAGTGGAATCGAGATCGGAAGCTATGATCCAAGATGATGTGTTCTTCATACATACGGCATGCCGCTTCTTCACTAGCCATAGTAGTAATAATACATTTCATTGGCATCACACAATTAAATCAGTATTATTTTGTTGACATTTCATCAATTTCTTAAATTTGACAACTATTTTATTGTTCATAGGTCGACTGTATTGTTTACCAATGAACTATATATGCATGGCCAAAATTATCACCCACAGAGCTGAATGGAAATTATTGTCCAGCAATCCCAGGCCTCTGTCCCTCTCATCCATCTGTGGATATAGGGTGAATTTTAATGACGTAATGTATTAACTAACATGATTTTCTCCCAAATCAGTGAGAAACTAGGAAGTACCCAACGTTCCAGAGCGCATTTCAGCTTTAACTCTTGCTGGTCAGAGTCCCACTGTGTTTGTAGCTAAAAACCAAAACCTCCCTTCTCTCCTTGTCTCGGTGAAGTCTCTCTCCTCAGCATTTGATTTATTTGCATAGTTTTCCTAAAAGTATTGAACCTACTCCTTCTATGTCATTGGGCTAATCTTGACCCGTTTCTTTCTTCACCTAAACCCTGTACTCACCATCGGATTAGGACATTCCACTCAAGTATGTTCAGGGGACATCGGCCGACCCCCCCTAATCCAAGGAATTTCCTTACAAATAACCAGCTTCTTTTAACTCTATACTGGCAATCAAAGTGCAATATTGAAATTAATTATTGCTGCAGAATCAATCACTAAGATGATTACAGATATAAAGCTACATGTTAATGATTTGTTCGTACTGTTTAAGTCTCTGTTATTCACAAATATTGCCCATGAAGGAGTTTATTTCTGGTAAGGAACATGGGAAATAACCATTAAACAGTTTTTAAAATTATGAATACGTGTACTAGCTCTTGAGTGTACACTGGGTATAAGAACTCAGCTACAACCTAGAGCAATGGAGACTAAGGAGAAAATAAACAAATGGGACTACATCAAAATTAAAAGCTTCTGCACAGCAAAGGAGACCATCAATAAAACAAGAAAGCCCACTGCATGGGAGAACATATTTGCCAATGTTATCACCGATAAGCGTTAATCTCCCACATTTACAGGGAACTCATACAACTTAACAAAAGGAAGATAAACAACCAATTAAAAAATGGGCAAAGGACCTAAATAGACACTTTTTGAAAGAGGACATACAGAAGGCCGAGAGACATATGAAAACATGCTCAAAGTCACTAATCATCCGAGAGATGCAAATCAAAACAATAATAAGGTACCATCTCACACCTGTCAGAATGGCTATCATCAACAAATCAACAAACACAAGTGCTGGCGAGGATGCGGAGAAAAAGGAACCCTCGTGCACTGCTGGTGGGAATGCAGACTGGTGCAGCCACTGTGGAGAACGGTATGGAGTTTCCTCAAAAAGTTGAAAATGGAACTCCCATTTGACCCAGTGATCCCACTTCTAGGAATATATCCCAAGAAACTAGAAACACGAATCAGAAAGGATATATGCACCCCTATGTTCATAGCAGCACAATTCACCATAGCTAAGATTTGGAAACAGCCTAGGTGCCCGTCAGCAGATGAGTGGATAAAAAAACTATGGTCCATCTACACAATGGAATACTACGCTGCGGTAAAAAAGGAGTTCTTACCACTTGCAACAGCATGGATGGAACTGGAGAGCATTATGCTAAGCGAAATAAGCCAGGCAGAGAAAGATAAATATCACATGATCTCACTCATTTGTAGGATATAATGATCAACATAATTTGATGAACGAGAATAGATCCAGAGACAAATGGCAGGGGAGGTGGGGCGGAGGGCGGGGGGAGTCAGAGAACAACCAAGGGACTTGTCCGCATGCACATTAGCATGACTAATGGACACAGACACCAGGGCGGTGGGGGCTTGTCTGGGATGGGAATGGCTGGGCGGGGTGGATCAATCAGGGAAAAGGAAACATTTGTAAATCTTTAGACAATAAATAAATTTAAAAAAGAACTCAACTACAAATTCCTGTGTGACCCTACAATCTATTGAGTCCAGCACAAGGGTAAACAGAAAATTAAAACACAGTACGTGAAGCAATATCCTGCTATTCATCCGTTTAATAAACATCCATCGGGTCCGTAATTTGTTCCGGGCCTTCAACAAGGTACGCAAGAAGAAGATGAATGGACTGACCTCAAGAAGCCTGCACGCAGGCCGAGAAGGATGAGTAAACCACGAGTTAGGTGCAATGCGGAGTGTGGAAATTGCTCGTGCCTTCATTCAGCAGACATTTCTTTTCTTTTAAATATATTTTTATTGATTTTCTATAGAGAGGAAGGGAGAGGGATAGAGAGCCAGAAACATTGATGACAGAGAAACATCGATCAGCTGCCTCCTGCACACTCCCTACTGGGGATATGCCTGCAACCAAGGTACATGCCCTTGACCGGAATCGAACCTGGGACCCTTGAGTCCGCTCTATCCACTGAACCAAACCGGTTAGGGCCAGCAGACATTTCTTGACCATTACTTTGTGCCAGACCCTGTGGCGGCTGCTTATTCACTAGTTTGGGATAGAAAGGCTGCAATTCATGATTCCTTCCCTTAAGGGGAACCCGTGGTCACTGGCACATTAGGATGTGACACTCACTTTGTCTTTCTAGATCAGGGGTGGGCAAACTTTTTGACTCGAGGGCCACAATGGGTTCTTAAACTGGACCGGAGGGCCGGAACAAAAGCATGGATGGAGTGTTTGTGTGAACTAATATAAATTCAAAGTAAAGGAGCGGAGGGGAGAGCAAGAGAACCGGATAGAACAGCCGGATCCATAGTTTGCCCAAGGCTGTTCTAGATGCATCTGGGGTACCCCGGAATTCTAAAACCTCTTCCAAAAGGCCACTTGGTAGCCCTAACCTATATTTCCCAGAGCATGCATTATGTCACCATTGTATGGCACTTTAAAAATGTAACTTTTTTATTGATTTCAAAGAGGAAGGGAGAGGGAGAGAGAGACAGAAACGTCAATGATGAGAATCATGGATCGGCTGCTTCCCGTACATCCCACACTGGGGATGGAGCCTGCAACTCAGGCCTGTGCCCTGACCGGGAATGCAACCGTGACCTCCTGGTTCATAGGTCAACGCTCAACCCCTGCGCCTCGCCAGCTGGGCTATTGTTTCCATCTTTTAAATATCGGTTGCCTAGATGAACCCTATTACCACCATTTGAAAATATTGCCTGAATTAGGTGACTCCCATCTTTCTAGCTTGACAACAGAGAAAAATTGATGGGTAGGTCATCAAGCCGTGAGACCCAGAGGAAGGGAGGAGGAGGAGAGTTTTGAGGAGAAGAGACCAGCATGTGCTCCGGGTATGGGAGCCACTTTCATGTAGGGTGTTTCGCTTCATCTCTATAATCACCTTGACAAGAAGTTGCTGTTAGCATGTTAAGGAGGAAGAAATTAAGGCTCCTAAAAATTATGGTACTTTTCAAAAACTGCACAGGCAGAAAAAATGGAAGAAAGGCTTTGAAACAATATTTTACCCCCCAGTTAAAATAAGTATTTTGCAAGGTTTCCCTTTAAATTAACCAGTATAAACCTTGCTTTATATTTGGAAAGTTAAAAATACAAGGACATACTGTCATTAAACATCTGGCTGACACCATAGTCTAGTTTTATGTGTATGAATTAAGTTATTTTTCTGTTCCATGTTCATGTCAATCATTCTTCATAAAGAAAAAAAACCAATCGAATTATAATTCTGCTTGTTCTGTGGGTGAGAGAGAATGAAGGACCAGAACTATTTTTTTTCTCTGAATTGTCCATTTTTATAGAATTTTTAAAGTGAGAGAGACGGTATAAGTCATCTAGTGGAGACATTCAATTCCTTCGCTTCACAGATGAGGAAATGGAGCTCAGACGTTTATTGGCAGAAAGGGGGGTGTGGGAAACCCTGGTCCATTATGAGTTCTGCCATTTAAAATCTGCAATTATTGTTCCACTTCCCTCTTCACTCTTCTCTGCAAACATTCTAATTGCTCTTTCCAGAAAAGTCATGTCCCAAGTGTCCGGGTCACAAAATAGAACACAAAGGAAGGGTCAAGCACCCGAGGAGGATAGGGCGGGGCTGGGAACACCCTCCCTGGGCCTCCAGGGGGCTCAAAGCCTTTTTTTTTTTTCACTCCTACCTCTTTTGTGTGTGTGTGTGTGTTGTTGTTTTTTCATCCTCACCCAAGGATATTTTTCCATTGATTTTTAGGGAGAGGGAAAGAGAGAGGGAAAGACAGAGAGGAACATCAATGTGAGAGAAACACACTGATTGGTTGCCTCCTGCATGCACCCCAACCAGGGCCTGGGCCGGTAGGAGCCTGCAACCCAGATGCTTGCCCTTGACCGGAATCCAACCTGGGACCCTTTGGTCCACAAGCCGACCCTCTACCCACTGAGCCACATTGGCTAGGGCTTCACTCCTGCTTCAGTACACACAGACTGAGCATGTGGGGGGCACACTGCTTTCTCTCCACCACCTACAAAAATTAGACAATTATTTTTCTCTTCCGATCTTGATGATTGACAACTGGCATCTCAAAGATTCACTTGCCCCTTCGGCATCTGTTTTTCCATTTCCTTCCCACTCCGTGAATATGTCACCTTGTCCACGTTCATGTTCATTTCAGCTCTTTGTCCGTCAGGACGTCCTTTGTGGCCAAGGGCCCCTCCGACCCACTGCCCCCTAGTCTTTGCTTCTAGATGCCGTGGAGGGTGGAGGGCTACAGGGAGAGCGTCCCACAGAGGGAGTCTGCCGAGGCCATCGGGAATGGTTGTGTATTTCACAGCCCAAATATGAGCACCTCGTTTCCACTCCGAGCAGAAGCTTTGCAGGCCGGAGGGATTGGCAAGAAACAGTCACAGTGATGAAAAGCAAGGGTCTGTCACCGAGAAGGTCAGAGAAAGAACTCCCCAGACTAGACCAAGCTGAAGGAGCTCGTCACCACCAGCCAGGGTCATCTGAACCGTGAGAGGGCCTTGATGAAGAAGAAGAGGAGGAAGAAGAAGGAGGAGGAGGAGGAGGAGGAGGAGGAGGAGGAGGAGAAGGGGAAGGGGAAGGGGAAGGGGAAGGGGAAGGGGAAGGGGAAGGGGAAGGGGAAGGGGAAGGAGAAGGAGAAGGAGAAGGAGAAGGAGAAGGAGAAGAAGAAGAAGAAGAAGAAGAAGAAGAAGAAGAAGAAGAAGAAGAAGAAGAAGAGGAAGAAGGAGAAGGGGAAGAAGGAGAAGGGGAAGAAGGAGAAATTTATAAACAATAAAATGGCAAAGAATACATATGTACATCAACAACTGAATCTGAAAAACACCGAATAAATGAACAAGCGGAACAGAAACAGACTCAGAAATACAGAGACTATCTTGATGGTTGCCAGGTGGGAGGGGGCTGGGAGAAAAAGATGAAGGGATTAAGAAGTACAAATTGGATCTTACAGAATAGTAACAGGGACATAAAGGACAGCACAGAGAATATAGACAATAATATCGTCATGACTGTGTATGGTGTCAGATGGGAGCAAGGCTTATCAGGATGAACACTTAGCAAGCTATGTAATATCTAATCTCTGGGGTGTGCACCGGAAATATAATAACGTATATCGACTGTAATAGAAAATTAATGATTTTTAAATGGGGGGAAAGCAGGGTGGAGGGGGGGTCAATGGGGGCGGGAGGGGGGACATCTGTAATACTTTCAACAATAAAGATACATTTAAAACAATAAAATAAAAGTGGGGGGGATTTAAATTCATCATTTGAAACCTTCAAAAATGAAAACTATAGCCCCAGATGGTTTCGGTAGTGAATTATGCCAAGTGTTTAACAAAGAAACAGGGCCAATGATTCCACACGGTCTCTTACAGAGACTAGAAGGTGAGAAGGGGCGCGTCCCAGTTCATTCCAGAAGGCCAGTGTCTCCTGGGTGCCACCCAGCCAAGGCCATCACAAGGAAACACAGAACGCTGTCCCGCACGAACACATATGAAAGAGCCTCAAAGCTGCGGTGAACATGCGTCCCCCCAGAATTCATGTGGTGAAACCTTAACTCCCAGATGTGACGGTGTTGAAGAGGGAGGCCTTCAAGAGGTGGTGCCGAAACCGGTTTGGCTCCGTGGATAGAGCGTCGGCCTGCGGACTGGGGGGTCCCGGGTTCGATTCCGGTCAAGGGCATGCACCTTGGTTGCGGGCACATCCCCAGTAGGGGGTGTGCAGGAGGCAGCTGATCGATGTCTCTCTCTCATCGATGTTTCTAACTCTCTATCCCTCTCCCTTCCTCTCTGTAAAAAATCAATAAAATATATTTAAAAAAAAAAAAAAAAAAGAGGTGGTTAGGTCATGAGGGTGGTAAGTGTGTTTATCTGACTAAGACCGGCTCTGTAGCCAAACTTCTTAAATCAGATCTCTAGGATGGAAAAATCCCAGGTTGGTGCTCAATGCACTTGGTTAGTTTAAAAATTTTTTTTAATTTAAATATCACTTATAACCTTGCAAATACACATAGGTATGTGCGCGCGCACACACACAATTATAACTGGTTTCAAGTACGCGGTGGTTGTCTCCCACACGGGGACCCTGCTCTCTGGCTAACCTTTGATGAATTTCTTAACTAGAGAACATGAGAAAATCGTCCTAATAGCTAAAGCCGTCTTCTGGACAAGCAGGCTTCAACCCCTGTTAGTTCATCCATGGATCCCTCCCAAATAGCATTTGGCAAGAGTCCTTGTGAAATCAGCACGGAAAGTCTCAGGAGAACAAATTGGGGTCATCGGAGTCGCTCCGCTGGTGCCTCCAAACGCTTTGAACCGCGTTTCCAGGGGAAAGTCAGGTTAACATCACAGTCGGCTAACGACCTCGTTTCAGTTTCTTGTAAGCGGTGAGTCAGAGGGGACAAGGTGGAGAGAGAAGAGAAAGGACAATGGGATGTGTGGGTAGGACATTGCCAAATGGCTGGAAATAACTGGTTTTTTAATCATAAATTTGAAATCATTTTGAAAGAAAGGATCATATTCATAAGCTATACTGTTATCTTTTTAATAAAATATTTAAATCCTACTTCTAAAATAAAAAATAATATTCTATTTTTTAAAAAGTTTTTTTTTTGGTATTCCATTTCAAAGTTCAAAAAAATATACATCCCAGAAGCTCTAAAACTAAAGCATTAAACTCTCAAGTTTATTTACCCTTCCTTCTTTGGATGAAATCTCATGTTCTTACGTTTTAGACAATTGTCTGGATAGAAAGCTGTAGTTTTAATTATATCAATATTATAATGAAAGCAAAACATGTTCTTGTCTGTGAATGTTTCACCACAAAACCACCGGTGTCCGGAGGAGAGACGAGCTTTTGTTAGTGAATTTGCCGCCACCGAAAGCGTTCATAGAGCAATCGGTTCTGTTTGTCCGTTCTCGTCTTGACTTACCCTTTTCCTCATGTTTTCTTCCTTTATCTTCCCACTTGTTTTCTCCTGCCTCTACAGTGAGTATT
The DNA here is from genome assembly GCF_963455305.1 of Plecotus auritus. Lineage (NCBI taxonomy): Eukaryota > Metazoa > Chordata > Mammalia > Chiroptera > Vespertilionidae > Plecotus > Plecotus auritus. The sequence goes on along the minus strand of NC_137776.1, from coordinate 1,425,878 downwards.
TCTTTTCCTTCCTTTTGTCCTTTGTATCTTTTCTCTTTTCTTTTTCTTTTTTTATTACCTGTCACTCACATTCTGTCCCGGCCTTTCCGAGCCCTGACCTCCCTTCTCCTATTTTATTTTTATTTTATTTTATTTATTTTATTTTATTTTATTTTATTTATTTTATTTATTTTATTTATTTCATTTTATTTTATTTTATTTATTTTATTTTATTTTATTTTATTTTATTTTATTTATTTATTTATTTATTTATTTATTTATTTTATTTATTTTATTTCATTTTATTTTATTTTATTTATTTTATTTATTTTATTTTATTTATTTTATTTCATTTTATTTTATTTTATTTATTTTATTTATTTTATTTTATTTATTTTATTTATTTTATTTTATTTTATTTTATTTTATTTTATTTATTTTATTTATTTCATTTTATTTTATTTTATTTATTTTATTTTATTTATTTTATTTTATTTTATTTTATTTTATTTTATTTTATTTTATTTGACATCTTTTCCAACCCAGCCACTGGAGAAGACGGGCTGCAGACCGGCGCTGTGCTGTATCCCAGCAGTCTCTTCTCCCCGATGGCTCTTCCTCGGAAGACCGCGCTTCCCCTGACGCCCGCTGGTGGGTGTGCTGGGCCCGGTTAGCCAGCCTGCAGGGTGGCAGCTGAAACTACTCCCTGATGAGGTTGTGGATCGTTTTCAATGACCCTATTCCTCCTCGGTCCCTAGAAGTAAAGTCATCCAAGGAAGACAACAACATTTCTGTGAACCTGTTGTAATGTGTCCCCTTCAGCGGAGGAGGGGGCATAGGGTTAACCCTGTACCTCAGCCTCCCTGCGGTGCTCTCGGAAGCAGCCTTTCAGATGCTCTCGTGGGTGGACGAACAGCAACAGCATATAATGTGGGGAGCAGACGCGTTTTCCCAGAGAGGGCCGTTAGCAACCACCGGCCGTGTGTTGACTGTCCCCCCAGCTCGGGCGCCTGCGTAAACACAGCACACGGTTCCCGCTCCTCATCCCTCCCACCCCTCTTGCAATTCTGGCTGTTTTTGTCCAGATTTGACGGGGGAGGAAACAGAGCCACAGACAGGGTGGGCAGCCCCCGTGAGCGCATTAGCAATAACTGGGGGTGCAGACCCAGGTCGTCTGCTGTCTCCAGCGACAACGCTCTTGGCTGCCAGTCAACCCCCCATCCGCTGCAGAGAGGAGAGTGGAAGCCGCTGCCTCAGCGGAGAAGGCGCAGGTCACCTGAACCTGGGAAATAAACAGAGAAGCACCCGAAGGCTCTAACAGGCGTCCTCACACGACGGCCCGCGGGCCACATGCGGCCCGCCGAGGACATGGATCCGGCCCGCCGGGGACCGCTGCCTGTCCTGCTTAGCAGCCGACGCGTCCCGGGCCCGCAGTGCACATAGGAATTTGTTCATAGTTTTTTTTTTAAACTATAGTCCGGCCCTCCCACGGTCTGAGGGACAGTGACCTGGCCCCCTGTTTAAAAAGTGTGAGGACCCCTGCGTCTAGAAGTAACTGTCAATCCATTCTTGGCCAGCGGCAAAAATAACTTAAACACGTAACTAACAGAGTAAACATAAGCACCCTTCGTGAGAAGGCACGCCCTCTATTTTTTAAATATATTTTATTGATTTTTTACAGAGAGGAAGGGAGAGGAAGAGAGAGCTAGAAACATGGATGAGAGAGAAACATCGATCAGCTGCCTCCTGCACACCTCCCACTGGGGATGTGCCCGCAACCAAGGTCCATGCCCTTGACCGGAATCGAACCCGGGACCCTTCAGTCCGCAGGCCGACGCTCTATCCACGGAGCCACGCGGGCCAGGGCCAGGCCCTCTATCTAAAGAGCGTTTCCGGTATAACACAGCGATCACACCCCTCCTTTTCCAGCTCCTCCGGGGAAAGCAGAGCCTCGGAGGCCGCCTACGTGCTCAGCGCCACCCAGGCTGCAGGCTCCGCGGGGAGCGGACCACGTCCGTCTCCGATCCCCATCTCAACGGGCCCGAACGGCCGGCCAGACGTCACCCTCAGCTTACATCCCCGTCTTCCTGTGCGCGAGAGCGGCGATAAAGCACGCAGGTCACCACAGCCTCGTTGCAAACACGGCCCGGGGGTTACTCACGTATCAGGAAAGAGAAGGCTGATTTATTACCGTGTAAAGTACACAGACTTCATGAAAGGGACATTTCCTATGCGTGTTTACTTAGGCGGAGTCGGGGGAGCTGCCATGGAGCTGGATGCAGACGGACAGGGGCACCCGCAGCAACAATGACAGCAGCCCCTCCCGCCCTCCCCGGACCCTGCCCCGGGCCAGGAAGGGGCTGCTGCTGGCGGCACGGAGCCCCGGGGAGGGCAGCGCCCCCACACCTCACAGCTCAGCACCCCGGTCCCCAGACGAGAGCGGGGGCAGTCTCCGCCCCGGTGTGATTTGAGCATGTCAGCCCCTTTAGAAATCAAATTAAATACAGAAATTACACACAGCAAATTAGATACAGAAGTGTTAGCAGGGGCGTGTCTGCTCTCTGCTGGGGCGGGCGGAAGGAGGGATGCGGGAAACTGCCACCTTCTCAGGGAAGAGAAAGACCCCCCTCCGCCTGACAGTGGCCAGGTTACACTTTGTGTGGCCAGAGCTGTGGGGTGTGGAGCGAGGCCCTGGCCCACAATCTCGCACTCTCTCTGGAACAATGAACCCCCTCGAAGTGCTCAGCTCAGCCAGGAGGTCTATGCAGAGAGAGAGCAGTGGGTTGGGAACCAGAGCACCAGCCTGGCCGGGTGGCTCAGTGGGTGAGCGTCCACCTAGGAACCAGGAGGTCAGGGTTCGATTCCCGGTCAGGGCACAGGCCCGGGTTGCAGGCTCGATCCCCAGTGGGGGGCGTGCAGGAGGCAGCCGATCCATGATTCCCTCTCATCATTGATGCTTCTCTCTCTCTCCCCCTCCCTTCCTCTCTGAAATCAATAAAAATATATATTTTTTTAATAGAATCAGGGGATTCATGGGGTCAGTCGCTAGTTCCTCTGTCAACTTAGAAAGGTTACGTGACATCTCTGAGCCTGGGTCGTTTCAGCTGTGGAACTGGAGAGAGTGATACCGGACCACATGAGGCGTGCGGAAGGGTTCCCCAACCTTCCCACCTCTCCTCCTGTGTCAAACCGTCCTACCAGTCCTGTCTGTAAGTCCCACAGGACCCTGGATGCGATGCAGTCCCGGGCACAGGGACGCCAGGAGGGCACCCTGCAGAGAGCGCCCCTCTCCGGCAGCCGGCTCCCCGCCTCGGACCCGGAGCCTGCCGCTCAGCCGGCCGAGGCGGCAGGAGGGAGACACCGGGTGTCGGGAACAGCGGGGGAGCGGGCGGTGAGGCTCAGGGACTCCATGAGCACAAAGCCAGGGCTCTCAGAAAGGGTTCTCTCTAAAAATGACTTTCAAGAGTCAATACTGGGGAATTTTCATTCTAAAATTTAATATTGAAACCATTGACTTTCGAAAAACACGCAGTTTTTTAGGCCCCGGGGGTTTTTCACCTTTACCTGAAAATATGGACTGAAATTGGGTGAGTTGCTTTCTCCTGTCACATGTAACCTGAATAACATATGACCACACCCTTACCTCACATGTAACTTGAATAGCATATGACCACACCCTTACCTCACATGTAACCTGAATAACATATGATCACACCCTTACCTCACATGTAACTTGAATAGCATATGACAACACCCTTACCTCACATGTAACTTGAATAGCATATGACCACACCCTTACCTCACATGTAACTTGAATAACATATGACCGCACCCTTACCGCACATGTAACTTGAATAGCATATGACAACACCCTTACCTCACATGTAACTTGAACAGCATATGACCACACCCTTACCAGGCTCTCTCTGATAGCCTAGGCACAAAAGCAAACCCATCTTAGCGATCACAGGTGAACATATTTCATCTACACAGCCAGCCATGTGTTAAAGTATACAGAACATGGTTCATGTGAATGGTTATATGTTCATAGTAATTTGGTCTCAAGCGTGTCTTCCCTTTAGAAAATCATGTCATGGAAACTTACCATCTGTTTTCTGACCCACAGCATTTTCACCGATCCTGCCTTTTGAGAGGTTCAGCTATAAACTAAAAGCACACCCCCCCCAACCCCAACTGTTAGCCCGTTCACCACATTTTTGGAAAGAACTGTTCATGTAAAAACCACTGAAACCTGTAAAGAACTGTTGTGATTTTACTTGAGCCAAACTGTCGACATATGCGGGGAAGCAGAACCTCAAGGAATTGAGACGATGCTCCGGAGAACGGGAGTTCACGCCTTGTTTTTATAAAGTACCATCCAAAGGAAGATATGCAATGAAGTCCATCGGTGATAGATTAGGGAGGTGGGAGAAAGCGAAGTGGGGAGACCTCGGAGGTAGGACAGAAGGTGAGGTGATGGACAGGTGCTTCTCTTACACAGATGGATACGGGAGAGTGAGCAGAGTGAACAGCTGGGGATGAGCCTGATAACAATCACAGTGAGGGAATGTCCTGGTGCCATTAGCTGTGCCCCGAGGGGTCCGGACAAAAGGGAAGTTGCAAGTTCCCCAGTCATCTCACAGGTATGTTATCTTAGAGGCAAAAAGACAAATGGGCTCGGGAAAGATCTAAGTTGATCTTTGTCAGGAAAATACTGGCCTAGGACATGACTACCCACTGTAACCTGTTTGTTGTGAAATATGTAATTTCAGACCATCCTTTGTGGTTATGGTAGGTCTCTGAGTTTGCACAACCGCCATGCAGGCCTCCCCCGAGCTGGTCAGGTCAGCATGTGGCCCCTTCCGTCCACAGAATGGAACGTGGACCTGGGCTCAGAGACTTGCCATGGCCTTCTGTATCTCTGGCTCTTCATCTGGGGCAGGTTTCAGAAAACAAGCTCCCTCCTCTTTAGACGTCTTCTTAAGCTTTTTACTTTGAAATAATGATTCACTCACAGGCGCTTGAAAAAATAACTCCACGGGGTCTTGTGTATCCATCACCCAGCTTCCTCAATGGGGCATTGTCTATATCAGGGGTGGGCAAACTTTTTGACTCGAGGGCCACAATGGGTTCTTGAACTGGACCGGAGGGCCGGAACAAAAGCATGGATGGAGTGTTTGTGTGAACTAATATAAATTCAAAGTCAAGGAGCGGAGGGGAGAGCAAGAGAACCAGATAGAACAGCCGGATTCGGCCCGCGGGCCGTAGTTTGCCCAAGGCTGGTCTATATTCATATATAGTCTACATTATACGTGTGTGTGTATAAAACTGCATGTACATGTAACTGTAGAACCACATCAAAACCAGGAAATTGGTTTTGGTACAATATTGTTAACTAGACCACAGATGTTATTCACTCTCACCCTTTCTTACAGGCATTCATGTCTGTGTGCATGTGTGTGTGTGCATGTGTGTGTGTGCATGTGTGTGTGTGCATGTTTGCACACAGTCGTATCCCACGTGCAGACAAAGCCTTGGCCACTTCGGTCGGCGCAGGAGGCACACAGCGGTGCCAGGCAGTGCCAGGAGGACGGACGCTTGTCTTATTTCAGGTTCTCACATCTCAGAATGCAGGAGCTTCTGGATCTGACGTCACGTCTGCTCTCCCGCCGGGAGAACCTGAGCAAATCACTCGTGATGTCGCTTGTCAAGTTTCCCTCCACGAAGAGAGAAATAAAGCAAACCCATTTGAGTTTGCACAACCGCCATGCAGGCCTCCCCTGAACTAGTCAGGTCAGCATGTGGCCCCTTCCGTCCACATGAGGGTGACAGCAGAGCATCGGTCCATGGCGTGCGCCTGTCATCCCCGTTAGGGGAGGGAAGCAGTGAGGTGACAGCGTCCCACGCGGACCTCCAGAGGGTCTGCGCCTCGGGCGTGGGGGCGCACAGGGCACTCCGTCCCTGGGACCCGCGGGCTGCCCTGCTCAGGTGAGGGCACGGCGGTCCCGGTCCGATTCCGGGTCCGGGCCCAGGCTGGGTGGCGGGCTCCATCCCAGTGCGGGGCGTGCAGAGGGCAGCGGGTCCGTGATTCCCCCCCTTGGTGATGTCTCCCCCCCGCTGCCTGCCTCTCTGACATCGATGGAGACCTACGTATGAGAATAACGGTACTCATGGTGCACCCACCGGGGTCCGCTGGCCAGGGCGCTGCGAGAGGGCAGCTCGGCCCGCCTGGCACTGACGTTAGTGGAGAAGCTGCCACCTCCGCGTGGGCGCAGCCCCGGCCACAGCAGATGGGGGCGCGGGGGGCAGAGGGGGGCTGCACACGGGCAGGAGGGCGCCCAGGGGCCCAGCCAGAACAGAGGCCTCGGCTCAGCTTCTCCCGGGGGAGCTTCGGCGCCGAGGACAGGAACGCCACTGCTGCTGCTCGTCTGACACACGGAAAACCGAAGGGAATGAAGGGGCGTTAGGGAAACGCCTGGTGTCCCTCACCCCCTTTCCGATGGCTTCGAAGGTTCTGAGCTCGCCGGGTGCCCGGGAGAGTAACCTACAGAGGGGGCACGGGAGCCAGCCGGGTGCCCGGGAGAGAGTAACCTACAGAGGGGGGATGGGAGCCAGCCGGGTGTCCAGGAGAGTAACCTACAGAGGGGACACGGGAGCCAGCCGGGTGCCCGGGAGAGTAACCTACAGAGGGGGCACGGGAGCCAGCCGGGTGCCCGGGGAGAGTAACCTACAGAGGGGGGATGGGAGCCAGCCGGGTGCCCGGGGAGAGTAACCTACAGAGGGGGCACGGGAGCCAGCCGGGTGCCCGGGAGAGTAACCTACAGAGGGGACACGGGAGCCAGCCGGGTGCCCGGGAGAGTAACCTACAGAGGGGGCACGGGAGCCAGCCGGGTGCCCGGGGAGAGTAACCTACAGAGGGGGGATGGGAGCCAGCCGGGTGCCCGGGGAGAGTAACCTACAGAGGGGGCACGGGAGCCAGCCGGGTGCCCGGGAGAGTAACCTACAGAGGGGGCACGGGAGCCAGCCGGGTGCCCGGGGAGAGTAACCTACAGAGGGGGCACGGGAGCCAGCCGGGTGCCCGGGAGAGTAACCTACAGAGGGGGCACGGGAGCCAGCCGGGTGCCCGGGAGAGTAACCTACAGAGGGGGGATGGGAGCCAGCCGGGTGCCCGGGAGAGTAACCTACAGAGGGGGCACGGGAGCCAGCCGGGTGCCCGGGAGAGTAACCTACAGAGGGGGGATGGGAGCCAGCCGGGTGCCCGGGGAGAGTAACCTACAGAGGGGGGATGGGAGCCAGCCGGGTGCCCGGGAGAGTAACCTACAGAGGGGACACGGGAGCCAGCCGGGTGCCCGGGAGAGTAACCTACAGAGGGGACACGGGAGCCAGCCGGGTGCCCGGGAGAGAGTAACCTACAGAGGGGGCACGGGAGCCAGCCGGGTGCCCGGGAGAGTAACCTACAGAGTGGGGATGGGAGCCAGCCGGGTGCCCGGGGAGAGTAACCTACAGAGGGGGGATGGGAGCCAGCCGGGTGCCCGGGAGAGTAACCTACAGAGGGGGGATGGGAGCCAGCCGGGTGCCCGGGAGAGAGTAACCTACAGAGGGGGCACGGGAGCCAGCCGGGTGCCCGGGAGAGTAACCTACAGAGGGGGGATGGGAGCCAGCCGGGTGCCCGGGGAGAGTAACCTACAGAGGGGGCACGGGAGCCAGCCGGGTGCCCGGGGAGAGTAACCTACAGAGGGGGCACGGGAGCCAGCCGGGTGCCCGGGAGAGTAACCTACAGAGGGGGGATGGGAGCCAGCCGGGTGCCCGGGGAGAGTAACCTACAGAGGGGGCACGGGAGCCAGCCGGGTGCCCGGGAGAGTAACCTACAGAGGGGGCACGGGAGCCAGCCGGGTGCCCGGGAGAGTAACCTACAGAGGGGGCACGGGAGCCAGCCGGGTGCCCGGGGAGAGTAACCTACAGAGGGGACATGGGAGCCAGCCGGGTGCCCGGGAGAGTAACCTACAGAGGGGGCACGGGAGCCAGCCGGGTGCCCGGGAGAGTAACCTACAGAGGGGGCACGGGAGCCAGCCGGGTGCCCGGGAGAGTAACCTACAGAGGGGGCACGGGAGCCAGCCGGGTGCCCGGGGAGAGTAACCTACAGAGGGGGCACGGGAGCCAGCTGGGTGCCCGGGAGAGTAACCTACAGAGGGGGGATGGGAGCCAGCCGGGTGCCCGGGAGAGTAACCTACAGAGGGGGCACGGGAGCCAGCCGGGTGCCCAGGGAGAGTAACCTACAGAGGGGACACGGGAGCCAGCCGGGTGCTCGGGGAGAGTAACCTACAGAGGGGGGATGGGAGCCAGCCGGGTGCCCAGGAGAGTAACCTACAGAGGGGGACACGGGAGCCAGCCGGGTGCCCGGGAGAGTAACCTACAGAGGGGGGATGGGAGCCAGCCGGGTGCCCGGGAGAGTAACCTACAGAGGGGGCACGGGAGCCAGCCGGGTGCCCGGGAGAAGGTAACCTACAGAGGGGGCACGGGAGCCAGCCGGGTGCCCGGGGGAGAGTAACCTACAGAGGGGACACGGGAGCCAGCCGGGTGCCCGGGGAGAGTAACCTACAGAGGGGGGATGGGAGCCAGCCGGGTGCCCGGGGAGAGTAACCTACAGAGGGGGCATGGGAGCCAGCCGGGTGCCCGGGGAGAGTAACCTACAAGAGGGGACATGTGTGCTCGGCTCATGTAGCTCCCAGCCCCCCTCATTCAGGAGCGGACAGAGCAGCTGTTGCTGAGCAACAAAGAACCACTTCTGACACGTACCCAGCTTCCGCCGCTCTCTGCCCGCCAGGATGCCAACTCCAAAATGCCCCTTGCCAGGATGCCCCCGCCAGGATGCCCCCGCCAGGATGCCAGCACCAGGATGCCAGCGCCCGCCGCCCCGCCTCCGCCCGCAGGACACTGAAGCAGACGTGTGCCATGGCTCCTGTTGGGAGGCAGGGCCAAGACGGGGCGTCTGCTCTGTCCTGAGAGTTCCTGACACTCAGAGGATGGGACTTTGGCTGTGAGAATAACCCCTGAGGCCCCCCAACGCTCAGACTCAGACCCCACCCCTGAAGCATCCTCACCTGAGAGAGTAATTGGGGCCCAAGTTCTTCAGAACTGAGCAGCCACGAGACAGAACTGGAAACCAGAGGTCTATTTCGGAGCAACCCCTGGGGTTTCCTTCCAGGTGAGCGATCGCTAAGAGTTCCTTCTTTTTCCTTCATTTACTCCTTTCTTCATCTTGAGCCTTAAGATTGCCGGCCAGGGCTTGGTCTCTCCCTTCCAGAGCCATGCAGTGATGATTCTAGTACTGATTTATGTGTTATTCCAAACCAAAGAAACCATGCTTCCCTTCTGACAGCTTTTCAAGGAATTAACTCAAATAAAGGAAATGGGGTAAGAATGGTGAGACTTAGACGTTAGTTGTTGTCACTGATCCACAAGTGTCTTTCTATGGGAAAGTGTACTATTTTTATATAGCTATGTGCACATAATGACATTGCAGTCAGTGATGCAGTCCCCCCTCATTCAGATAACCCCTGGGGCCCCCCAACGCTCAGACGGGGCGCGGCCGCTGCAGGAAGCGTGTGGCCCGCAGGAGGCGGCCTGGAGGCGCGGGAACTTGCCAGCGTGCCATCCCCGACGGCCTCGGCCAGAGCAGCGGCTGCTGTGCGAGAAGCAGGCTGACACCCCTCATCGCAGAGCACGGTCCCTGGCACGCGGCCCCCTCGGTCTTAGCAGCAGGATGAGGGGACACGCTTCCCCGAAAGGCTGTTACAGCTTCGGGCAGCGATGAACCTGACCCTCCCTGGTCTATTCCATCGTGGAGAGACTGCACCGTGGGCGGGACAGGCTGTACAAGGGGTCGAGTCTCCTATGAAAAAGGAACGGTCTTCAAAATAAACGCTTTGCCGGGCGGGCGTAGGCCAGGTGCGCCCTTGACAGCGGGGTCTGTGATGGGAGAGGCCACTCATTCGTCCGCTGGGAACACGCATGGGCGGCTGGGACCCCGCGGTGACTGTCACATAGAGACGGAGAGAAGGGGGTCCCTCCCAGTGCTGGTCTCCAGGCTGCTAATGCCTCCCCGTCGCTGCTCCTCGCTGGTAAGCAGCCAGGCAGGAGGCAGCCGACCAGGTCCCTCCGGGCGTGAGTTATTTCAGGCCGCAGAGCCTTCCTTCAAGGCTGTCGCTAAAGCATCAGCAGCTGCAGGGAGTCAGGTTGCGCTCGGTCTGCACAGACATTGAAGGGTTGGCGCCTCTCAAATCCAGTCCTATGAACGGAATTGTCTGCTTACTTGGACCTCTTGGAAGCATTGCACATGGCTTGTTTCATTACAGATGAGTTTATTTGCTTTCGTAGTTTGATTACTTCTTTGGACTTTATAAATGTCCAAGCTTTGATGAGCATGAGATGGATGCACCCTTACTGCCTTGATGAGCAAAACAAACGCTAAATGTGTCGTTAAATAGAGATCGCTCTAAATTTTTTTAAATTTAAATTATAATTTTTAAAATGTAACTTTCATGGCTAATTTTAAAATATAATTTAAGGTGTCACTTTCAAAAGCAAGTTATCTGTACAGCTCAAGCTGCTTGACTTTTCAGAACTTGAACTCAGCTGTTGGACTAACTTAAATATTCAATCAGCTTCTCTAACTGAAAATGGTGCCAAATGGCCTTCCAACTGACAGGTCTTGAAACATTGACCTAGCAATCAGGTTATTAATTTATTAACCTGGAAATACATCTTAATATTACCTTTCCCGATCATCTATACTTAGTCTAAAAGTTTTCGTTAAACAATAGAATCACAAGACAATTAGAGTAGAGTTGAGTGCTACAGCTTACTTTTCCTTCCTTTTTTAAAAGTACGTGCTGGAAGTAACAGTGATGCATTGATCTCAGGGTGTGGGAGTATCCTGAGAACTATGTCATTAGCCCATTTCTGTCATTGTGTGAACAATGTGGAGTGCACTTAGACGAGCCTCGACAGTACAGCCTGCCACACACCTGGGCTGTCTGTCACACCTGTTACTACACACCTGTAGAGGAGGTCACTGTACTTTCTACTATAAGTAACCCAATGGTAAATATCTGTAAATCTAAACCTATCCAAACATGGGAAAGGTAGAGCAAGAACATGGTAAACGGACTTCCATAAGCACAGCAGGGCTGATTATACCATCGTCACTACACACGTGTGAGCAATGCGCTCTGCTACGACCATATGCTGTCATGCGGCGATAGGACTGTTTTAGCTCCACCATAATCTTAAGGGAACATCATCGCATCTGTGGCCCATCATGGACTGCAATGTCATTATGTGCACATAGCTATATAAAAATAGTACACTTTCCCATAGAAAGACACTTGTGGATCAGTGAGACCAACAAAGGTCTAAGTCTCACCATGCTTACCCCCATTTCCTTGATTTGAGTTAATTCCTTGAAAAGCTGTCAGAAGAGAAGCATGGTATCTTAGTTTGGAATAACACATAAATCAGTACTAGAATCATCACTGTACGGCTCTGGAAGGGAGAGACCAAGCCCTGGCCAGCAATCTTAAGGCTCAAGATGAAGAAAGGATTAAATGAAGGAAAAAAGAAGAACTCTTAGTGATCGCTCACCTGGAAGAGAAACCCCAGGGGTTGCTCCGAAATAGACCTCTGGTTTCCAGTTCTGTCTCGTGGCTGCTCAGTTCTGAAGAACTTGGGCCCCAATTACTCTCTCAGGTGAGGATGCTTCAGGGGTGGGGTCTGAGTCAGGATGTGTCTATGGCCTCTGATTTCCCTTGCTGGGAAAAAATACCAATTCCTAAAGAGACCCGTGGGTGAGGATTAACAAGGAATATAAAAGATAATGCACCACCATCATTACAGACCTGCACAGGAGGTTACTGTACTTAAGACTGTAGGCAACTGAAACACAACATTAAATATTTGCAAATCTAAGCCTGTTTACTTCAGGGATGCAAGGTTAGTATACTACCCCACAAATCAATAAATGTGATGCGTCACATAAACAAAATGATGGCTAAAACCCCATGGTCTTATCAATAGACGCAGAAAAAGCATTTGCTAAAATCCAGCATCCCCTTGTGATCAAATGTCTCGGCAAAGTGGGACTGATACTGCCACGTAACGAAGGCCATCATCTGGCTCAATGGGCAAAAGCATTTCCCTTAAGATGGGGAACAGGACAGCCATGTCCACTGCCACCACGCCTGCTCCCCGTGGTATGAGACACGCGGTTAGGACTCAGGAAATGTGCTGCAGTGGAGACAAACATCTGACCATGCTCATCAGCTTAGAGGGTGTAGATGAAGCAATGAGAACAGATCACATCCTCTTGGGCAAGGGAGCCCAAGGCTGAGCCATGGAGCACTTCAGCGTCTGAAGGACCGACTGTAGCTGAAGAACCACTAAAGAGACTAAAAAGGAACAGCCAGCGACGAAGGAGAAAATCAGGCGAGTCTGATGTGATGGAACCTGGAAAGCGGGGTGGTCGCCCAGCCAGCAGGGGCTCAGTGTTTGAGCGTTAACCCATGAACCAGGGGGTCAGGGTTCGATTCCCCATCAGGTCACAGGCCCGGGTTGTGGGCTCGATCCCCAATGTGGGGTGTGCAGGAGGCAGCCAGTCAATGATTCTCTCTCATCACGGATGTTCCTCTCTCCCTCTCACTCTCCCTCTCCCTTCCTCTCTGAAATCAATAAAAATAAAAAGTTAAAATACAAAGGTGTGGTCAATTGTGTTGAACAGGCACATTGAATGCTCTCTCAGCCTGGTGAGGACAGAGAAGGGTCCTTGGTTGCTGGTGACCCCGACAAGATTAGTGTTAATGGGTTAATAAGGTAGGCGCTGAATGATGGAGTTGAACAATGTATTTGGGGGAAAGTGTAGATAGTAAGCGCACACAGTGTCTTTGAGATTTTGTGTGTGTGTGTGTGTGTGTGTGTGTGTGTGTGTGTGTGTGTGTGTGTGAAGAGTATTATCCGGAGAGGAATAAGAAACTACGATGGCATGGAGATTTTCTCTTTAACGTGGGAATTGCTAGACCATGTCTGTGTTCTCAGAAGACAATTCAGAAGGCAGGGGAGGCTGATGGTGGGAGAGTGAATGACAGCAAAGAAGAAGAAACTATTTGGACCAGCTCCTAAAGACTTTTTAAAATATGGAACTTCCTTTTGGCATAATAACTTTTCGTGTATTTATTCTGTTTATAAAGAAAATGGATCGTGGCTTGGAATGTGTTTATGAAGTCACCTACGTCTAAGGGACTGTTCTAGAAAGTACTGAGCTGCCGATGAATCAGGTCTTGCCTCAGAAGCTTACAATCAGTCCATTGAGGCAGCCTCTGTAGAAACATATGGAGGGTCCGCGAAAAATTAAAAAGTAGAAAGACCACATCATCCGCCAATTCAGCTTCAGGGCATTCATCTGAACAAATAAAAACATTAACTGAAAAAGGTAAAGTATGCACCCCCATGTTTATTGCTGCATTATATACAAAAGCCAAAATATGGAAACAACCTCAGTGTTCATCAAGGACTAAGTAGATAAAGAGAATGTGAAATATATACATATATTAGATACATAGATATATACATATATAATAGATTCTTAAGGAGCCATAAAAAGAAGGGAATTTTGTCATTTACAACCATGTGGGTGGACCTTGAGAGCATTATGTAAGTGAAAGGTCAGACAAAGAAAGACAAATATATGAAATCACCACGATGTGGAATTGAAAACGAAATACTGAGCTCATCGTTACAGAGAACAGATTGGCGGTTGCTGGAGGCCAGGGCGGAGGGTGGGTGAAATGGGTGAAGAGTCAAACCCCCAAGTTCCCGTTATAAATAAATAATAACTTCACGAGGAGACACTCACTGTACAGCATGGGGACTGTAGCTGATAACAGGATTGTGTATCTGAAAGTTGCTCAGAGAGGGAATCTCACTACAAGAAAAAAAGTATAATTATGCACGGTGATGGAGGTTAACTAGACTTAATGGGATGGCCATTTCACAATATCCACAAATAGCAAGTAATTATGTTGTCCAACTGAACCTAACGCTGCATGTCGGCTGCACCTCAAAGATGCTGTTGCAGGGTAATGTGTTTTTAACATTAAATGTTTCTAGAGGAAGTAAAACATTATGATGAAAAAATGCCCAAAGCTTACATTCAAGACTAACATAAAGATAGCAACTGAGTGTGAGGTATCCTATCGAATAAAAGAGTAATATGCAAATTGACCGTACCTCCGCTACACCCACAAGCCACGCCCACCAGCCAATCAGGAGCAAGTATGCAAATTAACCCAACCAAGATGGCTGCGGCCACAGAGTGAACAGGAGGCTTGGGTTTCCCCAGCAATGGAGAAAGCCAAGCTTCCCACCCACACTGGCCGGTCCTGGCCTCCACTCAAGGCTACAAAGTTTCAATTATAGAAGATAAATCCCAGATACCAGGGTTTCTGCTTGGGTCACTGGGGGCCTGGTCGGCCTGCAAACCACCACAGGCCCCTCGCCCAGGCTGCCCCATGCCCCAAGGGAACCCCCACCCTGATCCAGGACACCCTTCAGGGCAAACCAGCCGGCCCCCACCCGTGCACCAGGCCTCTAACCTATCTAATAAAAGAGTAATATGCAAATTGACCGTCACTGCAACACACAAGAAGGCTGCCCCCATGTGGTCAAAGATGGCTGCCTCCATGTGGACACAAGATGGCCACCACAAGATGGCCAGTAGGGGAGGGCAGTTGGGAGGGACCAGGCCTGAAAGTGAGGGTAATTGTGGGCGATCAAGCCTGCAGGGGAGGGCAGTTAGGGGCAAACAGGCTGGCAGGGGAGCAGTTAGGCATCAATCAGGTTGGCAGGGGAGGGGTTAGGGGGTGATCAGGCTGGCAGGCAGGCAAGCAGTTGGGAGCCAGCAGTCCTGGATTGTGAGAGCGATGTCCAACTGCCCATTTAGGCCCGAGCCTACTGGGATTGGGCCTAAATGGGCAGTCAGACATCCCTCGAAGGGTCCCAGATTGAAGAGGGTGCAGGCTGGGCTGAGGGACAAGCCCCCCCCCCTGCCATGCACAAATTTCATGCACCGGGCCTCTAGTATAAAATAATGAGAAATGTGTAAGAGAATGAGATGGAAAAGAAGACATCGCATGGACCAAACGCAGGAGTCGCCGCTCAGAGCTGGGATCCTGTCGGGTGAGAAGCACTAAAGCACCCTCTGTACAGCACGGAGGGGCTCAGAAAGGGGGCGAGGCATGGCTCCCTGCCTGGTCATGGAGGGGGGCTGCCAGGGGGATGGGTCGCTGCTCCACTGCTTGGGGCAGATTCGGAGACAAAGGCTTAGCGAGGCCAACAGAGACCGAGCGGAGGCCACCCAGTCCGTGTGCAGCTAAATCCCTCAGCAGCAGGAGGGGTCATGTAAAAGCCCCATCGGACCTGAGAGCATGATCGGGGAATGGAAGCAACCACCTGTAGTCGAGAGGGGGTGAGGGGGGCCCGAGGTGGAGAGGTGTAACCCCGCGGGAACCTTATTTCCTTTAATCTGCCCTTTTATGGTCATTTTCCCCCTTTGATTCAAGGTGGCCTCACCCGGCCCCCTGACTCGCCCACCTCCTCGCCCTCGCTTAATCGTTGAGCCCTCAGGACAATGGTCAGCATCCTGTGGTCTCAGAGGCAGAACCTCGGGTCTGTGACCACAGAGACAGCGTTTCTGTGAAACGAGAGACAACATCTGGGCCTCAGCTGTGTTTCAGCCCCAGAACAGCCCCGTCGTTCGCATCCCTGAGAAACCAGGCCAAGCAATGCCATGGCTGACCGAGGGCCCGAGGCAGTGATCGAGTAGATCAGCTGGCCCCGACCCTAGTGCTGACCAACCAGTAGAGACCACGGCCCTGATGGTGACCCTCACTCCCTTAGTCGCCAGGATTAATGACTTCCCCACGTCACCCGTCCCCTGGAAGCCGGGGGGACCCCGTCATCGGGCACGAGCTGCCTGTGACTCCCGCATGGCCCATCTCCCTCACAAAGCCTGCTCCTCCGTGTGTCTTGCTGGGCTCTGATGCGCGCAGGCAAACAAACCCTCCATCCCAGGGGTCCTCAAACTACGGCCCGTGGGCCCCATGCAGCCCGCCAAGGACATTTATCCGGCCCGCCGGGGGCCACTGCCTGTCCTGCTTAGCAGCCGACGCGTCCCGGGCCCGCAGTGCGCATAGGAATTTGTTCATCGTTTTTTTTTAAACTATAGTCCGGCCCTCCCACGGTCTGAGGGACAGGGAACTGGCCCCCTGTTTAAAAAGTTTGAGGACCCCTGCTCCATCCTGTCGCAAGGGGAGAAGAAGGGGGAGAGAGAGAGAATCGCAAAAAGAACTGGCCCCACAAAATGAGCTTGCAGTCTCAAACTCTAATAGACAACCAAGAAAGGTATGCTTCTGGCTTTTCCTATAACAGTCATCACGATCTGTGGGAGGGCATCTCTCACTGGTGCGGGGAAGGGCAGGCAAGAAGCACAGGGCCCCGGGGCGGAGTGACTCTTCCCCTGCCTGACTACAGATGGGCGGCTTCTCACAGACCCTGGGAAACTGAGGGTGTTGCAAGGAGCAGACAGGGCTGCGGAAAGATAAGAGGTGGCGCACAGCCGGGGGGCCCACGGCTCAGACAGGAAGGTGCCTTTTGAGAACAAAGGACAGGAGATGCTCTGACTCGACTCGGTTGCTGTGCCTGAACCCTGAGCCCCTCCGGGCGTTTGCTTCAGGAATGCTGACCGTTCTCCCGCCCCAGGAGCAGGCAGAGCTGGGTTAACATCATAGAAAAGTAACTGCCTTGCTCCTGGACGTTGAGATCTGGGAAGGGGACACCAGACGGTGGGCCCTGCAGCCCCTATCCGGTCCCCATCCCCCTGGCACGCAGCCCTTCTTCCTTCGCTTCGTAATCAGCCAGCCGGTAGGGGAGGTCAGAGCAGAATTCACAGGGCGGCCTGCTGCTCTCCCGGGCGGCCCGCATCGCTGCCATAGGCGCTCCTCTCGGACTCGGCCCTGTCTCTGCTCAGTTCGGCTCCAGCAGTGCCGGGCGGCCCGGACCGTTTGGTGTTCGCTATGAGTTGTAGGAGCCGCTTACGGATTTTGGAGAGTAATCCTATCAGATACGTGGTCTGCAACGGTTCCCTCCCCCCCCCCCCCCCCGCCACCGTGGCCTTTGGACACTCCATGCTCCCCGCAGCACTGTGGGAACCAAGGTGTGGGGACCATGTAAATGCCAACCGGACGTGAATGGATAACGGGAAGGTAGCACAACCATCAGTGGAGTACTGTTTGGTTTTAGTAAAAGAGGGAACTTCCGCAATGTCTACAAAATGGATTGACCTTGCCCGGCCGGCGTGGCTCAGGGGCTGAGCGTCGACCTATGAACCAGGAGGTCAGGGTTTGATTCCCGGTCAGGGGCACAGGCCTGGGTTGCGGGCTTGATCCCCAGTGTGGGGCGTGCAGGAGGCAGCCGGTCCATGATTCTCTCTCATCATGGATGTTTCCATCTCTCCCTCCCTCTCCCTTCCTCTCTGAGATCAATAAAAACGTATTTAAAAAGAAAAGGAAAAGAAACAGCAGACTCACAGGCTCTGAGCTCCATCACCCCCCGCCCCGGAGGTCAGGCGATGCAGTCCCCTCATCGAAGGAAATTGCTGTGGAGTCTCCGCCAGAGGAGCACATTCCCACAATCCCGGGGCGCGCCCTCTTGGAACAGAACGTCTGTGAGCGAACGACAGAAATAGCCCCGGGTTCCCCTCCGCAGGAACGTCCCCGGGAGGCAGGAAGGCAGGGAAGAGGGCAGGGAGCGCATCAGCTCGAGTTCAGACGCCTGCCTGTGTTGAGCAATTGCACCCGGTGAGCGACACAACTTCAGAGGCTGAGAGCAGCGTGTGTGTGTGTGTGTGTGTGTGTGTGTGTGTGTGTGTAACAGAGCATCACGGAGCAGCGGGGACCGCAGCGCCGGCGACGAAGAAGCCGCAGCCCGAAGCAGCGAGGTGCAGGCAACGCGAGGCCAGGAGCAGAGCTGCATACAGGCTGGGGTTGTTTTTACCAAAGTCGTCAAAAGAGGATTTAAAATTTTTTTAATATATTTTTATTGATTTCAGAGAGGAAGGGAGAGGGAGAGAGAGAGAGAGACATCCATGATGAGAGAATCAGGGATCGGCTGCCTCCTGCACACCCCACACTGGGGATCGAGCCCGCATCCCGGGCCTGTGCCCTGACCTGGAATCGAACCGAGACCTCCTGGTTCCTAGGTGGATGCTCAGCCACTGAGCCCCGCCAGTCAGGCAAGGATTGAACCTTTAAACAGTTCCATGTCACTTACCCAACATAAGGGTGACAAATGCCAGGTTGGTTCGATGGTTTTAATGAAGACTATTACAAAGCAGGAGGCAGGACATGCTGGTGGGAGCAGGCAGGAAGCAGGCGCCCCATCCTAAGCCACAGAGCATGCGTTTGTCCTCACGCGCCGCCATCTAACATGAACTGAACAGTATCCTGTGGTTTCGATGCTAAATTCGCCCTCGGCAAACCAGTGACCCCGTGGCAGCCGATGCTTGCGGGGAGGCCCGGCCGAGTTCCCGGTGAGCTTCACCTGAAGCAAGCCGGGACTGTCCGCTAATACTCTTGGTTGGCCTAACCGGTGTGGCTCAGAGGCTGGAGCGTCGGCCTGCGGACTGAAGGGTCCCCGGTTCAATTCCGGTCAAGGGCATGGACCTTGGTTGCGGGCACATCCCCAGTGGGAGGTGTGCAGGAGGCAGCTGATCGATGTTTCTCTCTCATCAATGTTTCTAGCTCTCTATCCCTCTCCCTTCCTCTCTGTAAAAAATCAATAAAATATATTAAAAAATAATAATAATAAATAAATAAATGAACTTGGTTGACTACACAGATGGTGAGTGAGCAACTGCTGGTCTCCTCCGGCCCCGCCCGTTTAGCAATTGTTTCTCCCGAGATCCAGGCGGCCGTCCCCACACTCCCCGGCTGCCCCGCCCTGGTTCCTTCGCTTCTCCTCGCCTGGCCCCCTCCCAGCCTCACTGAGCAAGCAGCTGGAACTGGGCACCCTCCTTGGAGCTTTCACCAACCCCCTCCCTCCAGCTGGGCTCCCAACCCCCCCTCCCCCCCCCCCCCCGTGAGAAACCTCCAGCCTGAACTGACGAGGAGCAATTATAAATCGTGTCCCTCGCCCAGCCCTTGTCTCAGGCTGAGCACACACACGGCGCCCCTCGGCTGTTAGGTAATACATGGGTGAGTCATTCCAATTCAAATGTCATGTGTCACTTACTCGAGGTTAGAAACCAGCTCAACAGTCACGAAATCTGTCTCTTCGTAAAGCCGCAGCATTCTGCAAAACACAATTAAACGCACAAATTCTGACTTCGCATCGCTGTCTTGTTTCCTTTAACAACGTTTAAGTTTTTTCAGTTGCAGTTTACACTCCACGGGACCCTGTGTCAGCGTCCAGCGCCCAGCACGGCAGACAATCACACACCCTACAAAGTGCCCCCGATATGCCAGTGCCCGCCTGGCACCATGCACAGTCCTGACGGCACTACCGACTCTGTTCCCACGCTGTGCTTCGCAGCCCTGTCAACCTATACCTCTCACTCCCTTCGCCTTTGCCTGCCCAGTCCCCCCCGCCCCTCCCCTTTGGCAGCTACCGCTCCGTTCTCTGTATCTTTGAGTCGGTTTCTGTTTTGTTTGTTCATTTATATTGTTCTTCAGATTCCACGTACAAGTGAAATCACATGGTATTTGTCTTTCTGCCTAACTTATTTCACTTAGCGTAATGCCCTCTAGGGCAGTGGTCGGCAAACTCATCAGTCCACAGAGCCAAACATCAACAGGACAACGATGGAAATTTCTTTGGAGAGCCAAATGTTTTAAACGTAAACTTCTTCTAACGCCACTTCTTCAAAATAGACTCGCCCAGCCCTAACTGGTTTGGCTCAGTGGCTAGAGCGTCGGCCTGTGGACTCAAGGGTCCCAGGTTCGATTCTGGTCAAGGGCATGGACCTTGGTTGCGGGCACATCCCCAGTAGGGCGTGTGCAGGAGGCAGCTGATTAACGTTTCTCTCTCATCGATGTTTCTAACTCTCTCTCCCTCTCCCTTCCTCTCTGTAAAAAATCAATAAAAATATATTCAAAAACAAAAACAAAAACAAAATAGACTCGCCCAGGCCGTGGTATTTTGTGGGAGAGCCACACTCAAGGGGCCAAAGAGCCGCATGGGGCTCACGAGCCGCGGTTTGACAACCACTGCTCTAGGTCAATGCATACTGTCACAAATGGTGAGATTTTGTTCTTTTTTATGGCCGAGTAATATTCCATTATACATATGTACCACAACGTCCTCATCCATTCGTCTACGGATGGGCACTTGGGGTGCTTGCATTGGCTAGTGCTGCAATGAACATAGGGGTGCACATATCTTTCAAATTAGTGATTTCAGTCTCTTTGGATACATGGTAATCAAAACAGCATAGTACGGGCATAAAAACAGACATAGATCAATGAAATAGAATCGAGAGCCCAGAAATAAACCCACACCTGCATGGTCAGTTGATGTTTGACAAAGGTGGCAAGAACGGAGTAAAGACAGTTTATTTAATAAATGGTGTTGGGGAAAACTGGGACAGCTACATGCAAAAACAACGAAAAAAATGCTCAACGTCACTAATCATTGGAAAACGCAAATTAAAACAACAATGAGATATCACCTCGCACCTGATTCACTACCTTTAAAAGCAGGTCTTTAGACTGATCTCTCACAATCAAATATAAATGAAAGGATTACCACCTCTGTTTTGGTTAGTATTCCCTGGACAATTTGTCTGCGAGGTAATTATATCGCTTTAAACAACGGAGACGGGTAAGGGGGGAGAGCAAGACGTCTGTAAGAGTGTCAGTAATGAATTTTTTTAAAGGAGATAAATGTAAGGTGCTATAACATAAAGGCAACCCATTAAATTATTGCTATCAGATATTTAACGTGTCTTTAATGTAAAAAATACGTGAACGTGATGTTTATTAAGCTGTTCTTTTACGATTGTTCCAGTTGCTAACGACTGATTAAACAAAACACATATTAAGATATACAGAGAGCCGAAACTGGTTTGGCTCAGTGGATAGAGCGTCGGCCTGCGGACTGAAGGGTCCCGGGTTCGATTCCGGTCAAGGGCATGTACCTTGGTTACGGGCACATCCCCAGTAGGGGGTGTGCAGGAGGCAGCTGATTGATGTTTCTCTCTCATCGATGTTTCTAACTCTCTATCCCTCTCCCTTCCTCTCTATAAAAAATCAATAAAATATATTGGAAAAAAAAAGAATACATTATTTTTCTAGTAAATCTAAATTTAATCAGAGTTCCTTTCCTCAGTAGTCACCAAACAATACTACTAAGGAGTTTTACTGTTTACTTAATAGATATATGTTTCCAATAGAAAATTAGAGAGCATCAATTAACCAGCCGAATTAATTTATCCAGTACTTGTAAAAAGCATGTTTGAGCACATGTTACGTACAAGACACTGGAGCAGACACTGGGAATAGGAGAAATAGAAAGATAACCATTTTAAATTCCTTACATTCTCTGATCATATAAAGAATTACGTAGAGAGGAGAGAGCTTGGCATTTATTCTGTAGCAAATCTCAAACCGAGAACCATTTGGGAGCTCGGTCTAGCGCGTATCTAGCAGCAGCCTGGGACTAGGACTCAGGGGTGGGCAAACTTTTTGACTCGAGGGCCACAGTGGGTTCTTCAACTGGACCAGAGGGCCGGAACAAAAGCATGGATGGAGTGTTTGTGTGAACTAATATAAATTCAAAGTAAAGGAGCGAAGGGGAGAGCAAGAGAACCCTCCGCTCTTTCGGCTCCGCGGGCCGGATAGAACAGCCGAACGGGCCGGATCCGGCCCGCGGGCCGGAGTTTGCCCACGGCTGGTAGGTGATGGGGACAAAGCCACCCGGAGTCGCTGCACCCGCTCGGGGACGAGGCCTGAGGGCCTGTGGCCATAGAGTTAGACACGAAACAGGGGAAGACGACCCTGTGGAGCCGTTTTAACGGTGTGTGCTGCTGAGCGAGGCCACCGAGCTCTCGGTTCCGTGAAGCACGTGGCTCCGGGCCCTGTGCGCCCACCTGCTGACGGCATCGGGCCGTGGACTCCACTCCGTGTTGCGGTTTAAACATGTTCCCGTGTCCGTCCGTCAGCCCGGCCACCTCCCAGCCCCCCGGGCACGTGGTCTGTGAGGCCCCGGGAGGCAGGAACTCAGCAGGCCATGATTTATTTACACGGCCTGTTTCCATGGGCACCCAGAGGGGAAGTACCGTTCGCTCCCAGTATCCCAGCGGCTGGTCTTTTCCAGAGAAATGGGGGTATTTTTATCTCCGAAGGGATACAAACTCTGCCTGCGCTTCCGCCTTGCCTCCTGGCTGTTAGGGCAGGAAAAGCCATTTATAACCACCAACAACAAGTGGATGGAAGTCTCAGTTCCCGCCCCATCTTCTCTGGGTCCCTCATTTCTCCTTGCCTCGTCTCTTCTCCTTGTTCCAAGCAACGTCCTCTTCTTCAGTCCTTTCATAGTTATGTAAATCACCTTAAATTCTTCGTTTAACCACAGATTAAAACGATGAAGCAGGGGTTCCACAAATGTCTTTTCAAAACCGTAAGAATGGACTACACGATTGAATTTAAAACTACACGGATGTGACACGTACTAGTATGCTTTCTTTCTGATATCCCTCAGCCTTGCGTTAGGTGAATTCTTATCTGTTCTTTAACCTTCGCTCCTCAGTACAAGTTCAATGGCATAAATTACGGCTAGAACAAGACTGAGTGCTAGAGCCATTGTGTTTCCATTCTGTGCTTGTAATTTATGGGATGGAGCTGTTTCCAGAGGATAACCCTCCTACCGTAGCAGTTCACTGAGCAAGAGGCGGCTTTCGGGCCGTGCCCTTCAGAAAAGTGTGACTTGCCGTCTTAGTGGCCTGGATCTGTGGCCACTGAGGTGATCCGCTCAAGTCCTTACTTTTGAGTTTTCATTGCCGGCGACTTCGTATTCATACCTTCGTAAGCTAAAGCCACAGGCGGGAGGGAACACACCCCCTGTGCAACTGGGGGACATGGGGGAGTGGAGAGAGTAGGAGGGAGTAGGAGGGAGTGGGGGGGAGTGGGGGGGAGGGGTGGGGGGTGCTGTGGCTGCAGGGTCCCCAGAAGCTAGCACGGAGTGAGCTGATACGTTGAACAGCTCAGGCATCAAAAACAACAAGGGCCTCTCTCTCAGCTCAGAGCCCTGCTGTACAGTTGACGTCTAAAGATGAAAAATAGGCAGCAAAATTCTTCAGACGGCTTTCGCTCGAACTGCCTGTGGCCAACGTCCACATTTTTATTGAATCGTTTCCACGGATATTCCAAGGAACAACATTTCTAGGCCCTTCAAATACCTGTGTATTTTACCAAACACTTACGGAAGGATCGGACATTAAGCTCCCTAATGGATCTTCTCTCGGGAAACATCTCACTCTCCACGGTCGTTCTTGTGAGAATGCCCCATTGAAGGAAAGCCTGTGGCTCCGATGAACCAGAGATTATCAGCTCATCGCCATGTCGGTCCCATATCCATGGAGCAAAGCAGACGCGTGTCCTGTCCCACATGAAGCTGGAGGAATTCTTTCTTTCTTTTTTTTTTAAATATATTTTATTGATTTTTCACAGAGAAGAAGGGAGAGAGAGAGAGAGTTAGAAACATCGATGAGAGAGAAACATCGATCAGCTGCCTCCTGCACACCCCCTACTGGGTATGTGCCCGCAACCAAGGTCCATGCCCTTGACCGGAATCGAACCCGGGACCCTTGAGTCCGCAGGCCGACGCTCTATCCACTGAGCCACACCGGTTTCGGCAGGAGTTCTTTCTTTAGATAGCTGGGAAACATTTTAAACTTTCCCTCCACAGACTGCCCAGTGATCTGTGGGCGATCAGGGTGCATGACAGGACTGGGTGCGCACAGCTTCTTAAAGAAAAGCAATGAAGCTGGAAAACAGCAGCTCGTCACAGGTCACAGACACCCCGGGGGGGGCATTTCAGATCTTCCTCTGAAAGGTCACGTCCCACTTTTGCAACACATTTCATCATTCTGTTGCCTCATCGTCCAAGAGACTCAGCTTTGTTTGCCATCATCGCTAACATGTTGACAACTTGATGGCTAACTCGGACGTGTGAGTACAATAGCATGAGAATGACAGGCAGACCTTTCCGGAGTGAGAAATGAACCTGGGGAAACAAAGATTCTCCTATTTTTATGAATTCATCTTTCACCGCCTGGATATAACGTCGTATCAGTTTGAAGCTAACCGCTGATAGAGGAGGCCCTAGATCGGTCGGGGAAAAGAAAAGTCGTTTCTCCTGAGAGCTCCCGGGGATTCTTTTTTTTATATATATATATTTTATTGATTTCAGAGAGGGAGAGGGAGAGGGAGAGAGAGATGGAAACATCCATGATGAGAGAGAATCACTGACTGGCTGCCTCCTGCACGCCCCACACTGGGGATGGAGCCCGCCACCTGGGCATGTGCCCTGACCGGGAATCAAACCGTGACCTCCTGGTTCCTAGGTCAACGCTCAACCCCTGAGCCACACGGGCCGGGCTCCTGGGGGTTCTTTCCGTACAACTCCTTTTAGGGAAAGTTTGAAAATACCTGCCATTTAGCAGAGTTGTGACTCCCTCTTGTGACAAGGACGTGAAATGGAAACGCTGCATAAGCGTTTCGACAGCCGTTTCGATGACATTCCCCAAACCTGCCTAGATTATAAATGTTCATTACCATCACTTTACCGTCGAGGCCGGCACACATCTGAAAAGAGTTTATGGAGAGAGAAAGCCATCAGGAGTCCTCCAAATGCAGCAGAAACTTCCTTCCCTTTGCTTTGACTCAGAACGCGCACTCCGGCGCCTGCATTTCTCGGTGAAGACACGGAGTGACGGACAGGGGCACCAGCTCCAGCTCCGCTGAACAGCCGTGACTCTGGCCAAGGCCCGCTTTATTGGATTGCTCCACGGACATTGGTCCTCAGAGGGGGGCAGGAGAGGAGGTGCTGTCCTGAAAACAGCCAAGGGCCACACCCGGAACGGGCCCAGGTGGGGAGCCCGAGCCCCCGCATCGCGGCCCCCTCTCCGCCTCTCAGAGGTCCCCGGGGATGAGCCCGTTCAAACGCTCTCGGTTGAAACGCGAGGAGGCGGATGCTTGTCTTGGATGAATTCTTCCTGTTCGGCAGCACCGGTCCCAAGCCGCGGCTTGGAGCGTCACCTCCCTCTTTTTCCAGAACCCCGAGTTCTCTCGCGGCCTCGGGACAAGATGTACGCCTGGGCCTCTCCCCCGCAGCCAGGGGCCCGTGTCCCATGCGCATCAACCGCTCCCCATGCACGTCAGCAGCTGCGAAAGGACCCCCTCTCCTCTCATGACCGATTCTCAGGACTGGTACCTTAGCAGTGGTCGGCAAACCGCGGCTCGCGAGCCACAGGCGGCTCTTCGGCCCCTGGAGTGTGGCCCTTCCACAAAATACCACGGCCTGGGCGAGTCTATGTTGAAGAAGTGGCGTTAGAAGAAGTTTACCTTTAAAAAATGTGGCTCTCAGAAGAAATGTGAGTCGTTGTCCTGTTGATGTTTGGCTCTGTTGACTAATGACCACTGCCTTAGAGAATAGATGTGTGCGTACGCACACATATACACACACACACTGATTGAAACTAAATGTACCCGGTAAATGTTTGCCTCTCACATCCTATATCTGCACTTCACAGGGGATTCCTGGAGACATAATCCTTTATCCCAAGATAACGTAGGGTTCCAGGCACTGTGGTAAAGAAGTGAACATGCTGAACACCTACTTTAGCAGGTACTGTACACTGAGGGGTCAGTTTATTATGATCTCTGAACGCATAATAATCTGGCCACTCAGTGTGTGTGTGTGTGTGTGTGTATACATACATATATATATATATATATATATATATATATATATATATATATATGGCCTGGTGCATGAATTCGTGCATGGGTGGGGTCCGGCCAGCCTGGCCAGCGGCAGGGGGGGGCATGGGTGGTTGGCCGGCCTGCCTGCTGGTCGAACTCCTAATCGAGGGGACAATTTCCATATTAGCCTTTTATTCTATAGGATCTACACTGAGTGGCCAGATTATTACGCATTCAGAGACCATCATCATCTGGCCACTCGGTGTATTTGGCTCTTTGTGGACATTATCCCATTTCACCTTCGTGACATAAGCTTCACCTGTGATGACAGCCTGGGTATCTGTTTATAGACGGAAAACTAACACTTAAAGCAGCAGCTCCCTCAAGGCTGCTTGGTTCACGGCGGATCCCAGCGATACACCCAGGTCTGTCTAGCTCCAAAGTCTCGGCCGCTCATCTGCAGCAAATAGGACCATTTCGACCCGGAGACTTTTCAGGTTTCTCAGACAGCACGTGAAGGTGTCGTCTATTTATCTTTGCCTGATTATCTTCCGGGTGAGCTGGGTCGTGCTCAATGCATCAAATATGGACAAAAACTCTCAAAACTGATTTCCCCCCAGGTCCCGGGGTGTCGTTGTTATTTTTATAGTCCTGTATCGCGTACTTTATTTCATTATGAAATTCTGTAGAACTGTAGCTTGATTTCATTATCCATCATTAGAAGCATTTGAACATTCACTTGAATTTATCCACCAGTTATTTATTGAAATATATCATGATTAAAATATTATAGGTTGCCCAGCCGGCGTGGTTGAGCATCGCCCTATGAACCAGGAGGTCACGGTTCGATTCCCTGTCAGGGAACATGCCCAGGTTGAGGGCTCGGTCCCTAGTGTGGGGCGTGCAGGAGGCAGCCGGTCAATGATTCTCTCTCATCATTGATGTTTCTATCTCTCTCTCCCTCTCCCTTCCTCTCTGAAATCAATAAAACTGTATTCTTTTAAAAAAGAATTAACTATGTGGCAATTTATAGGATTATTCCATTCAGCAAGGCTATTCTAATGAGGTCCTTTAGGCATTTCAGTAAGTAAATTCCTTTGGTTGAAGTTCAAGACTGGCTCGCCTTATACCAAAATATTTATGTAGTTGACATAATTTGGGAATTTTCTTTTTAAACTTTAAAGCGATGTACCCTTTGGAATTACCGTAGATATGTGCCAGCTGCTTTGTTTTCTAGACTCCACATTACATTTGTTTTCTGACGTGACGTGAACATTTCTCCCCTCTCTACAAAGTGTTTTGGAAGTTTTGTCAATTCTGATATAGCTGACTGCTCTACGATCTCCTGTGGATGTGACTGACTCAGAACATATCATTGACAATCATTGGAGCTAATTTCCTGAGTGTCTTTACCCTGTGTGAATACAGTTGTGAAGAATTCAATCAACACAAACCTTCCCCTACAGTGGTCAAATGCAGCTTTTGTTCTACTATTCACCGTATACTGGAATATCATTTAAAGAAGCTCCAAAAAATACTAGATTGTAACTAGATAAGCATGTTTTTATTTTTTAATATATATTTTATTGATTTCACAGAGGAAGGGAGAGATAGAAACATCAATGATAAGAGAGAATCATTGTTCTGCTGCCTCCTGCACGCCCCCTACTGGGGATCAAGCCCACAACCTTGGCTTGTGCCCTGATTGGGAACCGAGCCACACCTGGTGGGCTAAAGTGTATTTTTAAAAACTACAAAGAAAAAAATGTGTAAATCATGAGGATTATGTCAGCAATGTAACCAAAAAGACAACTGCTGACACTCGCCCGTCATCTCAGCAGGGTTGAGTAGGACTTATTTCTACTGTGGAAATGCTACCAAACCCTCAGATCCAATACGTCCCTTTCTCCGACTCCACGAGCTCCACGTACGTTTCCGGTTCTTTGTGGAAAAGAACAGGCTGGCTGGAGGACAGAGGAGTTGGGTTGTGTTGGCTGTTATATTTCTTATCGCCCAATAACTCACTGGCTTCCTGGTTTATGTACTGCGGTCTCTGGTGACTTCAGCCATCCAGCACATCTGACTTACCGTACTGACAAGACTGAGTCTGGTAAACTAGACCAGAGTGAAAGCATCTGTGCTGTGATTACGCTCTGTGTGGTCTCTGGGTCTCTTGAACTTTACCCAGCTGGCTCCAAGCTCAATGCCTCCAGCCTCCCCAATCGAGCAGAAGCGATCAGATGCAACAGTCAGTAGACAGGCTCGCCTTCCGTCGCTCAAGGCGTCTCAATGTGATTGACACATGAACGTCACAACATTCATTTACATTCACATCCAGACTTTCTCCCTCCCATGTTCATTTATATAGAAAAAAATTACCCTAAAAGCAGATTCATTTTTCAGTGTAGCAATGCCTTTGCAACAAACATCATCGTGTTTTCTAGAAATGAAGGCCTGCTGATTGTAACGAAGAAAAGGGGAGAGAAATAGTGTATTCGAAGCAAGGTTCTAAGATATGCCGGTGGAATTATGGCACATATCCAGGGGTGGGCAAACCCTGCAGAGCTCAGCCCTGTGCCTCCCTCGGTTGGGAGGCAGGAGGAGGACCGGGGAGTCAACACAGGACCACGAGGAGAAGGGAGTCAGGTGATACTGGACCACGAGGAGAAGGGAGTCAGGTGATACTGGACCCCGAGGAGAAGGGAGTCAGGTGACACTGGACCACGAGGAGAAGGGAGTCAGGTGACACTGGACCATGAGGAGAAGGGAGTCAGGTGATACTGGACCACGAGGAGAAGGGAGTCAGGTGACACTGGACCACGAGGAGAAGGGAGTCAGGTGATACTGGACCAGGAGGAGAAGGGAGTCAGGTGATACTGGACCAGGAGGAGAAGGGAGTCAGGTGATACTGGACCAGGAGGAGAAGGGAGTCAGGTGATACTGGACCATGAGGAGAAGGGAGTCAGGTGATACTGGACCACGAGGAGCAGAGAGTCAGGTGATACCTGATCGACAGAGAGCGAGCACAGGACACTCAGCGCTCTGCTCTGCTTACGCGGCCAGGAATAAGACCCCCCAGAGGCCACAGACACCCTGGTTTTCCTACCAAGATCTTCATCCTCCACCGCTGCACCCACACACACAAACATGAACATAAAACTGGGGACCTCACCTCGCTCTGGACGGCTGGATGGGCACAGCGCGTGGAGAAGGGGAGGAGCGGCCAAGGTTGCAATTCCTGTCAGGAAGCGGAAAAGGAGGAGCCGAGGCGGAGCTCCTGCCTTTCATCCTCAAAGGCCCTCCCCCCACATGACTGCGCCCTCACGGGGTGTGGGGGGGAGAGTGGGAAAAGGTGCTGGCGGTCGAGGGAGCAGGTGGAGGCAATGCTGGCACCGAGCAGGTGAGCTGAACATTCCCAGAAGGCTGCAGTGTAAAGGGGGAGAGGCGCTGGGGTCAGATAACCTGAGGACACTCTTAGTGCACAGCTGGTTGGCTGCATGGCTTCCGTATGACCCTCGATTTCTCATTCATGAAATCTGAATAGTAATTTCTATTAGGGATGAAGAGTACACAAATGACTAAAACAGTGACTGGCGCAGAGTAGGTACCCAATGATTGATGGCCATTATTAATAAATCTTCTGGGAAATGTGTTTGTAGATCATACATGCTTTGTGTAAGGGGGGGGGGGTTATATAAAAGACAAAGAGCCAGGTCCCTTTCATATGTTGTGCTTGGTAATCATTTATTTAACATTTTCTTTTTCTTTTTTTTTAATATATTTTATTGATTTTTTACAGAGAGGAAGGGAGAGGGATAGAGAGTTAGAAACATCGATGAGAGAGAGACATTGATCAGCTGCCTCCTGCACACCCCCTACTGGGGATGTGCCCGCAACCAAGGTCCATGCCCTTAACCGGAATCAAACCTGGGACCCTTCAGTCCGCAGGCCGACGCTCTATCCACTGAGCCAAACCGGTCAGGGCATATTTAATATTTTCATCTCTACTACAAAGATCTTTAAAATATGTCACTTACTAATTTTCCTCTATATGACTTACTACCAAAATCATCCAAATGAACAGGAACTCCATGTCTAATTCTCTAAGGACTGGATGTTCTCTTACATGCATCCATTTCTATCAATACTTCAGAGATTCTAAGAGCATTTCTTTGGGTTCATTGTAGACCTACTAAGTGTGTGTTAAATGTGCTACACCCATTTGGATAAATATCCTTAGTCTTGGTCACTACATCATTTATTTTTTTTTTTGTAAGGGAAATATATACGAGCCTTTTTCATTTTCTAAAAATTAATTTTATTCAACATCGCCGTCCCCTGAGAGTTAGTCATGCCAAAGTTTGCATAGCAGCAGAGTATTTCATCATGGAATTGTGAAATGAAAATTTGTTCTGCCAAAGTTATTGGTAGACAGTAAATGGTGAAATTCAATAAACTCTTACTAATGTATGTCCTTAGGAACTTACTTTTAAGACAGTAGCTTACTATGTGATTAAACTTGAGTAAACCTTGACTCAGTGAAATATCACTGACCTTCCAGACTGCTTTATTGACGTTTGTTTTTATTGAGATGTAATTCACATAAAAGCATTGTGTAAGTTTGTGCTCAATATATTGATCTGTACATTTATACATTGCATATGATTGGCTCTGTAGCATCAGCTAACAATGTTATTATATCACAGAGATATTATTCCTTTTTGTGGTGGAAATAATTAAGCTCTAATCTCTCAGCGACTTTGAGGTTCTAATACAGCCTTATTGTCTACAAACATTATGTTGTGCATTACATCTCCTTTTCTTTGAGGTGGTCCAGTTCCTTGGCGTAGAATTATCCAGAGCAGTCGCCTACGGTCCTGTGCATTTCTGTGCTATCAGCAGCAATGTCTCCTTTCATTTCTTCTTTTGAATCTGTCTCCCCTTTTTTAAATTATACCGGCTAAAGATCTGCTGATCTTTCTGAAACACCAGTTCTTAGTTGTGTGTTTTTATTGTTTTCAGTCTCCATTTTGTGTGTTTCTGCTCTGATCTCTATTTCCCTCCTTCTGTTACCTTGGGTTTTGTTCTTTTCCTAGTTCCTTGAGTTGTGAAGGAAGCTGTTCATTTGAAATCTTCCTATTTTCTAACATGTCCATTCAGCTCATAAAGTTCCCTCTCAGAATTGCCTTTGAAGCATACCAGAGATTTTGTTTCCATTTTCATTTGTTTCGATATTTTTTTTAATTTTTTCTTCTTCATTTGTTGTTCCACAGTGTTTGGTTTAATTTCCACATATGTGTCCATTTTTCAGCTTTTCTTTTGTTAATGATTTCTTGTTTCGCATCTTTGAGGTTGGAAAGGTACTTGGTATGACTTCAATATCCTTACATTTCAAAGACGTATTTCATGTGCTTTATACAATCTTCCCTTAAGAATGTTCTGTGTTCACTTGAGAAGAATGTTTACTCTGCTGCTGTTGGATGGAATGTTCCAGAAATGTCCGTTGGGACTGTTTGCACTAATGTCTGGCTCAAGTCCAACATTCCCTATTGATTTTCTATCTGGACTATCTGTCCGTTACGGAGAGGAGGGTACTGAAGTCCATTACTATTATTGGGTGGCTGTCCATCTGGCCCGTCAGATCTGTTAGCATGCCTACATGTCTATGATTGTCGTATCTTCCTGATGTATTGACCACTTTATCATGATATAATGACCTTTTGCCTCTTGCTACTGTTTTTGGCTTAGTCTATTTTTGAATGATATTCGTATAGCTTTCTTTTGGTTTCCACTTACATGGACTACCTTTTTCCCACCCTTTACTTTAAGCTGATATGTGTCCTTAAAGCTGAAGTGAGTCTCTTGTAGACGGCATATAGATACTTATTTTTTTTATCCCTCCAGCCATTTTCCTTTTGATTGTGAATTCAATCCGTTTTCATTTAGAGGTGTTATTGACACGTAACGACTTACTCATGCCATCTTACTAATCACTCTCTGATTGTCTTGTATTTTGTTTCTTTTTCTTTACGTCTCTCCCTACCTTTTTATATTGTTTTCCATAGGGGTATGCTGTCTCTCCTTCCTTTGTCTTTTATAAATCTCCTCTAGGTTTGTGCGTCATGGTTACCATGAGGCTTATATAAAGCATCTCATTAACAAAATGGCATATTTAAGCTAACAACAGCTTACCTTCGACTTCCTACAAAAGTTTCATGGTTTTCCTCTCCTTTTTGTAATTTTTATGTCATCACTTACCTCTTTTTCCACTGTGTATTTGTTAACCAATTGCAGTAGCTATCATTATTTTTAATATTCTCCCCTTTAACCTTTATACTATAGTTGAGTGGTGCACACACCATTCGGGGTCAGAGTCACCTCTGTGTGCCTGACTGTGACCTTACCATTGCCGGAGTGTGGTGTCCTGCCTGCCTGCACGTCCCTGGCCAGTGTCTTTCCGTAGCAGCGTAAGGACCTCCTCCCAGCGTTTCTCGCCAGGCAGGCTTAAGGGCGAAGAACTCCCTCAGCTTCCGTTGGTTTGCGAGTTCATCTGGGAAAGTCTGCTTCTCCTTTACACCTGAAGGATGACCTGGTTGTATGGAGAATTCTGGGATGGCAATTTTTTGTTTCAACACTTTGAACATGTCATTCCGTTCTCTCCTGGCCTGTGGGGATCCTTCATAGGTTTGACTATGTTTTTCTCTGGCTGCTTCTAGGGGTCCCTATTCATCTCTGATCTCTGACAGCTGCGTGACGTGTCTTGAAGGTCTTTTTATGTTGACATAAGAGCGTGATCTCTTGGCTTCGTAAACTGGGATATCCAAGTCTTTCTCCAAATTGGTGATGTTCTCAGCTATTATTTCTTTAAATAAACTTTCTGCCCCTTTCTCCCTCTCATCTCCTTCTGGAATTTCAGTTATTCTAACATTATATGTATAAAAATAATTATATACTGTGAGTATATATATATATATATATATATATATATATATATATTATTGATTTCTGAGAAAGAGAGGGAGAGAGAGATCGAAACATCAATGATGAGCGAGAATCATCGATCGGCGGCCAGGGATGATTCTCCTTTCTTTTACCTTCCCACCATTACTGTACCTCTTCCCCTAAGCTTATTTTCCAGGTTGTAAAAATATTGGAACACAATGTCTACTTCCATTAGCTCTAATGCTGAACTAGGAAGGTACCTCCAGCTGAGAAAGTATATTTTAGAAGGTGGTGTTCATGTTTATAATAACAAAATCAAGAAGACGGGACCATTTGAAATGGATTTACATTAAAGAAACTCTTTTAACAAAAAAGCGTGGTGGGGACAAACAGAAAGAAGTCTCAGTCCGTCCGTGGTGTCCCTCCCCTTCTACCCTTTGTTATTGTCATTTCTGTCACGCTTGGTTTGGAGGAAGAGGTCCCAGAGGAAAAAAGGAAGTCTGTTCGGTGGGAGAAAACAGTCACAGGGTTTATCATCATAAAACGTGAGAGTCACTTTCTGGTTCCAATAAATTTCAACTTTGTGACCTGGGGCGAGCTGAATAATACTTGATTTCAACTTCTCATCTGTAACACGCCAATAAGCTCTCTCCCTCGGCTGTGGGGAGAACTGAATAAAGTGCTGGAGCTGCCTGGCGTTTGGTGAATTGCCTACGTGAAGGCAGGCTTAACTTCTTCCCTTTCTTTTCAGTAAGAATAATACCTTCCTTCCCTATTCCACAGCTACTTTTCAACTAGAAAGAGTGCAGACAGTTTAAGGAAAATCCAAACAAGTTAAAGGCACAATTTTTGCTAATATCCAGCAGTTTTCTTTCACTGAGAACTTCATTCCGGAGCAGGTTTATCTATCTCAAGGGCTGGGAGATTGAGGAGAGTGCCTCCAGAATATTATTTCTTTAAAGCATCTCTCTGCCCAGCGTCTACTGAGTGGGCAATAAATATTTGTTTAATGAATGCGCACCAAAATCTTAAGGGACAAATGAGAGTGAATGGGTTTGATAAATTGTATTGCACAAATAATCTGCACAGATATTCATTATATTTTTAAAACGTTAAGAAGCAAATCAGTTTGGATGAGTCTTTTCCTCTCAGCTGTCTCCCCTCTGGTTTGACTTGAATAAACTAATTTAAAAAATGAAAAGTTACTTTACGTTACGCACATAGCTTCAAATGAGAAGATATGGTCACTAATGAAGTAAATTTTTACGTGCCACTCTGACAACGCAACTAAGCCACGACGTTTCCCATTTATCATGGCAAAAACGTATTAATAGAACTGGAGTTGCTGGAATAAATAAAACTTGGCTTACAGTTATACAATTAGAATTCTGTTAGATTGATTTCTATTCCCTAGAATAGTTCCATAAACGTCATTGATACTCCTATTGAGTTTTTTATTATTTTTTAAATATATTTTAGTTGATTTCAAACTGGAAGGGAGAGGGAGAGAAACATAATGATGAGAGAATCATTAATCGGCTGCCTCCTGCACGCCCCACACAGGGGATCAAGCCTGCAACCCGGGCAGGTGCCCTGACCATGAATAGAACTGTAACCTCAAACACTCAGCTACACCAGTCGGGCAATGATTCCTTATTATTCTCATTGCTATATTCTATTCTTTCTGGTGAAAGACCTTGAAAAGTCAATAGCATCATTACATGTGGAAGTTTTAATCTGATTGACAACTCTCTTCCTTAACTGAGTGGAGGATGAGAGGGTAGGGGAGGAGAGAAGAGGAAGAGGAAGAGCATGAGGAAGAGGAAAGTGGCAAGGAAGATAGTGGGCTCAGCCATAATCTATACCAATAAAAGCCTAGGTGGTTCTCACACCCTCACGCGACACCCTCATGTCATCACGAGATGGCCAGCAGGGAGGGAGGAGGGCAGTTGGGGGTGATCGAGCCAGCAGGGGAGGGCAGTTGGGGGCAAACAGGCCAGCAGGGGAGGAGAGTTGGGGGTGAACAGGACAGCAGGGGAGGGCAGTTGGGGGCAATCGGGCTGCCAGGGGAACAGTTAGGCATCAATCAGGTCAGCAGGGGAGCAGTTAGGGGCGATCAGGCTGGCAGGCAGAAGTGGTTAGGGTCAACCAGGTAGGCAGGCAGGCAGGCAAGTGGTTAGGAGCCAGCAGTCCTGGATTGTGAGAGCGATGTCTGACTGCCAGTTTAGGCCCTGCAGGATCAGGCCTAAACCAGCAGTCGGACATCCCCCAAGGGGTCCTAGATCGCAGAGGGTTCAGGCCAGGCTGAGGGACACCTCCCCCTCCCCCCCCCCCCCCACCCAGCCTCCATGCATGGATTTCATGCACCGGGCCTCTAGTAAAATTTAAAGTCTTTGGCTCCAAGAGAGCATAGAATAATGCTCCTGGGGACATGATAACTCCTCTAGCAAATTGTTCTTTGAACTTGCAAGATTCACTTTGTCCCAAGGTCCAAGTCCTCCTTGAAGTACGTCCCCCATAATCCAAAGAAAGTCAGTGGCAAGAATAATTAGGAGTGTTTCCAATTGTAGTTTTTAATCAAAGAATAGAGCATGAGTGGGGTTGTTTTTTTACAACTACAATAATTGGTGTCCTAAAAACGTACCTGTAAAACTCTAAATTTAAAAACTAATTTACAACCCACCCAGCATGACTTAGTGGATGAGCGTTGACCTATGAACCAAGAGGTCATGGTTTGATTCCTGGTCAAGGGCTCATGCCCAGGTTGTGGGCTCGATCCCCAGTGGGGGGCATGCAGGAAGCAGCTGATCAATGATTCTCTCCCATCATTGATATTTCCATCTCTTTCTCCCTCTCCCTTCCTCTCTGAAATCAATAAAAATATTTTTAAAGTAATTTACAGAAATGTAGACTTCTTTAAACTGCAACTAAGTTTAAGATTCTTCTTTGATCTACATGTAACTATATCACACTTCTCATTACATTTTTAAAAGCAAGTGATAAAAAGGGGACATCTATAATACTTTCCACAATAAAGATAATTTTTTTTAAAAAAAAGCAACTGAAACATATTTCAAACTACCCGACAGCTGTCCTTTCAATGTCATTTTCCAAGAAAATACCAAGAAGACCAAGGGTAAGCCCTAGTTTAATAATTAGGGGGAACAGATCAAGTGACCAACTACCTTCAGGGATCCTAAAGTGTCAGAGGGTGGGGGTGGGAGAAAGAGTGTCCCGCTGACCCACCCCCCTCAGACCCGGGCTCAGAGGAGGCGCACCCCGCCCACACACAGCTGCGTGGCCCCATGGAGGCCGTGACCCTGAGACGGAGAAGTTGGGAATAAACAGTCAGAGGTTGCACAACTCGGGAGCTTGGCCAAGTGCTCCCAGCTCCTCGCGCCCTCCTGGCCCGGGGTGGGGGTGGGGGGCCGTGCTCAGAGGGCTTCCCTTAGATTCCAGGAGCCAGACCGGCCCTGTTCGCAGCCAGCGGGGCTCCCGGGTCAGAGGACCAAGGTCAACCGCCTGGAACCTCTGGAGCAGCCCAGACCTCCTCCTTGCTGCTGTGCCAGCCGCCAGCACACGTGGCGACGAGCTCAGGAAGACACTGTCTTTCTTCTGCCATTTCCGTGATTTGGCTAAATACAGACAGGACAGCGTTTGTTTTCCATGCAGCTGGGAGGTGGGCTCCTCTGTTGTCTCTATTGTGGTTTTTCAAGAAAAAATTCCTATAAAAAAAGCATTGACTACGCTTATTCAGTAGTACACTCCTGCGGCCTGGCCCGCAGCCCAGGGGGTGCAGCATGGTCCTGACCCGCAGGAGATCGCCCGCGAACGTGTGAGTGAGTGGAACTGATCAGGAGATCACCCGCGAATGTGTGAGTGGAACTGATCCGCAGGAGATCGCCCGCGAACGTGTGAGTGGAACTGATCAGGAGATCGCCCGCGAATGTGTGAGTGAGTGGAACTGATCAGGAGATCGCCCGTGAATGTGTGAGTGAGTGGAACTGATCAGGAGATCACCCGCGAATGTGTGAGTGGAACTGACCCGCAGGAGATCACCCGCGAACGTGTGAGTGGAACTGATCAGGAGATCGCCCGCGAATGTGTGAGTGAGTGGAACTGATCAGGAGATCGCCCGAGAATGTGTGAGTGAGTGGAACTGATCAGGAGATCGCCCGAGAACGTGTGAGTGAGTGGAACTGATCAGGAGATCACCCGCGAATGTGTGAGTGGAACTGATCCTCAGGAGATCGCCCGCGAATGTGTGAGTGAGTGGAACTGATCAGGAGATCACCCGCGAATGTGTGAGTGGAACTGATCCTCAGGAGATCGCCCGCGAATGTGTGAGTGAGTGGAACTGATCAGGAGATCACCCGCGAATGTGTGAGTGGAACTGATCCGCAGGAGATCGCCCGCGAATGTGTGAGTGAGTGGAACTGATCCGCAGGTGATCTCATCAGGTTATTGTGTTCATTAGATTCCACATGTGAGTGAGATCATGTGATACTTGTCTTTCTCTGCCTGGCTTATTTCACTCAGCACAATGCTCTCCAGGTCCCTCCATGCTGTCTCAAAGGGTCAGAGATCCCTCTTTTTACTGCAGTGTAGTATTCCATGATGTACATGTCCCACAGCTTTTCTAATCCACTCATCTGCTGATGAGCACTTAGGCTGTTTCCAAATCTTAGCTATGTTGAATTGTGCCGCTATGAACATAGGGGTGCATATGTCCTTTCTGACTGGTGTTTCTGATTTCTTAGGATGTATTCCTGGAAGTGGGATCACTGGGTCAAATGGGAGTTCCATTTTTAGTTTTTTGAGGAAACTCCATCCTGTTCTCCACAGTGGCTGCACCCGTCTGCATTCCCACCAGCAGCGCACGAGGGTTCCTTTTTCTCCGCATCCTCGCCAGCACTTGTCGTTTGTTGATTTGTTGATGATAGCCATTCTGACAGGTGTGAGGTGATATCTCATTGTGGTTTTGATTTGCATCTCTCTGATGATCAGTGACGTTGAGCATCTTTTTATATGTCTCTTGGCCTTCTGTATGTCCTCTTCAGAACTTTTTTTTTTAAATCCACCCTGACACATACAACTACGTTGGTATACATCTCTAGAATATGCCCACCAGGACTCAGATACCTCTCCAAAGCCAGATGCAGACCCTGATTAAAATGTACAAAAAAATCCTTTTAGGAAATTTTTATAGCTTCCAAAAGGCACAAATCCTTCATTTAAGACAAAACATTAGCCACAAAAATGGAAATCCTCTCTTGAAATAAGAGAACAAAATTGGAATTTTTTTTATCATAGTAAAAAGAAGGGGAACAACTTTTAAATGATTAAGAAAATTTTTCTGTTTCAAGAAATTGTGTTATTTCCCAACATGACTGTTTTAACTGTTACTTTCCTGTTTTTCACAAGAGGGCCATCACCCCAAAGAGAGGAAGACAGAATGCTGCTTCTTGTACAGCTTCTAGGTGTGTGAGGGTGCCGAGTGCCTTCGGAGAGGCAGCCCCGGCTCTGGGGCCGCCTGCGGATTGTTAGGGCGGTGTGCTCCCCGCTTCCTGTGTTTGTGCTCTGTCCAGCCCGGCGGCGGCTTCCGCGAGATGGTGATAACACTCCCGGCTCTGCTGCTGCTGCTGCTGCTGGCGTGAGGGCCAGGCAGTGCCCTCTGACCCGCGGAGGGCAGAACCCGCTTATCGGATCCTCCCCAGATGCCATCCGAGGAAGCGGCGGGGCAGGCCGCCTTCGGGAGGAAACATATTGTACAGGAAACTGTCACTGCTCACCTCCTCGGTCACAGCACTAGAGGATCGCTCTGCGACGCCGGGTCCTTGCAGACAAGGAGGCCAGACCAAGATCAGCGGAAGGGAGTCACAAGAAAAGCCTAACTGGCGATAAATCACCCTCCTGCCGATGCATGGCGAAGGCTCTTTGCCAAAAACACTGGCTCACCATGGGAACTGGAAAGTGAGTCTAAGGTCCAGTGAGTATTTACAGGGTCAGACCTAATGCTCATTTTTATTTTTTATTTATTTTTTTAAAATATATTTTATTGATATTTCACAGAGAGGAAGGGAGAGGGACAGAGAGCTAGAAACATCGATGAGAGAGAAACATCAATCAGCTGCCTCCTGCACACCTCCCACCGGGGATGTGCCCGCAACCAAGGTACACGCCCCTGACCGGAATCGAACCCGGGACCCTTCAGTCCGCAGGCCAACGCTCTATCCACTGAGCCAAACCGGTTTCGGCCCTAATGCTCATGTTTAAACCTGTGTGTGGAACACAAACGTGCTTTACTTACAGTTAAGTTGCAGGAGGTTTAAGCCTAAGGTGATCCGGTCCCTCAGATCACATTGGGCAGAAGGGTGACGGTCAGACCTCCACACCCCCTTGCCCCCCACTGATCTCCACTTGCACGTACACAAGGAAACCGTTAAACCTGACAAACCAATTCAGAAAAGTTACAAGATTTAGTAAAAGGATACAAAATTAACCTACAAAAGTTATTTCTTTCTATAGATTAACAGCAAGCAATCTGAAAGGAAATTAAGAAAACGATCCAAATATTTGAATATTTCTTCTTCATTTTATCTACATGTTCTGATGTTTTAGAAACAAAATTCGAAGTGAGAAATAATGGAACCAAAGTGAACCAAACAGAATTTTTATTTTGAGTAAATTCTGAGGAAGAGTTGACAGGCGTTTTTAATGCATATCTGTGCTTTTTGAACAATGACAACCTCCAATACCTACTTGACCATTTGAGTAGTGATTTGCTGCTTGCACAAGACTGAGAGAGGACATTTAGTGATCAGAGCACTCCGTTAGTGGGAGCACTCCGTTAGTGGGAGCACCCCGTTAGTGGGGAGCACCCCGCTAGTGAGAAGCACCCCGTTAGTGGGAGCACCCCGTTAGTGGGAGCACCCCGCTAGTGAGAAGCACCCCGTTAGTGGGAGCACCCCGTTAGTGGGAGCACCCTGTTAGTGGGAGCACCCCGTTAGTGGGAGCACCCTGCTAGTGAGAAGCACCCCGTTAGTGGGAGCACCCCGCTAGTGAGAAGCACCCCGTTAGTGGGAGCACCCTGTTAGTGGGGAATACCCCGTTAGTGGGAGCACCCTGTTAGTGGGAGCACCCCCTTAGTGGGGAGCACCCCGTTAGTGGGAGCACCCCCTTAGTGGGGAGCACCCCGTTAGTGGGAGCACCCCACTAGTGGGGAGCACCCCGTTAGTGGGAGCACCCCGTTAGTGGGGAGCACCCCATTAGTGGGAGCACCCTGTTAGTGGGAGCACCCCATTAGTGGGAGCACTCCACTAGTGGGGAGCACCCCGTTAGTGGGGAACACCCCGTTAGCGGGAGCACCCCGTTAGTGAGGAGCACCCCATTAGTGAGGAACACCCCGTTCGTGGGGAGCACCCCGTTAGTGGGGAACACCCCGTTAGCGGGAGCACCCCGTTAGTGGGGAGCACCCCATTAGTGAGGAGCACCCCGTTCGTGGGGAGCACCCCATTAGTGGGAGCACCCCGTTAGTGGGGAGCACCCCGTTAGTGAGGAGCACCCCGTTAGTGGGGAGCACCCCGTTAGTGGGGAGCACCCCGTTAGCGGGAGCACCCCGTTAGCGGGAGCACCCCGTTAGTGAGAGCACCCTGTTAGTGAGGAGCACCCCGTTAGTGGGAGCACCCCGTTAGTGAGGAGCACCCCGTTAGTGGGAGCACCCCGTTAGTGAGGAGCACCCCATTAGTGGGAGCACCCCGTTAGTGAGGAGCACCCCTTTAGTGGGAGCACCCTGCTAGTGGGGAGCACCCCGTTAGTGGGAGCACCCCGTTAGTGTGGCCTCACACGCACACCAGCTCCCACCCAGTTCCCGGGGCTGCCCTCAGGGACACGTGCTTCCCGCTGAAGATGCAGACCCAACGCCCGGTCCAGGCACGTCCTGCGGAGTAAGCAGGTTTAAGCTCCGACAGAGGTTTCTGTTGAAGCAGCTTGTCTGGCGCCGCCCTGGGCCGGGCTATTATCAGTCCCAGGCACACGGACGGCTTCCTGGTGGGCGTCCAAACCAGGCATCTTCATTTCTGCTGGCACGCGGGCCGGGTGCTGAGCACACACCCCGTTCGGTAAGTTCTCGGCCTCGGACCGAGACGCAGCCTTGCCATCCGGGACTATTTATTTAATCTACGCCTTCGCAGTGGTATTACAGCCATTTACTTCCCTACAAAACAGTACAGCAAGTTCCATGTCCTCTAAAAATGTACGTGTGCTGGCCAGTGACATCGAAAGTTCAGAATCAGAATTCTAATCCTTCTGAGAGCACCAATAGCCATTCTTTTAGAAATGAAAGCTGGGTTAACATTCCCAAAATGTGCAGAGCAAAGCTGGGTTAACATTCCCAAACTGTGCAGAGCAATGTCCAAGATTAAAGCTGCCCTCGACGCCGCCACCCCTGTGAAGGGCTTTGAAATGGACCAAACACACACATTGCAACGTTCCCTTTAATGTAGCAGCAGAGACCCTCCCCCCATCTTCCCGCGCAAATGAAGACACATTTTAACAACGTTTTCATAGTGAAAGTGAATTTTTAAAATCGTTTTTTTGATTTCAGAGAGGAAGGGAGAGGGAGGGGGAGAGAGAAACATCCATGATGAGAGAGAACCATGGATGGGCCGCCTCCTGCTCGCCCCACCCTGGGGACCGAGCCGGCAACCCAGGCCTGTGCCCTGACAGGGAATCGAACCCGGGACCTCCTGGCTCACAGGTTGACCACGGAGCCACGCCAGCAAGGCGAAAGTGACTTCTTAAATTTACTCTAACGGCCAGCACAGGTTCATTTTTAGAGGACGTGGAACTTGCTGTGTTGTTTGCAGAGAGGTAAGTGGTTGTAATACCCAAACAAACAGTCAAGGATGGCAAGACCGCGTCTCGTTCTAACGCTGATGCGCGCTGCACTGGAACACGTATGTTCGGCACACGGCCCACGTGCCAGGAAGAACACAGACGCCTGGTAGCCATCCGGTGCCTTCCACTAACCTGTTGGCCTTAAAAGCCGCACTGCAGGGACCACACAGTCTCGCCTTCTTCCTTTTACGCATAGAACCCTCCCGAATTTTAGCGCAACTCGGGCTGGCCAAGGACACCTGGTTACCCCGCCGCCCCGGCCGGCGTCTGGCTGTGCCGCTGTGCGCCAGCCGCTGGGCGGGAACAGGCGTGGCGGGTGCCAGTCCGGACCCCCGCCTGCAGCAGACATCGCTGCCCCTGCCCCTGCCCCTGCCCCTGCCCGGCTCTGCCCTCCTGCCCCTGCCCGGCTCTGCCCTCCTGCCCCTGCCCGGCTCTGCCCTCCTGCCTCCAGAAACAACAGGACAGGAGGAACCTGACTTCTGACGGACTGAGGACAGAGAGCCGGCACCCCGGACCGCTCGCCTGCCTCTGCACTGCTTTTCAGGGTCTTGTCTGAGCCACGGTATCTCCACTTCCCTTTTGTGCAGCCTACTTCACCCGCTCATGTGTGTAACGTGGTGAGTCCGTGCACAGATGACGTGCAAACGGGTAGGCCAGGCCGCTGTGGCTGCCGCTGCTCGGAGGGCCGCTCTCCCGCGGGCACACCAACACCAGCCCCGCTCGCTCGGCGCACCACGTGATGCTGGCCGTCTGACCGCTCCCGGCGGGACCCCGAGCCCATGCCGGGACCATGAAACCCTGCCCACAGCTTTGTCAAAACGGTCAGCAGAAGGCCCATCTTCTCGGTCGGAGCCGGACGGCACTACGAGCCCTCGACGCTTGAGTTCCTGAAGCTGGCTGGCTCCCGAGTGGGGAAATCTGCCGACAAGTAAACGCAACGAAAGCAAACAGACCCGCGGGGCAGGCCTGGCTGGGGGGCTGAGCGGCGACCCAGGAACCAGGGGGTCACGGTTCCATCCCTGGTGGTCGGGGCACAGGCGGGGGTCGCAGGCTCGATCCCCAGGGCGGGGCGTGCAGGAGGCAGCCGATCCATGACTCTCTCTCATTGATGCTTCTCTCTCTCTCCCTCTCCCTTCCTCCCTGAAGTCAATAAAAATATTTTTAAAGAAAACAAACCCAGTAGAGGAGGAAAGAGGGGTCTTGGTGATGGTTTTTACGCGCCCACATCCAGCTGGCTGAAGTGCACGAAGCTGGGGTTCCCCACTTCTGTGGGCCAGTCCATCCCCACTTGGGGTTAAAAGTAATTGAAGTTGGATTAGTTTTATTTACAACTAAATCGCTCTTGACTGAAACAGCTGCTGGAGAGCGTCACGGTCCCGGACGGAAGCACCATGGAGACCTTCCATCCCAACACAGTTCTAGCCCCAGGGTCATCGCCAGCTCTGCAGGAGCGTCAGCGGGAGCGGCTGCTGGTCCTCTCCTCTCGCAGGATCCTCCCGGCGACACGCGGAGGCCGTGGCACCTCCAGCTCCGTGACAGCACAGCCGGCGCCCGCTCCGCCGCCGCCCAAACACACATGCTCCGTACTCGCCTCCGCATTGGCCTGAACGAGCAACTGTTATTGTAGTTGGGACGTAATTTACCGACACTACCGTTTGGGTTGTACCTCTTTGGTGATACGTAGCACCTCTATCCCTTCCTTTAGCTGAAAAAGAGATGTGAGATTTATTTAGAAGAGAACTTCAAACTATATAAATATATACTTGGAACCTTTTGC
Organism: Plecotus auritus; assembly: GCF_963455305.1. Classification (NCBI taxonomy): domain Eukaryota; kingdom Metazoa; phylum Chordata; class Mammalia; order Chiroptera; family Vespertilionidae; genus Plecotus; species Plecotus auritus. Next base: position 1,382,258 of record NC_137776.1, on the reverse strand, counting down.
TGTTCCACTCTGTACAGAGTGAACCAATAACACAGCATAAATTTAAATGGGCTTTACTAAAACGTGCAACTCAAATTCCTCCTCCTGACGGAGGACTTGGGAGTGCTGGCCACCTCTGCTCGCTGTCAACTCATTCAAGGGGCAACGCCAGACAAGGTCCCAAGTATTTAAAATGCTGCACTGGCCCGACTGGCGCGGCTCAGGGGCTGAGCGTCCGCCTAGGAACCAGGAGGTCACGGTTCAATTCCCGGTCGGGGCACAGGCCCAGACTGTGGGCCCGATCCCCATCGGGGCGTGCAGGAGGCGGCCGATCCATGACTCTCTCTCATCACTGATCTTTCCCTCTCTCCCCCTCCCCCTTCCTCTCTGACGTCAATAAAGTATATCTTTAAAAAGAACCACTGAAACCAGGAGCCAGCTTTAGCTCCCGCCGAGGCGGGCTTTCTCAGCGTGGTCACTGCCTTCCCACCCCCCCACGGGCGGGAGCTCTTCGGCATCCGCGTCTACAGTGACCTCAGGTCCTCACACCACCGGCTGATGCCGTTCTAACAGCCGTGATGCCGAGGAAAACCGGAGCCGCAGCGGCGGCCTCCCTGAATAGCTAGCACCCCGGAGGCCCCCCTCTGCATCTCGTTAGAACCTTCCTGCCCGAAACCGGTCATTGTCTCACTAATAGAGAGGTGTGGACAAAGAACCTGGAAGGCTGGTCCACCTTGAAGCTCTGAAAGGTAAGAGCCAACCACTCCCTATCTAATGGAGACAGTGGTCGCTGAAGCAACTTCCCCACCAAATAATCAGATAATCTGCCTGTTACTGGAATTGCCTGCCTACGGGCCATGGGTGTGTCCCAAACCTGAATAAAAGGGATGGCAAGGCCAAAGCAAAGGGTAGTCCTCCCACTGGAGGTGGGCTCCCGCCTGGCCCCCCATTTTCCCAAATTAATATTTTTCTAGTCTTTTTTCATTTGTGTGCGGCCTTCTCCAGAACCCGAACCCTGAACCGGAACCCTGAACCACGCGGGACGTGAAAGGGGTTCCCACACCTTCCGACCTGGAGGCGGTGATCCGGGTCCGAGGCTGTTCATCTGGTTCAGCGAAAAGGCCACGCCCTCACTGAGCCTTCCTTCCCGATGCGGCCATCCCACCCCACACGGCTCAGCACGCCTCCACCTCCGGGGCCAGCGCCCGCCTCTTCCCCAGCGCTCCCTCGGCACCAGCTGGGGTTCCTTGTCGTGGTTTTGTGTTTAAATTAGCTGGTGTGGCGATCAGTAAATATTGCTTGTGCTAGAAGACAGAATTAGGCCTGGATTTAATCCCTCCCTTGTTGCTGATTTATAAAGACTGAGAAAACTGTTCACATGCTGTGGGCTGCGGCCGAAGGGGAGGGGAGTTTTGGTACTTGCAATGGAACTCAACTATTTGAACTCCTTTCAAGTTATACGCCCCAAAATCACACATTGATCTGTTATCAAAGAGTGTATTTGAAGGATCCGTCAGCTCCTTTGATCGTTTAGAAAGCAAAGAATTTGCCCTGGCTGGTTTGGCTCAATGGATAGAGCGTCGGCCTGCAGACTGAAGGACCCCGGGTTCGAGTCTGGTCAAGGGCACATGGCAGGGTTGTGGGCTCGATCCCCAGTGGGGGGCGTGCAGGAGGCAGCCGATCCATGATTCTCTCATCATTGATGTTTCTATCTCTCTCTCTCTCCCTCTCTGAAATCAATAAAAATATATTTTTAAAAAAACAGAAAGCAAAGAATTAGAAACATCAGGGAATTTCTAATTCTCAAATGACTTTGTTCCTCAAACACCTGGGAGGGGTGGGTGCGGGGTCGAGGGGGGTCAAAGGGGGTAAAGGTGGGGGACACCTGTAATACTTCGTAGTATGTTAGACACTCATTGTCTTATCTTTGCCACAACACGTCCTTTGGCTGGGTGTCCCGGTGACGGCCACACTCTGGCGATGACCATCGGAGAACGAAGACTTTGCTTTCTAAAGGGAGAGAAGCGTGGCTGCAAAAGGCACGTCGGACCAGAGACAGGCCTGACGGTCTCACCAGAGGTCTCTGGCCGGTCAGTGCTAGGAAAGGCTGAGCACTGGAGCTGAGGGTCTGGACCAGCCGTGGGCAAACTACGGCCCGCGGGCCGGATCCGGCTGTTCTATCCGGTTCTCTTGCTCTCCCCTCCGCTCCTTTCCTTTGAATTTATATTAGTTCACACAAACACTCCATCCATGCTTTTGTTCCGGCCCTCCAGTCCAGTTTAAGAGCCCATTGTGGCCCTCGAGTCAAAAAGTTTGCCCACCCCTGGACTCTGGGCAGACGCTCTGAAAGGCGTCCCAAGTGCGTGAGCTTTGCAGAGTCTGTGTGGACGCCGAGCTGCACAGACCTCCGTCCGGAGCGCCGATCCACCGCCTCCCCGCTCCCAGCGCCGCTCACCAGGCTTCACCAGCCTGCGCCCCGGGCTGCCCTCTCCCTGTCCGGGAAAGGCCATCGGCCCGCAGCATGGAAGGCACGTCCACACCGCCTTCCCTCTCGCCTCCCACCTCTCCTCCGGCGCGCTGGCGGCGGGGACCCGTCCTCAGAACCTGCTGGACCCGCTCCTGCAAGAGTCCCCCGCAATTTCCTAGTTTACAGACCGTGACCTTTACCGCTCCCTCGCTCGGCGTCTTTGCAGCCTGCGACCCTGGAGACCGCTCCGTTTTCCTTGCTGTTCGCTCGCCGTGTCACCACTTCACGCCTTCCTTCCCGAGACCCTCTCCCTGGCAGGCAGTCCGCAATGCTGTTGTTCTGCCCGGCCCAGCATGGCCTGCCTCTACCTCCTGAACTGCTCTGTGGGGAATGCAGCCCGCTCTCCTGCCACGTCTTTGCTGGCTGTTCACACCAACTGAAAATGGCACAATCTGAACGCATCCATCCTGCCCAACTTCGCTGGCTGTTCTCACCGCCTGAAAATGGCACAATCTGAACACATCCTTCCTGCCCAACTTCTCTGGCTGTTCACACCGCCTGAAAATGGCACAATCTGGACGCACCCTTCCTGCCCAACTTTGCTGGCTGTTCACACCGCCTCAAAATGGCACCATCTGGACGCATCCATCCTGCCCAACTTCTCTGGCTGTTCACACCGCCTCAAAATGGCACAATCTGAACGCATCCATCCTGCCCAACTTCTCTGGCTGTTCACACCGCCTGAAAATGGCACCATCTGGACGCATCCTTCCTGCCCAACTTCTCTGGCTGTTCACACCGCCTCAAAATGGCACAATCTGAACGCATCCATCCTGCCCAACTTCTCTGGCTGTTCACACCGCCTGAAAATGGCACCATCTGGACGCATCCTTCCTGCCCAACTTCGCTGGCTGTTCACACCGCCTGAAAATGGCACCATCTGAACGCATCCTTCCTGCCCAACTTTGCTGGCTGTTCACACCGCCTGAAAATGGCACCATCTGAACGCATCCTTCCTGCCCAACTTTGCTGGCTGTTCACACCGCCTGAAAATGGCACCATCTGAACGCATCCTTCCTGCCCAACTTTGCTGGCTGTTCACACTGCCTCAAAATGGCACAATCGGAACGCATCCTTCCTGCCCAACTTCGCTGGCTGTTCACACCGCCTCAAAATGGCACAATCTGGACGCATCCTTCCTGCCCAACTTCGCTGGCTGTTCACACCGCCTCAAAATGGCACCATCTGGACGCATCCTTTCCGCCCAACTTCGCTGGCTGTTCACACCGCCTGAAAATGGCACAATCTGGACGCATCCTTCCTGCCCAACTTCGCTGGCTGTTCACACCGCCTGATAATGGCACAATCGGAACGCATCCTTCCTGCCCAACTTCGCTGGCTGTTCACACCGCCTGAAAATGGCACCATCTGGACGCACCCTTCCCGCCCAACTTGTGACTCCCGTGGAGTATGGCATGCAGGAATGCCATCGCCGAGCCTTCTACATTAGAACGCACCAACTCTCTCTCAATCCCTCTGCTTCCACACGTGACCGAGTCTTGCTGACCCATTCTCTTATGTACTAGTATATGGCTTCCCTATTCATGTACCCGTTTAACAAATATCTACTGCACGCTTCTTAAGTGCCAGATACTGTTCCAGTAATGGACAGAAGACATGTTTCTTGTCTTTAGATCTGTGTGTGCTTTGCAGAGATACACACATGTGGGTATATATGTAAGCATGTGTGTACATACAGATCCTCATCTTAGAGCTTTACATACAATATTTCTTCCACCTAAATTTTTTAAAGACAGTTTTGCCAAAAATAGGGCCTTTAGAGATATCCATTTACCTAACGTTCTCTGTATTCTTTCCCTACAGCATGAAATATGTTAATATCCCCAAATTTCTATAGTTTAGATTGTTTGATACTGGCTTCTTAATACGTATTTGATTGATATTGAGAGTAAATCAATACTAAAAATAATTCTTTTACTATGAAAAAATAGCATGAAGGAGTGAACTTTCCTGTGAATTCTGAGGAAATTTTTCAAAGAAAAATTACAAGATTATAACCATAAATTAACTAATTATGAGTGATTTGTAACACTTCATTAAAATGACACTACATTGCCCCTGAGTATCCCCTATCCCACCCAACCACCCCTTAGAAGGAAACTTATTAGAATGTTAAATACATTTTTTAAAAGTGCCCCAAGTGGCACATTTTAATGAACTTTTATAGATGAAAAGTACTCATGTCATTTTTTCCTTTAAAGTGGAGCAGCAGTAGTATTAAGCAAACTGACTAAAATGTTGTGTACTAAGGAAAACAGAACTCCATATGAAATAGCACAAACATTTAGCTATTTCTGGCCTGTGAAGATCTAAGGCATTCTTTTTTTGTGTGAGGCAGGGGCAAGAATGAAAATTTTTAATATTTTGACTAGAGGGCTTACATAAGTGTATACATTTGTCAAAACTCATTCAGCTCTACGTATAAAATCCATGAATTTTTTTTCTATGTAAATTGTGTCTCAAAAGTCTGATGGAGGGAAAAAATGTACCTAGGGGTAACAAACTAATCTTGGAGAAAAAAAAAATATATATATATATATATATGGAAGCCTAAGCGACGTTCAACCGTTTGACCATTTGACCGGTAGCTATGAAGCGCACTGACCACCAGGGGGCAGATGCTCAATGCACAGGCATGGAAACATGGAGAAGACTGATGAATCTCAGAAGGAAGTGGGGAGGGGAGAGGGCGGGAAGAGATTAACCAAAGATCTTACATGCATACTAGAGGCCTGGTGCCTGTCCCCCCATACCCTCCTCCACCTGCCCCCACCGCCCACTCCCTCACCCTGGCCTGTGGGGATTGAGCCAAAACCAGCAGCCTGACATCCCCCGAGGGGTCCCGGATTGCAAGAGGGCACAGGCCAGGCCGAGGGACCCCACCGGTGCACGAATCCATGCACCAGGCCTCTAGTGAACTTACAAACTCCCTAGAGAAGTTCCATGTAACACTGACTCAACTTCACTATTTAACGCTAACAAACAGGGATGCTGGCATTATCTCCTTGTTCTAGAGCAGCAATGTCCAACCCTTCTCACCTCCTGGCACAGACACTAATTACTAACGTTCGGCAGCACACCCAAATATATGTCTTGCTAATCTGACCCCCAAAAATAGGTGTAATTTTCATTCATTCCTACAGCTGGCTATTGTTGCATTTCAGTCGTCACTTTTTAATTTGACAATCTAAGCAGGGGTCCTCAAACTTTTTAAACAGGGGGCCAGTTCACTGTCCCTCAGACCGTGGGAGGGCCGGACTATAGTTTAAAAAAAAAAAACGATGAACAAATTCCTATGCGCACTGCGGGCCCGGGACGCGTCGGCTGCTGAGCAGGACAGGCAGCGGCACCCGGCGGGCCAGATCCATGTCCTCGGCGGGCTGCAGTTTGAGGACTCCTGATCTAAGGGGAAAGAAGTCATGCCCCTGTCTAAATAGTCAGGTGTCACACGTTTTAAAAACCCTGTGGCACGCCGGGTGAAAATCACTGCCCTAGAATACTTACTGCCCCGAGGCCTAGCGTTAGCTCCGGCGACGCGGTTCTATTAGCTTCGTTACAAATGAAGAGGGGTGACCCGGCGAACCGCTGCCTGCAGTGAGCACACTGCTGTTTTCCTTGCTATTGACCTTACCGGGGTGACACGGGTTAGCAAAATCACACAGGTTTCAGGTGCACGACCCCACAACACATCCTCTGTGCACTGTGCTGTGTGTGCGCCACCCCAAGTCTCCTTCCACACTGCTTCTCCCCCCCACCCCCTCCCCCACCTGCCCCCAGCGCCCACCCCCTCACCCCGGCTACCCCCACCCTGTTGTTCACGTCCCTGAGGTTCTCGGCTCAGTCCCCTCCCCCACCAGCACTCCCTCCCACAGCTGTCTCTGTTTTGCTCGCTGCTCATTTTATTATTAGATTCCACATGAGTGAGATTATGTGGTGCTACTTCCTGTAAGGCGAAGCTCATGTTCCGATGAATCAGGGTCGACACGCAGGCAAAGCCAATGCTGCCGCACTGGGTAGCCAGCGGCCAGAGGACAGCCAAACCCGGGGAACTTGTGAATTGCCCCACGGGCCCCTTGGCGAGAAGCCTTGTCCCTTACACAGAGCAGGACACGAGCTGGTCAGCTATTGCTCATATCCTCTCGAGCGCGTGGACAGAGTAGATAACAGCAAGGGGAAGCGTTACGCTTTGATCTTCTCCAACGACCACATTTCTTTCAGAACCTACTGAAGAAAAAAGCCACAGACGCAGGAAACACCTCCTTAATGGGCATTCCTGTGTGCCCGTTTGCTTTGGCCCCTGGATGTAGGTTAGCTTCCCTCATGCAAGCAGCTGGCACTGGCCTGAATAGGTCACATAAACGTGAGCGTTTGGGCAGGCGGTGATGACTCCTATGCACGAGGTGACTGCATTATTGGACCCGCATTTCCCATCGCCCGTCCTTGGAAAGATCCGCGGAAACGTGCTCAGGGACAAGGAGTGGTTGAACGTTCACCCAGCTATCCGCGGTGCTACGCTGCCACCTAGCGGAATAGAAGTTCCCGGGGCTGCCAAGGAATTCACATTTCTAAGTTTTCCCCACTTAACCTGTGGACTAAATCACACACACACACACACACACACACACACACACACACACACACAGTGCGCATATCATAAATACACGCCAAAAGACAATATGGCACTGGGGCCAACTTAGTAAGAAATTACTTGAAAGCAGATGCTACATTGGATCTCAAATAATAACCCCTCACCTAAGCCGTAACTGGTTTGGCTCAGTGGATAGAGTGTCGGCCTGTGGACTCAAGGGTCCCAGGTTCGATTCCAGTCAAGGGCATGTACCTTGGTTGCGGGCACATCCCCAGTGGGAGGTGTGCAGGAGGCAGCTGATCGATGTTTCTCTCCCATCGATGTTTCTAACTCTCTATCCTTCTCCCTTCTTCTCTGTAAAAAATCAATAAAATATATTTTTTAAAAAATAAAAATAAATAACCCCTCACCAAGTTCTATAAACTAGATTAAAAGTGGCTGTGGAAGAGATAGGAGAAGATACAAACAAGTGGGAGAATATACCGTGTTCGTGGATTAGTAGAATCAACATTATTAAAATGTCCATGCTACCCAAGGCAATCTACACATGCCACGCAATCCCTATTAAAATACCAACGGCATGTTTCACAGAGCTAGAACAGATACTCCAAACACGTAGATGGAACCAAAAAAAGACCCCGAATAGCTGGAGCGATTTTGAGAGAGAGGAACGAAGTTGGAGGAATCACCACACCAGATTTCCTGTTACATCTCAAAGCCACAGTCAGAACAGCCTGGTGCTGGCAACACAGACCAAGGGAACAGAACGGAGACCCCAGAAATCGACCCACGCCATCGCGCGCAGTTAATGTTTGGCACAGAGGGCAAGAGCGTGCGATGGAGTCAAGACCGTCCCTTCGATAAACGGTGCTGGGGAAACTGGACAGACACAGGCAAAAAAATGGTACAGTTGTGACTAACTAGCTATTAATAACAGGAAGAGAGCAGAGGGGGGCCAGACAGTAAAGGCATGTTCTCTGCAAAACACTGCGGGGAGGGGACTGGACAGAGGGGAGACAGACACGCCCGGGAGAGTTGGGGTGACAGAGGGAAGGTACTTGCCTGTCAGTCACACCTGGGGACAGGTCATTGGCCAGAATGGGTGTGGCCACTGCCAGGGCATGAAGGTCTGGTGCTGAATTCCCTGAACGAGGAAGCACCCTCTCTCGGCCTCCCCCGGTCCCTCTCGGCCCGCTGCCCTGGACTCCTGGCCTACGGGCCCTCTCGCTCCTGCTTCCTGGCCTTCTCCTGCGTGGCCCGCAGCCAGGCTGACCCCACACACAGTGGACTAACGGCTGCAGCTGGCCTGGCACTGGCCTGGACCCAGCTCCGGCGTGGAGGGGAAACTCGAGACAGTGGCTCTGTTTTAGCTCCACCGGAACCCGGCTGCACTGCTCCTGGGACTGGACGGGCCCAGGCAAACGGGGCTTTGGAAGCCCGGGGTGTGACTCAGTGCGCATAGAAACCACTCGTGCTCCCCGTGCGTCTCAGGAAATGCTTTTTCTCGGGATTTTGTTGGAAGCCCACCCCCAGCGCCCAGTGGGGAGAGGGCCCCACCTCGCCTGGTATCCCTGGAGTTGGTCAGTGCCCAGCTCACCCATGCTCCCATCCCACCATTTATGTCACACCGGTGAGCCCTTTCCAATGAGTCCCCTTGAATATTATAAATTCTTCCTTTAATGTTTTCTTCTTTGTTTTTTTCCTATCATTTCTATTAATGAGGTATTAGAACTCTTGTACCATCTTACAATATTACTTTCCCACTGAAATTCTACATCTCTGTTTTTTGCTGGTGGTAGTGGTGGTTAGTTGGGCCTTGCTGTTCTGTTAGGATTGTTTTATTTGTGAGGAAGATTTATTTCCTTAGCCTTACAGTCCTCTTAAGGTTTTTTTGTTGTTGTTGTTATAACTTAAGTTGCTAGAAGCTCTTCTTTGCTCTCTTAATATTTCTTAATTGTACCATTCTGTTCCTTTTCCTTTTAATGGTTTCAGTTCACATACCTCTGAAAAGATTATGCAAAATTTTTCACCTTTGCTTCTCTCTACTGAGTCTCTGTTTCTTCCTCAAATTTTTGTTTCTTTTAGTTATTTGGTCTCTTTGAAGTTTCCAACCTTTGGTTACTAGATCCTACAGGAATGGGTGATAGCCAATCCCGGTTCAAAGAAAATGTTGAGAAATAAAAGATGAAAGAGTAACTGACAGAGAAGAATGACCAAAAACGAGCAAATAAAATCAGATACAAAATACAGGTAATTTGTGTTCCTTACAAAGAATCTGAAGCGATACAGCAGCAGCATATCGATAATACCACAGACTAAGACCGTGGTCGACCCAGTGCCAGAAAAACTTAATGAAAAACAGCTCTTGAAATGATCCTCACTGAAGTGTTACAGACGAAGAATTTTTAAGCTATGGAAACAGAAGTGTTGCCATTGCTTAGAAGATAAAAAATTGGGCTAGTCTCAGACTTAGACCCTCCATATCGTGGACCACCTGAGAACATATAGCAGTATCTTTAGACTTGCAGATCAAAGACTTTAATCCAAGTGTTTTATACCCAACCAAATGGTCATTTCCTGTGAAATCAACTTTAAGACGATTTAGGTTATTCAAGACGACAGAAAACATACCTCTCACATTCTCTCTCTGCAAAAAGTATCACATACTCTTCCCTCACCCAGCCCAGGTGTTCGCAGACTTCCCAAACCCGTCTCAGTGCGCTAGTCCCTCCCTCCACGTACTCCCACCAGCACCCCAACACGCACTCCCGTGCTGAGACTGGCAGCTGGCTTCTTCCTCGGACTCCTGTCACGCCTCCTCCCACCTCCTTGGCCACTCGCGTCCGCACAATTCCAAGGTCCAGCCCTCCAGGCCCAGTCTTTTCTGTCTCCATGGGGAGCCATCTTATTTTATTGCTTCCTGTCTTTCGTGACCAAATTGTATTGCTAAAGGGGCTAAAACAGCCTTGGGCAAACTACAGCCCGTGGGCCGGATCTGGCTGTTCTATCCGGTTCTCTTGCTCTCCCCTCCGCTCCTTTACTTTGAATTTATATTAGTTCACACAAACACTCCATCCATGCTTCTGTTCCGGCCCTCCGGTCCAGTTTAAGAACCCATGGTGGCCCTCGAGTCAAAACGTTTGCCCACCCCTGGGCTACAACATACCTTATAAATGTAAAGTTTATAGATGACTTGCTTCTACTACTAACCCCTTTCCTCTTTCCCAGGGCAACATGTTTCAAAATGTAATGTGGAGGGGAACATAGTGAATTCAAAGGAGGATTTAATTCCCCAATTTAATATTTGCCAACTGTTACTCCAGTAACACATTCTTAAGAAATGGAGCAGGCATGTGGGACCGTCACCTGGCTTTAAAAATGTTTCCAAAGTCTTAACGGACAGCTGCCGAAACAAATGTCTTACAGCGAGACGGGAGCTCTGTCTAGCAATCTGTGCTTTCTCCTGTTAACTTTTGGGGAAGCTGCTTTCATCGTCCCCCCAGATGGAACTGATGAACCTATATTCCGTTTACACAATGACTATTGTGTCTTAAACATATAACCTTTCCGAAAACGCTGTTTATCACTTACACACGGTGTATCATTATCTAATTACATTAAGTAAAACACAGCTGTTTTACCAGTTATTTACTATTGTTTTTTCTTAATCTTTTTTGTTGAAAGCATTACATATGTCCCCTTTTTTTCACCCATTTACTATGGTTTTTTAAAGCTGTCTTTAACAGAAGGAAGGCCAAGAGACACATGAAAACATGCTCAAAGTCACTAATCATCCGAGAGATGCAAATCAAAACGACAATGCAGTACCACCTCACACCTGTCAGAATGGCTATCATCAACAAATCAACAAAGGACAAGTGCTGGCGAGGATGTGGAGAAAAAGGAACCCTCGTGCACTGCTGGTGGGAATGCAGACTGGTGCAGCCACTGTGGAGAACAGTATGGCGTTTCCTCAAAAAACTGAAAATGGAACTCCCATTTGACCCAGTAATCCCACTCCTAGGAATATATCCCAAGAAAACAGAAACACCAATCAGAAAGGATATATGCACCCCTATGTTCATAGCAGCACAATTCACCATAGCTAAGATTTGGAAACAGCCTAAGTGCCCGCCAGCAGATGACTGGATCAGAAAACTATGGTACATCTACACAATGGAATACTATGCTGCCATAAAAAAGAAGGAATTCTTACCATTTGTCACAACTTGGATGGGATTGGAGAACATTATGCTAAGTGAAATAAGCCAGTCAATGAAAGAAAAATACCACATGATCTCACTCATTTGGGGATAATAAAAAACACTATAAACTGATGAACAAAAAGATAGATACAGAGGCAGTAAAGCATCAAACAGACTGTCAAATTACAGCGGGAAGGTTAGGGAGAGGTGGGGGAGATAAGAGATCAACCGAAGGACTTATATGCATGCATATAAGAATAACCAACGGTTGCAAAACATTGGGGGGTGAGGGCATGTATGGGAGTGGGGTGGGGTGGGGCAATGGTAAGATATGTACACATATAATAACTTAATAAAAAAAATAAATAAGTAAAGTTGTCTTCAACGTCATTCTTAAGTAACTATATAGTATATATAATGTATATGGAGATAAAATACATGTGGAAATATATATGTGTGTATATATATACGTATATATGTTGTATGTATGGATAGATAGATACACACACATATATATGGAGAGAGAGTGAATGGCTGTTGAATAGTGTCTTCATTCTAAAACCTCATTCATCTTATTTAGAAAGTGTGGCTGTCACTTATTTTGAATTTTTTAAATTGTAAGTCTTAATACACAAACTACGGGAATTCAATGTATAATTCCTCTTGGCTTCAGTGTGAACTTGTTCCTAGTGGATAATGTCTGACTTTACCATCTGGCACCATTGAAGTGGTGGTGAAGTTGGGAGTCCGGTCTCATGCATGCTGGTTGTTCTGAGTCGGACCTGGGGTTGCATGGTGTTCGCCTGGAGAGCTCGGGTGAAGGCTGCGTCTGACCTGGGGTTGCGTGCTGTTCGCCTGGAGAGCTCGGGTGAAGGCTGCGTCTGACCTGGGGTTGCATGGTGTTCGCCTGGAGAGCTCGGGTGAATTCTGCGTCGGACCTGGGGTTGCATGGTGTTCGCCTGGAGAGCTCGGGTGAATTCTGCGTCGGACCTGGGGTTGCATGGTGTTCGCCTGGAGAGCTCAGGTGAATTCTGCGTCAGACCTGGGGTTGCATGGTGTTCGCCTGGAGAGCTCGGGTGAATTCTGCGTCAGACCTGGGGTTGCATGGTGTTCGCCTGGAGAGCTCGGGTGAAGGCTGCCACCCCCAGCACCTTCTTCGTTTCATGGCCTTCGGGCATGCTCCCCGCCTGCTGTTGACATGGTCTGCTTGTGCCTTCCTCCCTGATAGGATGGGACAAGTGTCCTCCATCGTCATGTCACCCAGTGGCTGTTTCCCGATTTCCATCTTAGAGATTCCAGGGACACGGCTTCTCTACCGGCTCATCCTCATCACAGGCCCCCCTAGACTCAGAGACAAAGTCAGAGACTGTTTCACGTCCTGGGACAGCGTCGGCACCTCGGAAATCTCATTCCTTACCAAGGGGTTTGTCACCTTAAAAGGCATCGAGTCCATGGGTTCCGCACACCTCCCTCCCCGAAACACCCGGACCCCATCAGGCCACTTAGAGACCCCCTCCGGCCCCCACATGTCAGGATCTTGCTTCCTGGGTTCGATGCCTGTGTGAGGGTCCCCGGAGGAGGAGGCGCAGAGGCCAGAAGTGGTTCATCTGGAGGCCAGAGGGGCTGGGCCCCAAAATGGAGTGGAGGTGCCTTAGGGCCTGGGTGGGCTTTTGCTGGAAGGGGTCCTGGGCGGGGCGGGTCCTGGGCGGGGCGGGTCCTGGGCGGGGCGGGGTCCTGGGCGGGTCGGCAGGGGCGGGTCGGGCGGGGTCCTGGGCGGATCCGGGTCCGGTCCGGGTCCCGGGCGGGGCGGGAGGGGCGGGGTCCTGGGCGGGTCCGGGTCCTGGGCGGGGCGGGCGGGGCGGGAGGGGCGGGTCCGGGTCCGGGTCCCGGGCGGGTCAGGAGGGGAACGTGGTCCAGGCCAGGGGGGCGGGGCCGGGCCCACAGGCCGTTTCCCGGGGGCGGGCGTGGATGCCGTTGCCGACACGGCCCAGGCGGCTCGGGGAGCTCGGCCCGCCGTTGGCTCGGACCCGTGACCAGCCCCTCGTGGGCCTGGGAAAGGCCGGCGGCACCTGCCGACGCCGCGAGGGCCTCGGCTCCGACAGGGGGTGGCTGGGCATCACCCGCACGCGGAGCGCACGCCGGGCTGTCCCCGCACAACGCCCGGCCCGGGGCCCCGCACACGGAGCGAGCGGAGACCCACAGCCAGCCCCCCGCCCGGCGCGCCTCCCGCGGCCGCCTCACCCGCCGCACCTGTCCCCGCCTCCGCCTCCGCCCGGCGCAAGGCACGCCGGGACACCGCGGTCCCCCCCCCCCCCCACCCCGTCACCAAGGCAACCGGCGGCGCGGTCGCCAGGACAACGGCCGGCGGCTGGGGGGCGGCGGCCCCGGGGAGGCTGCTATGCTGCGCGGAGGCTCCGCCAAGGCCGCTCGGCGGCGCAGACACCTGAGCCACCGGCTGAGCAGCGCGCAGGACCGGGCGCTGGGCGGCAGCATCTACCTGCTGCGGGAGAGCGGCCCCACCGGCTTCCTGCTGCGGGAGGAGGACGGGCCCGCCCACCGCGACTTCCGAGTAACGGCCGCCGCCCCGGCCCCGCCCCGGCCCCACCTGCCCCCTCTGCCCCGCCCCGGCCCCCTCTGCCCCGCCCCTGCCCCCTCTGCCCCGCCCCTGCCCCCTCTGCCCCGCCCCGGCCCCCTCTGCCCCGCCCCTGCCCCCTCTGCCCCGCCCCTGCCCCCTCTGCCCCGCCCCTGCCCCCTCTGCCCCGCCCCGGCCCCACCTGCCCCCACCTGCCCCCGCCCGCCCCGGCCCCTCTGCTCCACCTGCCCCGCCCCGGCCCCGCCCCTGACCCCTCCGCCCCGCCCCTGACCCCGCCTGCCCCCTCCCCGGCCCCGCCCCTGACCCCTCCACCCCACCTGCCCCGCCCCTGCCCCACCTGCCCCTCCAGTCCCTAAGGCCATCTGAGCTCAGACCCTCGGGGTGCGCGCTGCACAGGGACCCGTGTTGCTTAGAGAAGGCTCCCTATGGGGGTGGGACTCCAGATGGCACCCCACCTGGGAGAGGATGGCCTCTGACCTTGGGGCTGGAGTGGTTTGAAGACGAGGGTTGCGAGGCAGACATGGGGGCGGGGGGGGGGGTTCTGAGACGTCGTTAGCCCGCACTGGCCCCGCAACTGACCGAAACGGACAGTCCACCCTCGGCCTGCAACCGGCTGTAGCTGCTGAATCCCGAGACGGGTTCTCCTCGACCCACTGGTCACTCTCAAGCTGATAAGACCCTAAAAAAAGAAAGGTCTTAATGAATCCAAGTTCTTTCTGATTTCGCTGAGAGTCCACGGATGTTTCAGATATTCGCCTGTCCTGCTCTCAGCATCCGGCAGGCACCAGCCCGCCCACCCTCCCGGCAGGTGGTGCCTGGGAAGTCTGGGTGCTTTTATGCACCTGAGTCCTGACCAGCGCTGCTTCAGCGCATCCTTCCATCACCGGGCTGCTTACAACACACACTGCCTTTAACGTGTTTGGCCAAGACAGACGCAGCGAACAACATTAGTCTCCTTGGATACAATTAAATAAAATAAACTCACCGATTCAAATGCACCAAACAAACAGAAATCCAAAATTTTAAAAAGGTCTTTAGCTTCACTGCAAGGTAGGATGGAGAGAGAGAGAGAGAAAGAGAGAGAGAAAGAGGAGAGAGAGAGAGAGAGAGAGAGAGAGAGAGAGAGAGAGAGAGAGAGGTGTTTAAGCTTTTAAGATTAGCCTTCTTTTCACTTGCCCCAGATTAGGCCATTTAAAAACAGTCTGTGTGGATCCTGCAGGTCGTTGACCTAGGCAAAGGCAAAGGATTGTGGGAGTGAAAAAATGAGACAGGTGTCTAGAATGAAGGGGTCCCTGCAGCCGAGATGCAGCCTCTCCGTCACAGAAACCGGATTGCCTCCTGAAACCTCTTTTATTTTTTTTTTTTTAATTTTATTTTTATTTTTATTTTTTTAATTGTTTGAAGTATTAATCCAATGCTTTGTTCATGCAGCTTTACTCTAACTAAAAACTGCCTGGAGCTTTAAAAGTTAGTGCGTTTTTCCTTTAAAGGTTTTCCTGGGAAACCCGCACACCTGTAACTGCCCCGCCTTTCAGAAGGGGGCGGAGCTCTGCAAGCACATATGCTGGTGAGTGACAGCAGCGACCGCCTTCCAGAAGGAGCAGCGGCTACCTCACGTGTTTGCCTTCCTCTGTGTGTGAGCTGTGCAGGATTCAAGAAATTCGGTGTCGGGAAAATGTGAAGGCAAAAATGGTCATGGCTCATTATACACTTCAGGGTGTTTTATTTCATGCTTAAGCACAATTTAAGTTAAAAAATACTGTGTCACCTCTACATGTTTTGAATGTTAGTACCTATAGTACTAAAAGGGTAATATGCTAATTAGGCCAGACATCTTCCGGATGTCCTTCCAGACAAAGCCACAGTGGCAGGGGCCAAGGCAGAGGCGGTTAGTAGCGATCAGGCCAGCAGGGAAGCAATTAGAGGGGGATCAGGCTGGCAGGGGAGGGCAGTTAGGGGCAATCAGGCTGGCAGGAGAGGGCAGTTAGGGGCGATCAGGCTGGCAAGAGAGGGCAGTTAGAGGGTGATCAGGCCAGCAGGGTGGAGCAGTAAGGGGGCAATCAGGCCAGCAGGGTGGAGCAGTTAGAGGGTGATCAGGCCGACAGGAGAGGGCAGTTGGGGCGATCAGGCCGGCAGGAGAGCAGTTAGGGGCATCAGGCTGTCAGGCAGAGGTGGTTAGGGGTGATCTGGCAGGCAGGCAGGCAAGCAGTTAGGACCCAGCGGTCCTGGATTGCAACAGGGATCCTGGATCAGAGAGGGTGCAGGCTGGGCTGAGGGGGGACGTCCCCCCACCACACACCAATGCATGAATTTTGTGCACCGGGCCTCTAGTTTTTAATAAAAATCAATGTTTCTCATTACATACAAATATGAAATCTGTAAGACAGGAAAGGACTCCCTGTTCACTCATGTCATTGATAACTATGTGTTTTGGTAGAGTACATGTTTTTTAATTTATTGTTGTTTTTTTTTTCAATAAGCATTTGACTGTGTCTTTCAAGATAGAAGTAGGACTTAAGTGGAGATTTTTCTATCAAATCTGAAGTTTTTCCTCTAATGTCAGAATTTATTTGTAAGGGAATTCCAGAAATAAAGTAATAAAGTTGCATTTAGTTTAACTCAATTCATTTTGTTTATCTACTATACTTATATCAAAAAGTCATTCATTATATTATTATAGAAAAGTTGTGATTGATATTTGAGAGAAAAAAATCAACAAGATGGTAAGAAAATAGTGTGTATCTCATATTTCTAATGCTTTTGTTTATAGGTTAAAAAAACAGTGTAATATCCATTATTCCTAATGCTTTTATTTACCAAATGTTTTGTTTTGACCAGTTTTTACTGAGCATCTACTAACAAGTTATTTGTCTAGTTAGCGTAAGGATATAAAATATGGTCCTTTCAAAACTTGCTGTTTGCTTTTATTATCATTAAAATATCTTTTTTTCCCATTTTTATTTTCTGCCAGCATTCTTTTCTGTTACTTATGTAATGTAACTCATGTTTTACTGTATATTAACTATAAACAGGATGGAAATATAACACAAGCACTTAATATATAGAAATATACTTAATATGTATTCAGCACAAATTTAATATATATTACCCACTTTTAAAAAATAACCATATTCCATTTTAATGGGTAATTTTGAAAATATTTTTTCTGTCATACAGTATAATGGCTTATGTAGGAAGAGTCATTTGGTAATCTCTCCAGAAAATTACTCCATTTCTGGGAGAAGGCGATGTTTGGGGAAGTTAAAGGGAGTCCCGGGAACCCCCGCTTCCCTCACTAGCCTCTCTGTAAAGGACTTGACGTCATGAAGAAATACCTGGATGCCGTCCGGCAAATGTCTTTCCTGTAAATGTCTTTCATTTCCACTTATCATACTTTTTTCACATATGCTCCTTTTAAAACATAAGTGTATCTGCTTTCATAACAGAAAGCTGGTGGGGGTTTAAGTTTGTCCTCTACCTTCAGTGGTATGAATTCTATAATGCCATTCCTACTCTAAAATGAAAATGAAATAATTTTTGAGGTTATACCAGAAATAAATGCGTTATTTTGTTTTTCTCCTTGTGAATCTTAGGATCTTGTTGAAAAAATTCAAGCTTCCAAGGAATCATGAATGTAAGTTGTATGTGCTTTTATAAAAATAGATACAGAGGCAAAGAAGCATTGAACAGACTGTCAAACTACAGCGGGAAGGCAGGGGAGGTTGTGGGGGGGGCTGTAAGAGATCATCCGAAGGACTTGTACGCATGCATATAAGCATAACCAATGGATAAAAGACACTGAGGGGGGGGCAGGTAAAGGCATGTACTGGGGGGAAGGGGAGGCTGGGGGGAGGTCAATGGGGAAAAAAAAGGAGACATATGTACTACTATTTGTAATACTTCAAACAATTAAAAAAATTTTAAAAAAAATTTAAAAAAAAACTGTGTTGAAGTTAACAAATTATAATCATACAGTTAATCCAAAACCCTTAAAATGCACTAGTTTGCGCAGGCTCTGTTTAGTGAGAAAAGTGAGGTGATGTCCATTCTTTCCATAAATCAGTCTTTTCCTGTTGGAAGCCACCCGCTGTCTCCACTGTCAGAGACGTGTGAACAAGGAGCCAGGAGCGCTGGTGAACCTCGAGCCCTGGCAAGGGCCGGAGCTGTGCACCGACTGTTTAGTGGAGACAATGGGGGCTCGGTGACCAAATAGTCTCAGAGTAAATCTTTACTAATAGTGACTGGCCTTTAAGATGGTCCGGCTGTGACCGGAATTGCCTGCCTGACTAAGGGCTACATGCGTATCCAAAACTGAATAAAAGGCTGGAAGTCCTTCCTCTCGCATGGGTCTCTCCGCCTGGCCCTCCAATTTCCAAATTATTATTTCTTGTTTCGTCTCTGTCATTTGCACGCGGCCCTTCTCCAGATCCTGAGCCCTAAGCCACGCGCATTTTCTGACCTATTTGACTCTGAAAAGAATACAAAAAAGGGGTGACGGTGAGCGTGATAACAACCCAAACTGTCCTTCCGAAATGCGCTAACTTTCAGCACAAGCTGTTCCGTGTGTGACGCTCTCCCGTTGCTGCTGCATTTTAACACGGAGGGGGGTTTTCACTAGATGCTCTGCAGCTAGGCCTGGTGGAAGGAGAGATCGATGACCTGCTTCGGGGGGTGGATCGCTTGCCACCTCCCCCAAAACCAGCCGAGGACGCACACGCACACCCGGAAGGTGAAGGCGGCGGGTGCGCCAAGCAGAAGGAGGTCGGCCCCGAGGACATCTGCTCCATCTGTCAGGAAGTGCTGCTGGAGAAAAAGCTTCCCGTCACCTTCTGCAGGTGACGCCGTCCATCTGAAACTGAGGGAGACATTCTCATGTCGTGTGTGTGTGTGTGTGTGTGTGTGTGTGTGTGTGTGTGTCCGACTGCGTGAGGGCATGCGGGCGGCAAACGGGACCTGTTTGAACGGCTGTGTTTCGTAGGCCTTCTCTGGTCTCCCAGCCTGTATGTTGGGAGAGGCCCCGCTCTTCCTCTGAGTATTTCTGGGTGACACGGTAAAGGGTAAAAACTGAAACCTAATCTACTCTTTTCACTAAGTTTATTAAAGTAGAATATTCTTGACCTTTTCCTTTTAACACATGAGTAAATGCCATGGTTTAGTTACCGAGAGTTTTCCAAAAGTAAAGATTATTTTACTTGGATAAAAAAAAAATTCTGTTTTTAAACCTAAATAATTCAGAATTTCACACAAAGGTTTATTAAGTGTCATCGTCAACTATTCTTGAAGGCAGTTGGATTTGGAAAATGTGGACAACCGTTTGCTATTGAACTCTTTTTCGTTCTTTTTATCCCCCTCCTGATTATCTGCCAAAATTGTATCCACGTGTGTTTTTCACCACTTCCCACACACTGTTTCTCTCAGGGACGTTTCCTGGGGTTTCCAGAAAAAGAAGGTGGCAACCTGCTCCCAGCTGCTTTTTATTTAAAACGTGAGCAGGCCCTGGCGGTGTGGCTCAGTGGTGGAGCATCGCCCGCGGAGCCAGGAGCTCACGGCTCAATCCCCAGGTTGCAGGCTCGATCCCCAGTGGGGGGCGCACAGGAGGCAGCCGATCACTGGTTCTCTCTCATCATTGATGTTTCTATCTCTCTCGCTCTCCCTTCCTCTCTGAAATCAATAAAAAATATATTTTTAAAAAGTAATAATTATTGTTCTAATGTTCCTTTTTGTTAATACTATGTGCATTCTCACTTTCCAAATGGAAAATATTTTCATGCTGCAAATTTTTTTACCACCATTTCTTTTTTTTTTTTGAAATATATTTTATTGATTTTTTACAGAGAGGAAGGGAGAGGGATAGTTAGAAACATCGATGAGAGAGGAATATCGATCAGCTGCCTCCTGCACACCCCCCACTGGGGATGTGCCCGCAACCAAGGTACATGCCCTTGACCGGAATCGAACCTGGGACCCTTCAGTCCGCAGGCTGACGCTCTATCCACTGAGCCAAACCGGTTTCGGCCCACCGTTTCATTGAATGGGGGGAATTAGCTTGGAATTCTGATGTAGTGAATTAAAGACAATAGATTAGCTAGACCAGTGGTCGGCAAACTGTGGCTCACGAGCCACATGCGGCTTTTTGGCCCCTTGAGTGTGGCTCTTCCACAAAATACCACGGCCTGGGCGAGTCTATTTTGAAGAAGTGGCGTTAGAAGTTTAAGTTTTAAAAATTGGGCTCTCCAAAGACATTTCAATTGTCCTGTTGATATTTGGCTCTGTTGACTAATGAGTTTGCCGACCACTGGGTTAGCTAGACAAGAGAAGACAGAGGGGGCGTTTATGAAGCAAAGGAGTTACAGCTGGAAGCTCGGGACCCGTCCCTGCGGGAAATGAAGGTGGCAGCGGAGAACAGCCTTTGTGCACACGCACCTGCATAACCTGTGTGTGTGTACAGATGGTAACCCAACGTTCCCCCTCACAGGTTTGGCTGTGGCAATAACGTGCACATAACATGCATGAAGATCTTGGCCAGTTACCAGGATGCCACCACAAGCACGTCTATGCTGAAATGTCCTCTGTGCAGGGAAGACTTTGCACCGTTCAGCCTGATTTTGGAGGAATTCAGAAACGCGAGCAAACTCGTGACGGTGGCGGAGAAGGAGCGCCTGGACAAGCAGCTGGGGGTCCCCTGCAACAGCTGCCAGCAGTGCCCCATCGAGGGGCCGTGTTACAGGTGGGTGTCCGCGGGGCCTGGGGGGGAGCGGCGTCCCCTCTTCACTGCGGGGACTGAGCCTGGAGGACCCGGCATCTGGCCCCCTCCCTCCCCGCCGCCTAACGGGGTGTTTTCCTTGACCGATGGGCGTGTGGTGAGGGTTTGCAGACTGGGGTGTTGGGGAGCCAGGACCTCAGAACGTGATGGGCGTGTGGTGAGGGTTTGCAGACTGGGGTGTTGGGGAGCCAGGACCTCAGAACGTGATGGGCATGTGGTGAGGGTTTGCAGACTGGAATGTTGGGGAGCCAGGACCTCAGAACGTGATGGGCGTGTGGTGAGGGTTTGCAGACTGGGGTGTTGGGGAGCCAGGACCTCAGAACGTGATGGGCGTGTGGTGAGGGTCAGACTGGGGTGTTGGGGAGCCAGGACCTCAGAACATGATGGGTGTGTGGTGAGGGTTTGCAGACTGGGGTGTTGGGGAGCCAGGACCTCAGAACGTGATGGGCGTGTGGTGAGGGTTTGCAGACTGGGGTGTTGGGGAGCCAGGACCTCAGAACGTGATGGGCGTGTGGTGAGGGTCAGACTGGGGTGTTGGGGAGCCAGGACCTCAGAACGTGATGGGCGTGTGGTGAGGGTTTGCAGACTGGGGTGTTGGGGAGCCAGGACCTCAGAACGTGATGGGCGTGTGGTGAGGGTTTCCAGACTGGGGTGTTGGGGAGCCAGGACCTCAGAACGTGATGGGCGTGTGGTGAGGGTTTCCAGACTGGGGTGTTGGGGAGCCAGGACCTCAGAACGTGATGGGCGTGTGGTGAGGGTCAGACTGCGATGTTGGGGAGCCAGGACCTCAGAACGTGATGGGCGTGTGGTGAGGGTTTGCAGACTGGGGTGTTGGGGAGCCAGGACCTCAGAACGTGATGGGCATGTGGTGAGGGTCAGACTGGGATGTTGGGGAACCAGGACCGCAGAACACCACCTGTCTCCTCCTCTTCCCTCATGCGAGGGCACGGCTCTGCATGCCGTCTGGAGTGGGGTGCTGAGTGGTCCCCGCCTTGGGGTCCCGGACATGGCTTTGCTGATTGTCCTGGACGAATTCCCACGCTCAGAGCCCCGCAGGGGAGCCGTCTCCCCCTCGCTCACGGCCCTTCCTTCTCCTGCGGCCCCTGGGCCAGTGTGAGCCCCAGGGCGCTCAGAGGGGGCGAGGGGACACAGAGGAGAGGGGGCATGTGAGCGGGCAGGAAGGCAGGGCGGTGCTGCCCCGCTTTCCCTGAAGGTGAGGGGGGGGCCACAGGAGGAACGGGAAGGCGGGCGGCCCGGGAAGGTGGACGGACAGGAGAGCGCTCTCGTCCCAAAGGAAATGCATCCTCGTGGCCCCTGGACGGCAGCCCAGGGAGACCCAGGCCGGCTTCTGTCTCACAAAACAGTAATGCAGGCCGCTACCTGTGCTGGCGCTTGTTACCATAGCAATAGGAAGCTAGCGCAGGTAGGACCTTTAAGGCGGGCCTCGTGGCGTCTGTGCAGGGAAATTTTGGCCAGAATCCTTCACCCCAAACCCTCCAAGTAATGGGGTCTCCCTTGCGCGTGTGCGTGCCCAGGTGCGCCCAGTGCGAGGAGGTCCACCTGTGCCAGGCCTGCTTCGACAGCGGCTGCCACCCCGGCCACGCGTTCACCTTCCGGGAGGTGAGTGTCCCCCCGCGTCCCCCACCCCACCCCGGTCAGTCCTACTGCAAACGCCATAAAGCACATCCGAGAACAAGCGGCCTCGATGACACCCTGGGATAGAGCGGAATGAGGTTCACAGACACCAAAGACCTTAGCTTTTGGAGAACTCTTTCCCATCGGGATGCACAAGGCAATCCGTACGTACATTCGTGATTCGTAAAATCCAACACAATAGCAAACGTGACCGCCTTGAACATAAATCGTCAGGACGGCGTCAAACCTGACTGCCTTTTGAAAAGGCTCTGACCGTCACAGACTGAGTTATCATATTAAGTTCCTGACACGCAGCCTGTGAACTTTAATTCACAAAATACAAGTGCGATTTGCCAAGGAACATGTATGTTTTCTCTGTTACAGAAGAGAAATCAAAGATGGAAGTCACTAGAAAAACGATCAGGTGACACTGAAAAGTACAGAGATCTTAAAAACGACGTAGAAAAACAGACACCGCATTTTCAAGAAAAGCCAGGGTGAGCTTCTCAGTGGAATTGCGTGTAGGACGTGGGGCACTTACCTAACATCTGAGTTTGACACGTTTCCTTCAGTCCTGTATTCGACAAACGCAGACTGAGTCCTCGTTACAGGCCGGGGGACACTGCGTACCGGGTGGGAGCGAGGCCTGGGGTCAGACGGCTGAAACCGGGCCCAGGGGAGCCAGGCAGGCTGCCTGCCTTCGGGCAGTGACCCACCCCGCCCCGAGCGGTTTCTTCCGCTTTGCACTGGGGGTGATTCTAAAGCCAGCTGCCCAGGAATTCTGCCAGTCTGAAGGGAGGTGATGCACACAGCAATACCCCGATCACGTTGTCTGTAATTATTATTAATTCTACCGGAGGCGGTACTAGGTCCCGGGGAAACAGTACAGTAATTAAACGATCATCTTAATAAATGTAAAATTAAAACCGACACATTATGTATGCACCCCTATGTTCATAGCAGCGCCATTTATACTAGTAATAGCCAAGATCTGGAAACAGCCCGAGTGCCCATCAGCAGGTGAGTGGATAAGAAAGCTGGGTGCATCTACACCAGGGAGTACTGGGCAGCGGTAAAAAGAGGGATCTCTGACCCTGTGAGACAGCAGGGAGGGGCCTGGAGAGCATCGTGCTGAGTGACATAAGCCGGGCAGAGAGAGACAAGTATCTCATGACTTCGCTCACATGTGGCATCTCATGAACAAAATAAACTGATGAGCAAAATAGATCCAGAGACACAAAAACATGGAACAGACGGATGCCTCCCAGGGGGAAGATGGGGGCGGGTGGGAAGAGATCAGCCGAAGACCTTGTATGCATGTATGCACAGCCCGTGGACACAGACAACAGGGTGGAGGAGGCCTGGGGGAGGGTGGGTGTGGGCTAGAAGGGGTCCATGGGGGGAAGAGGGGGCGCATGTAATATTTTCAACAATACGTTGAAGATAGATAAATCTTAGAGTCATTTAAAGAAGAAGAAAAGGACTCCACAGGGGAGTGGAGATCTGCTTTGACATGATTGGCCCTGGGGAAGGCGGTCTCTGGGCCTCACTCCGCGCCCCCCGCCCCCGCCCCCCGCCTTTGCAGGGAGAGTGTGAGCGATTGGCTGTGATTAGAACACAGGCGGGCGGTGCTCTAGCGGGCAGGCCTCCAGACCTTGGGCCACACTCCTTACCTAGTACAGAGATCGAAGTGGCTGTTTTTCATTAACCTACTAGCCACGTTGTAAAATATATACAAAAGATCGTTTTTGAAGGGTGGAATAAAATTGAAGACTTTTTTAGAAATAATTTCAGTGAATTAATCGAACAAAATGTATATATAAATACTAGAGGCCCGATGCACGAACTCTGTGCAAGAGCAGGCCTCCCTTCCCCCGGCTGCCGGCACCGGCTCCCCTCTGGCACCCAGGACCCGGGCTTCCCTCGCAGCCCCGGCTTCCTCTGGAAGGTCGTCCGGAAGGACGTCCGGAAGGACGTCCGGTCTAATGAGCATATTACGCTTTTATTATTATAGATATGCATACCCCAGGGGACATTCAGCCCCGGCCCTGTGGGCACTGTGGGGACCACCGCTCTTCATGCGTGGAGGTACAACATGAGCCACTACAGAGGGCCCCGGCGAGGTGTCACACTCCCCCGGAAGGGGGTGAGGGACTGTACGGCTAAGGGCCCGGGTCAGCGCGGTCCCCGCAGCGGCTGAGCGTCTGCAGAGGAGCCGGAGGCACGGCTGTTCCCTCAGAGACGGAGACGCTGGAAGTGCGTTCCCCGCGGGAGAGGAATCCGAGGGAGGCCTTCACCTCAGCTCTGCAGGCTGTGACTCTGGGTGCAAAATGGGGCGTGGTCCTTTCCGAGTCCCAGCCACGCGGGCTGGCAATAGCGACGAGGTCAGAGGTCAGCGTGCCCCCGGGAAGCGAGGGCCTCCCACTAGCTCACTGTGACCAGCGGGAACTTCTGAGCACCCTACTTTCCACCAGACAGAAGAGCCAGTGGCGCTGTATTTCTCTAACAAAACAAACAACACAAAAGCCTCCGTGTTGGCTCAGACTGAAATAATTTGTATGATTCTCACCAAAACTCTGCTCTGGTTTTCAGGCTAGTATTTTAAACTGAAATGACTAAATTCCATTCTTTTTTTAAAATATGTTTTTATTGATTTCTTTTAGAGAGAGAGAGAGGCAGGGGGAGGGAGGGAGAGAGAGAAGCATCAGTGACGAGAGAGAATCATGGATCGGCTGCCTCCCGCACGCCACCCACTGGGGATCCAGCCCGCAACCCGGGCCTGTGCCCTCACTGGGAATGGAACCTGACCTCCTGGTTCCTAGGTCGACGCCAAACCGGCTGGGCCTTAACTTTATTCTCGGTGAAGCTGATGTGAAAGTTGGCTCCTCCTTGCTAAGGATCAAGACGCTACCAGGGGTGGGCAAACTTTTTGACTCGAGGGCCACAATGGGTTCTTAAACTGGACCGGAGGGCCGGAACAAAAGCATGGATGGAGTGTTTGTGTGAACTAACATAAATTCAAAGTAAAGGAGCGGAGGGGAGAGCAAGAGAACCGGATAGAACAGCCGGATCCGGCCCGCGGGCCATAGTTTGCCCACGGCTGCCCTAACCACTTCTGCCTGCCAGCCTGATCACCCCCTCACCCAGGAGTGGGCAAACTTTTTGACTCGAGGGCCACCATGGGTTCTTAAACTGGACCGGAGGGCCGGAACAAAAGCATGGATGGAGTGTTTGTGTGAACTAGGAGCGGAGGGGAGAGCAAGAGAACCCTCTGCTCTTTCGGCTCCGCGGGCCAGATAGAACAGCCGAATGGGCCGGATCCGGCCCACGGGCCGTAGTTTGCCCACCCCTGCGGCTAGACTCTGTTGAACTGCCTACCGTCTGAGACCTACTCTCTTCCGTCCAAGAAAGCGGGGTGCTGGTGGGCATTCCTGCCGCGGGGGCCGCTCCCCGGCGGGCGTCACGGGCCAGCACTCAGCCCCCGCTGTCCTCCTGCAGCCCGGCACACACGCCGAAGCACGCGGTGCGGTCGCTGCCCCTGCTGGCGGTCACGAAGAACAGCAAGCTGCTGGCCCCCGGCTTCCAGTGCCGCCTCTGCCTGCAGGCCTTCTGCCCCGGCCAGCACGCCAGGCTGCTGCCCTGCGCCCACAAGGTGGGTCACCCCTGCCTCTCCCGCGCTCCCTGCGGGCCGGCTTTCCCAAAGGAAGGGACCCCCAAAGTCTCTCCTCTCCCCCCCGTCGTCGTACGGCGTGCAGATGTCCAAGCCGAACGGTGTCTGTGCAGGAGCAAAAGACGGTGGGAAAGGCCGCTCTGCCCCTACGAGCGGGTCCCTCTAGACTGGGGCTTGTTTCTGTGCAGACTGTCCAGGAAAGAGAGACTGGCCCTTTAAGTTAGATGCTCGTATCCACTGTAGCTATCTGTCAGAAGGAAAGGCTTACAGAATACTGAATTTTATGTGTATATTTTATTGATTTCAGAGAGGAAGGGAGAAGGAGACAGAAACATCAATGATGAGAGAAAATCATTGAACGGCTGCCTCCTGCATGCCCGCCAGTGTCTTGCGTCCATTGGTTATGCTTACATGCATGCATATAAGTCCTTTGATTGATCTCTTATCTCCCCCACCTCTCCCTAGCCTTGGTTATGACTTTTTTGTTATTTAATCATTTTCATTCATTAGAAAGAGTAAAATTAGCGGCTAGGATAAGTAGTCTTAAACAAAATTACAAAACTAATACCCAGAGTAGGCTTTCCATTTCAATATTGAAAGTGGACATAATAACATAGGTATATTATACTTTATGAAAATAAATATGCCTATAATAATACTATAAGCTGTGCCACATTTATCGTGGTTTTCCGTTTTGTTTTCAAGAAACGTATAACCCATAACCAATTACATTTTTAAGAGAACCTCTTCAACATATTTTCATAAAACTTGATAAGTTATAATTACCTTTCATTTTTGCTAGTTTTAGTAGTGACTCCATAATGAAACAGGAAAATTTGCATAGATAATCTATATGTATAAAAGCCTAAAATGCTAAGTGTCCAACCCAGAGGCCGATTGTCCACTCAGTCGCTATGACGCGCACTGACCACCAGGGAGCAGATGCTCTGACTGGTATGTTAGCTTGCTGCTGGGGTCCAGCCAATCAGGACTGGGCGAGACGGGCCGGACACGCCCTGGAGCCAACCTCCCGTGGTCCCTCCCCAGCCTCTAAATTATTTCCTCTAATTAATTTCAATGTGCACAAATTCGTGCACCGGGCCTCCAGTATACATTATAAGCAAGATCAGTATACCCCCCGTTAACTCATAACCTTTTTTTAAAGTTTCACAGGAAATGTATTGACAGCTGGTTATTCCACAAGTGCAACGCATGCCCCATTGATGGACAGGTCATATACAACCCTTTGCTCTGGAAAGACGCAGCCGTGAATGGACGCGGCCATCCCTCGGTTCCAAACACAGAGGTCGCCCATCCGTCGAAGCAGGAAGAACCAGGGCTCTTTATCCCTGGTACCGGGTTAGTGTTAAAACAAAACAGAGCTGGGATTTTGCCTAGCATCCACCAACGTAATTCTGAAAAGTCGAAGACGCCTCAGCGTCCCACAGACACCCACCAGGAAATGACATTAGGTGACCTGTACTCTCTCAACGTAGACGATGCAAATTCAAGAAAATTAACCTACGAGTATAAAATCAGGCAACATTTCCCCCGGTATTTTCATGATCTACCCACGGGATCCTTTGGGAAAATACCATCTCAAACATTTCTTCCTTCTATCACTCGCAAGAATAACGTATGTCCCCCTGGAACGAGAAGCCGCCAGGTCAATGACGCCGGTCAAAGCCAGAAGCTGACCAAAGGCTCTAAACGCATCAACCACAATCTGAAGAAGATTCTTGGCACCAATGTCAGAGAGGAAAACAGGAGACCAAATACCTCCAGAAGATTCAGATCTTGTGGACAGTTGGGATACAACCAAACTTAGTTTGTCTACAAGGTGTGCTAATTGTTTGGGGAAACTTAGAAAAAAATGCCATCATCGATCAAGAAGGCCTACGTCTCACCCTTTAAATAAAACAGTGCTGAGCTGTCGTTAACATTGGAAGGAGTTCCGTTATGAAAATACACTTTTGACTAACATCAGGATTTTCTAGTATTTGGATATTGAACATGAAATGTTTTCTTTGTAGAACGTAAAACAATACTATATAGCTTTGACAAATGGGTATAAAATTTTCTGTTGTCATTTTGCTCACTTGTCCGTGAAGAACTAACTACACATGAAGGAAATTAGTTCCTTCTTTAAAAGACTTAAAATGTTAGGTGTTTCAATGAGTATGTTCAGGATGTTATGAATTATGAACATTTTTTGAACTTTTATATCTGATTTTATGTTGATTAAAATAATTATTATTAAATGAAGGAAGGAGATTTTTCTTGTATTGAATCACTGTTTTCAAACATTCCACTCGATAGCATAGAACGGGATTCTCCCCACATCCGTGTGGGGTGCTGGTAGAGAAAAACAACAACGCTGCAAAATTTACTTTCCGTTAAAAGAAAGATATAATACAGACACTATTCCTATACTATACAGACACTATTCCCATACTATACAGACACTATTCCTATACTATACAGACACTATTCCTATACTATACAGACACTATTCCCATACTATACAGACACTATTCCTATACTATACAGACACTATTCCTATATTATACAGACACTATTCCTATACTATACAGACACTATTCCTATATTATACAGACACTATTCCTATACTATACAGACACTATTCCTATACTATACAGACACTATTCCTATACTATACAGACACTATTCCTATACTATACAGACACTATTCCCATACTATACAGACACTATTCCTATACTATACAGACACTATTCCTATATTATACAGACACTATTCCTATACTACACAGACACTATTCCTATACTATACAGACACTATTCCTATACTAGTGAAACTTATTAACGATAACTCCGCCATCACTGAGTTTTCTTATCACAGTAGTAAACCATACATGAAATATTCCACCCATGGCCTGCTCGGGGAGTAGTGAATCCGTGTAACTTTCTGTAGGATGTCCGAATGGTCCGAGAGCAGGAGAGTTAACAGAGCCCTACAGGAATCGTAAATGTGCGTGATTGTCTTCTCCACGCGAATGAGACTTTCTATGCTCTTTCCTCCCTGACGTAGAAAGGGTGCATGCGCCGTAGCAATGGCTTTACGTCAGGCGCCTGAGGTCACGTCGATCTCCTCTCGCAAGCACATCCCATCTGACACAGCCACTCGGCCGGAATTCCCGCTTCGTCGAGTTTGTGGTTGCAGCCGTCTGCTGCCGTCTGTCCGGGACCCTTCTGGGCATCACAGGGCCATCGCGGTGAGGTGCATGGAAAGGTGACAGGGACCCCTGGAGGCCTCCGGGCGGCACTGATTTCCACCACGCGCCCCTGGACGTAACTGCATTTCAGATTTATTTTTGGCCAAGTTTGGGGAACAATTCCAGAAGCTTCCATGTGGGTATGATGACCCTCACTAACCACAGGCCAGGAACTCGGTGTGGGGCTTGTCCTAATCCTGTAGGATCTTATTCTCAATTATGTTTCCAGGGACCGGGGAAATAATTGCTCGGTTGATCTGAAGAAATAATGGACCCATCACAAGCCAGAACTTTCTCAAGACTCTGTGTATCACCTGGCCCTCCCCGGCCCAGTTCCTAGAGGGACGATCACAGCACTTCAGCTTTCCGGACCTCACTGTCCGTTCGGACTGGGCCCCACTGTCCTTGAAATGCTTGCTTCATGCCCTTTCCCAGGACACAGTAGTGAGGTCCCCAACTCCTCCCAGTTTGCGCACAACGTTCCCAATTATTTACTTTTTTCATATCTTTCTATTGATGTCAGAGAGGAAGGGAGAGGGAGAGTGAGGTAGAAACATCAACGATGAGAGAGAACCATGGATTGGCTGCCTCCTGCACGCCCCCTACCGGGGATCGAGCCTGCAACCCGGGCCTGTGCCCTTGGCCGGAATCGAACCTGGGACCCTTCAGTCTGCAGGCCGACGCTCTATCCACTGAGCCACACCGACCAGGGCCCCAATTTAAAAGAAGAAGAAAAGCCCATTTTCCAAGAAGCCTCGTAGTCCTGGGAAAACTGGAATGTTGGCCCCTCTAAGAGTTACCCAAGTCAGTGAGTCTTGGGGGAGGGGGGACGTGACCGAGTATTCTAATACTTGCCGGGCCATTGCGACTTCCTTCCTGTTGGGCACGCGGCCTCCTCCTCGGTCAGTGAATCGTGGCTCGCAAAACGCCCTGGGTCCGGGGACACGGCGCGGGATGGGGACGTCCTTTTGATTAGGACCATTTCCCTGGGCCTGCTGGTCGCTTGCTCTTGATCCTCCTCAATAGCTGCGTGGAAGGCCCCTGTGGGGTTCCCATCTCCTCCGATGCCCCCGTGGTATTATCGGGTTAGCCATCTCCATCTCCTCGCCCAGGCCTCCCGGCGGCTGCTCGGACCCTGCACTCACCACTATCATTTCCGCCACCTGGAGCTGAGCAAGGGCTCCCACCTGCCCCTTCCCGGGTCCGACCACCCTCGCGGCTCTCACGGAGCCTGGTCCTGGCACCGTCTCCTACTGTCAGCCCGGGTTCTAGAAGGGCCACCGCGCACGGTCAGCGATTCTGGTGCCCACGGCGGAACCTGGGTACAGCTCTGCTAAGCGGTGCGTCTTACAGGCCTTCCCAGGGCATCACCGCCCGGGGCTCCGGGCCTCCCCAAGTAGAAACTGAAGGACAGTTTCTTAAAAGAATATTTTCTAGCCAAAACCGGTTTGGCTCAGTGGATAGAGCGTCGGCCTGCGGACTGAAGGTCCCGGGTTCGATTCCGGTCAAGGGCATGGACCTTGGTTGCGGGCACATCCCCAGTGGGGGGTGTGCAGGAGGCAGCTGATCGATGTTTCTCTCATTGATGTTTCTAACTCTCTATCCCTCTCCCTTCCTCTCTGTAAAAAATCAATAAAAATTTTAAAAAAAGAATATTTTCTGGAGCGTACAAAGGCAGATGTTGTCCTTACCGATGGTGCTGTGTGGGTACAGAACTTCTATTTCTAGAGCAAGGATTACGCTGAGCGAGTACCTGTATGCGAAGTGTCAGACTCGTTTCCACGTGGACGCCGTGTGTGACTTGTTGGGGGGGGGGGGTTCGATATCCTATTCGGAGGGGCTGTGTAATGAAATACTCGGAGGTGACTGGCAGGAACAGTTCCAGAAGCAACTAGAAGATTCAGAGCTGATGGGACTGCGTTTTCCTGAGTGAGGGCTGCTGTGAAGCCGGTTCCGCTCGGTGCGATGGGCCTGCGGGAAGGACAGCCGTTTTCCAAGTCAGTGTCCTCGTTACCGGGAAAGCGGCTGGCCTCTCGGGGTGAGCGTCTCTCGGGGTCAGCTGGACGAGGAGATCGATTCCACAGGCACGTTGGCGGATGGCAGGCCTGAAATCCCCGGACAGACCCATGCCTGCAGGTGGGTTTCCAGTTGTAAATAGACTGTGCAATACGAAAATAATTGTACATAATCGAAACCCATTTCCAAGATGTAAGCCTGTCCGAAAACTTGAAATCCCGGGAGTAAGTTCTGGAAGATGTGACGGTAAAGATCAACTTGCGCTTAGACGAGCCGTGGGCAAACTACGGCCCTCAGGCCGGATCCGGCCCGTTCGGCTGTTCTATCCGGCCTGCGGAGCCGAAAGAGTGGAGGGTTCTCTTGCTCTCCCCTCCGCTCCTTTACTTTGAATTTATATCAGTTCACACAAACACTCCATCCATGTTTTGTTCCGGCCCTCCGGTCCAGTTTAAGAACCCATGGTGGCCCTCGAGTCAGAAAGTTTGCCCACCCCTGGCTTAGACACAACTTTAGGGGAGTAGTGGTATGCTGGCAGACCAGCATCTTTCTAGTACGAAGGAGCAAGGCAGCGGAGGAAATTAAACGTCTTAAGTAGTTGCCTGTAGTTGGAAAATGTCAGTAACGGAATAGAGCTACGTTTCAGCGAAACTGCCATAGTATCTGAGCAAAATCGGGGTGCACCGACGACAATTCCTCTTTTCCAGAACACATCACCGGAGAAGGGGCCCCTTGAGGAGAAGCACGTGCACGCTGGCAATAACAAAGCGCGTTGTTTGTACCATGCATTGGCCCCCTGACACCCAACAGTTATTCTTCCCGTTTCCCACGCTAATGACCATTTAAAATAAAAATAACATTTTGCTTCTTACTAGTTTTGCTCATTCTTATGGATAATGATTTGAAAATGCTGAAATTCTAAATGTTTATTACAGAAGAAAAATAGAATAAGGTGGTTAGGGTCCTGGTTTTAATGCAAATTTTCATAAAATTAGTTATTCTGGAGAAAAATGGAAACTATTGAAGTACCTTGATCCTCATTATTTCGGAAAGTCGTGAAGAGCTGTTTAGTTACTTCAAAATGAAATGGCGAGGCACCGATGTTGACAGTGAAGTGGCGTGCTCGAACTGCTTTGCGTCCCTCTGTTTGTGGTTTCTGTCTTCTTAAAGTTCCGGAGGCCTGTCTTGGGTCCCGTCCCAGGTCTGCCTTTGAGAGCGTTTCCTCTGTCCATGAAACTTAAAGGAGACGCTGACGTCACTGTCTTTCCTTTTTCCAACTTAAATACGTGCGTGTGTCTATTTATTTATTTTTAATATATTTTATTGATATTTTACAGAGAGGAAGGGAGAGGGATAGAGAGCTAGAAACATCGATGAGAGAGAAACATCCATCAGCTCCCTCCTGCACACCTCCCACTGGGGATGTGCCCGCCACCAAGGTCCATGCCCTTGACCGGAATCGAACCCGGGACCCTTCAGTCCACAGGCCGACGCTCTATCCACTGAGCCAAACCGGTTTCGGCCGTGTGTTTATTTATAAAACTCAGTACTCACATGGATTAGATATTTTACTTCTATGAAGTCGTTATCACACAAATAATAATTTACTGGCATCGAGGAAAACCTCTCCCCACCCTAACACTCAGGCTGGGTCATCTCTCCCACCTGCAGCTAAAACCACCACCCGGGACTCCCCGAGTCTCCCCGCCTGCATCAGCCCTAACGCCTGATGTTACCCTAATCGCCGTCCCACGATAGAGCCCACGACCACGGGGACCTTCCAGAGGCCCTGCGACCCTAATCACTGGGAATATCCAGACGAAAACAACAAGTTCCTCAGCCTTCCCCGCGTCTCCCAGCGACCCCAAGGGTCAGGAACAACCACCACATGGAAAAAGTATGTGAATAAAGTATCTGTGAAGGTACATGTTCATAAACATCTACCAATGGAAACGAATATTTCTGAAGCTCAATTAGAAATCAAGGTTTCAAAATAGTATTACTACAGAATGCCGGATATTAGAGATACGTCTATTAAGCTGAACAAATTTAAAAGTACTTGGTTTAAAACAAATCTATGGGGATATATAAAACAGATAATTCTGAGACATCTACTCCACGATGATGCTTAATAGCTACCATTATGCTTCAGACGGAGTTTTAACTGAGCTGTTCCAGGGTCATCAGCCCGTGACTCCCGGGAGCGTGCTCACCCCCCGGGCCGTCTGGAGGCAGAGAGGCTGCAGGTAGCCGCGTGTTTCAATGAGGTCCGGGAAACCAGGAAATGCAAGGTTCAACCAGGAAAGGTTTTGTCAACAAAGGGGAGAAAAAAAAACATCTGCTTTTCAGCACATGAGCGTTCCCGGAGAGAGAGGAGGATGCTTGTCCACTAGAGCAGGCAGAGAACCGTGTTCCGGCGGCGGCTCAACCGCCAGCACAGGTGTGGCCTGAAGCTCGGCTGTTACCCATGAACTTGATGAAAAGGTTTTCTCACCGTTTGTAACTGAGTGTATTAACCTTTTGGGGATTTAAAGTTACAATTGTGATCGATTTCTAGGCGATTTTCCTCCAGCGGCGCTCTGAAAATGTTTTTGTAACGAAAAAAAGAACGCGTTGGACATTGAGTTAAAACCATACGTACGTCGATGCCTCTCGCATAGCGTACCATCAGGGACCCTCAAACTTTTTAAACGGGGGGCCAGTTCACTGTCCCTCAGACCGTGGGAGGGCCGGACTATAGTTTAAAAAAAAAAAAACTATGAACAAATTCCTATGCGCACTGCGGGCCCGGGACGCGTCGGCTGCTAAGCAGGACAGGCAGCGGCCCCCGGCGGGCCGGATCCATGTCCTCGGCGGGCCGCATGTGGCCCGCGGGCCGTCGTTTGAGGACGCCTGGGCCGCACCTAGTTCTGTTTAAAGCCCAGAGGTGGTTATTAGGCCCAGATAAAGCAGCACCTGGTTCAGTTTCACAGCGTCCCAGCACGGAGTTCGCAGGAAGGGGCCCTGTGGGC
Source organism: Plecotus auritus (assembly GCF_963455305.1). NCBI lineage: Eukaryota > Metazoa > Chordata > Mammalia > Chiroptera > Vespertilionidae > Plecotus > Plecotus auritus. The sequence goes on along the minus strand of NC_137776.1, from coordinate 1,347,999 downwards.
TGCCACGTGACCCAGTGCTGGTGGGTGAGTCACTTCCGGTAACTCATTAAAACACCCAGCTCCATCCCACTCCCTCCTGTGGCTCTTACCCGTCAGTCCTCTCTGTGCTGCTTCGGAGGCGAGGACGTGGGGAGGAGCAGATGGAGTCACCTGTCTGGCGGCGGAGTCTGTGATGAATGCCATGTCCTTGACCCCCGCCCGTGCCCTGTGGGTTGGGTCTGCAGGACTCGCCAGGGGCTGCGTCGTTCTGTTAAGACTCCAGACTCCACCCAGCCGGCCGGCGTGGCTCAGGGGTTGAGTGTTGACCTAGGAACCAGGAGATCCGGGTTCGATTCCCGGTCAGGGCACAGGCCCGGGTGCAGGCTCCATCCCCAGTGTGGGGCGTGCAGGAGGCAGCCGTCCATGCTTCTCTCTCATCATTGATGTTTCTCTCCCTCTCATTTCCTCTCTGAAATCAAGAAAATATATATATATTTTTAAAAAGACTCGATTCCCTTCCATGGAGGCCAGGCCCTGGACCAGGGCAGCCACACCCTGTACGCGGCAGGGATCCGGATGGAGTGCCCGGGCTGGGAGGTCGTAATGGCCGCTGTGTGGCTGAGTGGACTCAGAGCTCAATTCCCGTCTGATCTGACCAAGTAACATAGTATTTACTCCTAGGCCCACGTCCATTTCTGTCCCACAGTCTGTCCAAAGGCAGCAGCAGGGTAAGGGCCCCGGAGCATCGGAAGCCCCGTGCGAGGGCCTGACGTAAGGGCGTCCTTTGAAGCGAGCACAGGGCCCTCGGAGGGGAACCCGGCTCTAGGGCGCAGCCGTGGCTAAAACGCCGCCTTCGGCTGACAGTGCAGAGACCTCCCGAAAGGTGGGAAGGAGGTGGTGTACCCTCGTCTCACTTGAGTATTTTTGGAAATGCAATTTATTTCACGTTCTAGCCCTGCGGTCGGCAAACGCATTCGTCCACAGAGCCAAATACCAACAGGACAACGGTGGACATTTCTTTGGAGAGCCAATTTTTTTAAACTTAAACTTCTTCTAACGCCACTTCTTCAACATAGACGCGCCCAGGCCGTGGTATTTTGTGCAAGAGCCACCCTCCAGGGGCCAAAGAGCCGCGTGTGGCTCGCGAGCCGCAGTTTGCCGACCACGGTGCTAGCCCATTACCTTAAGAAGACTTCTCAGTGGAGGAAAACCAGTAGGTCTCTCTCCGGCTTTCGTAGTAAAGACTAGAGGCCTGGTGCACAAAATGTGTGCACGTGGGGGAGGGGGTCCCCTCAGCCCAGCCTGAACCCTTGGGGCATGTCCGGCTGCTGGTTTCCCGGGGATCGGGCCAAAACTGGCGGTTGGACATCCCTCTCACAATCCAGTACCACTGGCTCCTAACTGCTCACCTGCTTGATCACCCTAACTGCCCCCCTGCCAGCTTCTTCACCCTGAACTGTCCCCCCTCCCCGCCGGCCTGATCACCCTAACTGCCCCCCCGCCGCTGGCTTGGTTGTCCCCACTGCCCCCCCCCGCCCCCGCCAGCCTCTTCACCCTGAACTGTCCCCCCGCCCCGATGGCCTGATCGCCCTAACTTCCCCCCCCCGCCAGCCTCTTCACCCTGAACTGTCCCCCTGCCCCGCCAGCCTGATCGCCCGAACTGCCCCCCCCTGCCAGCCTGATCACCCCTAACTGCCCCCCGCCCCTGCCACTGGCTTGGTTGTCCCCACTGCCCCCCCCCCCCCGCCAGCCTCTTCACCCTGAACTGTCCCCCCGCCCCGCTGGCCTGATCACCCAAACTGCCCCCCCTGCCAGCCTGATCACCCTAACTGCCCCCCCGCCGCTGGCTTGGTTCTCCCCACTGCCCCCCCCCCCTGCCAGCCTCTTCACCCTGAACTGTCTACCCCCCCCCCCCGCTGGCCTGATCACCCTAACTGCCCCCCCTGCCAGCCTGGTCACCCCCAACTGCCTGCCCCCCTGCTGGCCTGGTCACCCCACGCAGCCTGCTGTTCGGTTGTTACTGTGAGGGTGTCCTGACCAATTTGCATATGACCCTTTCATTAGTATAGATGTGAACTTTGGAGAACGTGATGGGCAAAGAGAGATCCAGTTCATCCTGTAAACAAGGGTAATCAGATGTAGAATGCTTGTTCTCCTATAGGGAGTATATGAAATTAAAAATTAATATATGAAATTAAAAATGAATATATGAAATTAAAAATGAATATTTGAGTTCTTCCTAGATCAAATGAGAACTTAGAGAGGAATATTTTGTCATTTGCCCCAAATAAACAATGCATCGAGTACATTTTCAGATTTGTTTTATTATCTTTAATGAACTGTGTTTACCATTTTACAAACCTCCACCTTGTTCCAGTCTCCAGCAGTAAAGACAGTCGTCATGGCCATACATATACACTGGGGTGGGGCTTCCCCTGACGGAGGAATACAAAAGCTAAAAACATTTGGAATCAGAGGGACATTCACCCCGTCAGATTCTCCACAAAGACAGGAAGTACATGGGCGAGGGTGTGGCTCATCCCCTCTACACTCAGACCTGCCTCTGAGCGTCGCCCGCGGGGGGAGTTTTGAGGGGTACTGGTCGGCCCACTGGTCCCTAAAACAGGCGTGTTGATCCCAGAGGACTCAGACCCGGGGGGAAGCGATCTGCAAATGACTGCCGGAGCGAAGTGCTTCGATTCCTCAACACGTGTGTCCTGCGTGGTGGGCCGTGCGTTACAAAAGGGGGCGACACAGCCGCTTACACGCCGTAAAAATGGGCTTTATAAAGTCTCGGGGTCCTAATAGGCATCCAAAAATACGTGTCGCTGTGCTTCAGTACACGGACCCATCAGGGAATCCAGGGAGGCTTTGCTTTTCAGATAAAGGCAAAGTATGTACAAAGGATCCACAAACATGACCAATTTGGGACCAAAATTCTCTAGCTTTGCATTTGCAAAAACCTGGGCTGGTTTTCCATCCATCCAGGTACCCGTCGCAGGCTGTGTCACTTGGGTGGAGAGAAAGGGGGCGGCTTCGGCTTTGGGACAGGAACCGGGCGCACCGCTCGCCCAGGAGCAGGGGCGCATCGTTGACCTTCGTTGGAAAAGGTGAATGGCTGTGCTGCCCGCTGGGGGCCCAAGGTGCGGCCTCTACAGAAACAGGGTTTTCCTCCGAAACCAAAACAGTGCGTTTCGAGCAAAGCCCGTGGGGGCACCTCTTCTGGTTCCCTTTACACGCGAACGTCCCTTCAGCCGTGGGCAAACGATGGCCCGCGGGCCGGATCCGGCTGTTCTACCCGGTTCTCTTGCTCTCCCCTCCGCTCCTTTACTTTGAATTTATATTAGTTCACACCAACACTCCATCCATGCTTTTGTTCCGGCCCTCCGGTCCAGTTTAAGAACCCATGGTGGCTCTCGAGTCAGAAAGTTTGCCCACCCCTGGGTCTAGTTTCTCACAGCACCCCGACATAACCCACGATGGGAACTGGACTCCAACGAGAGACACAGGAAAGAAAGAGACGCCGCGGGCCAGCAGATGTCATCGCCCTCCAACGACCAGGTCCGTGTTTTAGGAAGAGCCACACGCCCGCGGGGCCGCCCAGGACGAGCGTGAACTTGGAGGGGGATGGGGTCCCGCCTGGCACAGCCCGTGGCCCCAGGCCCTCCTGCAGCCCGAGCCCTGGCCCCGCAGGCCCTCGGCGGCTCCCAGTGCGGCTCTGGGTGTGAGCCCAGTGAGAAGCCTCCTCTTCTTCCCCCCCCCGCAACTCAGGTGGGCCTGGGGATCCCCAGAACACGCCTCTCCTCCAGGGGCGGGAGGCACGGCACCTGTGCCCGGTCTGGGCGTTGCTGGTCAGTGCGGAACGCGGCGGCTGGCTGCCTCACCTGTGGGTGCCCCACCTGTGGGTGCCTCACCTGTGGGTGCCCCACCTGTGGGTGCCCCACCTGTGGGTGCCTGAGCCCTGGGTGCCTCATCTGTGGGTGCCTGAGCCCTGGGTGCTTCAGCCCCGGGTGCCCATCTTGGGAAGGCCATCTCTCCCAGGGGTGGGCAAACTTTTTGACTCCAGGGCCACCATGGGTTCTTAAACTGGACCGGAGGGCCGGAACTAAAGCATGGATGGAGTGTTTGTGTGAACTAATATAAATTCAAAGTAAAGGAGCGGAGGGGAGGGCAAGAGAACCGGATAGAACAGCCGGATCCGGCCCGCGGGCCGCAGTTTGCCCACGGCTGTCTCGGGCTCAGCCACGTCCCTCTGACTAACGCGAAGGCCCATCCTTCGGCGTCTTTCAACGGATGGGCCGTGCGTCTCCCTGTGGCTCTCCTGCTGGTCCGCAGGGACGAGAAATGAAGCCGTTTTGCCCCCAAGGAAGGAAAAGGGGGACCTGCTTCAGCATCGGCCTTCGGGGAAATGTTTAGGAAAACGGGATGAGTTGATTTTAATCAGAAGAGGTTTATTTAGGACCCGGGATCGGAGCTCAGGGCGGAAAACGTAAGTATGGACAGCTGCGCGTGCTCACAGGGAATTCTTTGCCGAGATGAAGTGAGATGGGACGGACAGCGACACATTTCTTCCAGAACTGGGGGCGGGGTGGGGGTGTCGCTAAGGCTACAAGCATTTTGAGAAAGAACTTCCTTTCCCCATGAAACTGAAGCTGTTTTTCTCAAACATCTCTTGTGAATAGTAACAGAAAAAAACCTAGACACACCTGATATCCCGAAGCGTTTCTGAGTCTCGGGGAAGTGGCGTTTCTTTTTTATTTAGCTCAACATTTTGGAAAAAAACCGCAGTGTTTATTTCCTTTAGCTCCACACACCCTGTTTGTTTTTTAATGTTCCTAAGAAACATCACTGATTTATTAACTTTTTTAATTCAAGTTTAATGGCCTTTTAGTGACAGAATTTTTGTCAATAAAAGGCGTGTCTCAGGATCGATTTTAGCTTCCGTGTGTCAGAGTTGAACTGAAGGTGAGCTCGGTGGGGTCTCTCTCTCTCCACATCGGTGTGACGTTTTCCTGGACAGCTGAGCTCATGCCACTTTTGAGGGAAGGAAAAGGAGATTTTAAAATAAAACTTCACTATCAGCCCTGGCCGGTGTGGCTCAGTGGATAGAGTGTCGGCCTGCGGACGGAAGGGGTTCGATTCCGGTCAAGGGCATGGACCTTGGTGGCGGGCACATCCCCAGTGGGAGGTGTGCAGGAGGCAGCTGATGGATGTTTCTCTCTCATCGATGTTTCTAACTCTCTATCCCTCTCCCTTCCTCTCTGTAAAAAATCAATAAAATATATTTAAAAAAAATTTAATACCAGAGCCTCCATTTCTCCGATTTCTAAATAACCAATCATCACCTTAGCGTCTGTTCCGGAGTTTTCCTCTCTAGCAACCAAGCCGCTTCCTGGCCATCTCAGGTGAGTGTGGGTTGCCTTGGGGCTGATGCGCTGTCCACGCTGTTTAGCTGTTTATGGCGACAACAAGGAAAGGCTGCTTGACCTCTGACCTCCAGAAAGACAGCCGTCGGAACACGGTCCCGTGGTGTCCGGGGCGGGCAGAGGGCACAGAACGGAGATTTCACGGTCGACGCCTGGGCACAGTTTCACTCCCGCTGCTGCCCGGGGCACCCTCGGAGCGGGGCCACCCTTCCCGGGGAAGCACCCTGGGGGTGCCCCTGTCACAACGTCCTTCGGAAGGGAGCTGGGTTGGGGGGCTGCCGGGCCACCGTGTCCAGACAACGAACTCCGTGCGGCTGGTTCACGTCGCGAACACGTGGGTGCTCAGGGTCAGGCGGGGAACGAGGGAGAAGCGGGGAACGAGGGAGAAGCGGGGCCACAGCATCCCCGGCACCCCCCCTCCCTCCCCACCGGGCCGTTTCCGGTTCATGTTCTCTCTGCTCAGGGCCTGCGGGGCCAGTGGGTCTCACCTCCTCAAGGTCACAGGGGACCAGCCGGCTGGCTCAGGGGTGAGCGCGACCCAGGAACCAGGAGGTCACGGTGGATCCCGGTGGGGGGCCCAGGCCCGGGTTGTGGCTCCAGCCCCAGCGGGGGGCATGGAGGAGGCGGCCCATCCGTGATTCTCTCTCATCATGGATGTTTCTCTCTCCCTCTCCCTTCCTCTCTGAAATCAATAAAAATATATTAAAAAAAAAAAAGAAGTTCCTACTGCAATTCCCTCCGGAAGCAAGAAGGAGCAGCCCCGAGCGGGGACCCCACCCCCCGGGCGCTAATTGATGGGGAGCAGGGGGCGTTCCTCCCGCTTCTTCCAGATGTTCGTTTTGCTGTCCCTCTTGGCGAGGGGGGCTCGGCCCCGCTTCCTCGTGGGGGAGGTGCTGCTGGCGTCCAGGTCCTCTGCGGCGGCCCTCCTCCCGGGGGCCTCGTGGGCGGCGGGGTGCTCGGGGACGGGCCCCCCGCCGTCCAGCACGTGCCTGAGCGCGGGGTCCTCGGGGGAGCAGACGGCCGTGCCGCTCTCGCTGCTGCTCAGGTCCAGGTCCTCCAGGTAGAGCACGCGGGGCGCCGCCGCGCCCTTGACGAAGGTCCTCTCCCGCTCCAGCCGGCGGCCGGCGTGCAGCTCGTTCATGTCCACGCCCGAGTCCAGGCTGGCGTCGTTGCTGCGGCCGCGCCGGCCCCGCTTCAGGTCGATGAAGGAGTGCCGCACCGGGGCCACCGGCTTGCCGTCCAGCGACACGAACCAGGCGCGGGGGTGCGGGCAGGGCTGCGCCTTGCTCAGCTCCAGCAGCGTCTGCTCCGAGATGCCCTGCAGCTCCGAGGAGAAGGGCGCCACCACCACGGCCTCGTTCAGCGTGCCGGGCACCGACACCGACTCCAGCAGGCTGCTGGGGTAGCGGCCCCACGCGGGGGCCGGGGGCGGCGGCAGGCTCGGCGGGCCCTCGCGCGGGGCGCCCTCCTCCCGGGCCGCGGGCGGGGCGTGCCCCCCGGGCATCTTGGGCAGCGTCTGGGCGAAGGCCTCCCCGCGGCCCGGCTCCAGCAGCGGCCCGTAGACCGGCGGCCCCTTCCTGGGCAGCGTGGCCGCCTTGGCCGCGCGGAGCTGCTCCGGGGAGAAGAGGTCGGCGCCCTGCAGGATGGCGAGGGGCTGGCCGTAGAGGTGCAGCAGTTGCTCGGGGAGCGGGGCGCGCCCGTAGCCCTCCTGGGGGCCCGCGAGGTGCCGCTCCTCCTCCTCCTCCTCCTCCTCCTGGGCGGCCCCCCGCGAGGCCAGGCTGCTGGGGGCGTGGGCCGGCTGCCGGGCCCCCCCGTGGGCCTCCGAGGCCGGCGTCGGGGTTCTGGAGTAGGAATTCGGATGGGCGGACAGGAAGGAGACGTCCTCCCCGTAGAGTCTAAAATGGTCCCGCGTCCTCACCACGGCCACGCGCTCCTCCGCCTCCGCCTGGGCCAGGCCGGGCCTCTGCGGGCTGCACGCGGGGCTCCTGGCGCCGCCCCTGTCCTCGGCTCTCAGGGCGGCCTTGACGGAGCCGATGTGGTGGATGTGCGTGGTGGACGTGGTCTGGTCCCTCCGGAGGGCCTCCAGCTTGGTGACGGTCCTGTCCCTCTTCTGGGGAGGCCCACACCTGTCCCTGGGGGGGGGGGAGACAGAGGGTCAGCAGCCAGCCCACCACACGGACATCCCACGGGCGATGCTGGTGGACGGGCTCCCTTCTAGTTCACTACCTTCTGTTTAATTGTACGGAGGAACCCTCCACGCCTAGACCACACTTGGTCACACACAGCACGCGTGCCGCTCCTGTGAGCGGGGGAGTGGGGTTCGCGCCCACGTACCTGCAGTAGCACAGCAGCACCGCGAAGAAACCCACGACGATGACGATCGTGCCCCCCAGGATGGCCGTCAGGAACACCGTGTGGTAAGCAGCCATGTCCCTGGGGTCTCCGCTGGCGCCCGCACCTGAGCGGTTCCGTGCAAACCAGCAAACAAAGGGAACGGAAATACACGCGTCATTATTATTATTTTGTCATCCTCCCCTGCGGCTGCGTTCTCACTGATTTCCTGAGAGAAGGCTCCGTAAGATCGATTATAAAAACAGGTTTCTAGATTGACCACGGGCCCCTCCGCAGCTCCAGCTCGGTCACCAGCCCGTCACAGGCGCCACCTCGGATTGGACAGGAACACCCACCTCCGGACAGGTGTTGGGAGAGAAGGGGTCACCATATCCAAGCCCCCCCGTTTAGAAACCAGGGAAACAGACTCAGAGGGGTCGGGGCCTATTTCAGACCCCCCCGCCCGGTCAGTGCCTGCAAAGGCAGCGACACGCAAGCTGCCCCCGTGTGCCTGGCAGGGCCCAGCGCTCCCGGCCGGATCCGCCCGCAGCAGGAGGAGGAGCAGGAGCAGCAGGAGCAGCAGCAGCAGCAGACAGGATGGAGGTCAGACTCAGTGGACCCTCCCTTCTCCTTCAGCACCTGATCCACAGTCTTTTCCACACAGAAGCGCAGACCAAGCGTCCGCCTATTTCAGAAAGCACCCAGCTCTTACAGCTCCTAAGGTCACCTGTAAGTTGGTTGTTTCTGGTGTCTGTTTAGGGGAGGGGACACTTCTCTCTAAGTCACAAAGCAAACTGATGAACGGAGCCGGTCCAGAGACATGGATGCACGGAACAGATGCGGGATCTCGGGAGGAAGGTGGGGAGGGTGGCGGGTGGGAGGTGATCAACCAAAGCCCTTGTATGCGTACATGCGTGGCCCATATAGAAAACAGACAATAGGGTGGTGAAGGCCTGGGGCAGGGGCGGGCTAGAAGGGGTCAATGGCAGAAAAAAAGAGGACATATGTAATACTTTTCACAATAAAGAATTATTTAAAATATAATTATTTAAAATATAATATTATTTAAAATATTATATTTAAAATATAATAAGTAGCCCTAGCCGGTGTGGCTCAGTGGATAGAGCGTCGGCCTGCGACGGAAGGGTCCTGGGTTTGATTTGGGTCAAGGGCACAGGCCCGGGTGGTGGACTCGATCCCCAGTGGGGGGCGTGCAGGAGGCAGCCGATCCATGATTCTCTCTCATCATGGATGTTTCTACCCCTCTCTCCTTCTCCCTTCCTCTCTGAAATCGATAAAAATTATATATATATATATTAAAAAATAATGAAATAAAATAAAATAAAAATACCAAAAAAAAGGTATACTTCTCTACAAAGCCCAAGTGCTCCGCAGGCTGTTTTTATTAGACCTGAAATGACGTGGCGTTCGTTGAGGTGAAGAGTTACATTAAATATTAGCTGTTCTTTCCCATCAATATTTCGTCGTCGTTGCGAATCGGGAGCGGGATGCGGCCGGACAGCTGGCAAGGTGGCGTGGCATTTTGCATCGTGAAGGACAAAAGCGGCCTCCCTCTGGTTTCTGAACAACCGTGGCGTCAGCACTGAGGTCGGAGCAGCACAGAGAGAACAGCCCTCTGGCCGACATGGTGAAGGGCTTACCGTTCTCCCTGCGAAGACCACACGTCAGCTTCACTTGAAAAGAAGTCTCGTACGGTTTTACTGACCAATGTCACCCCGGTAAGTTCAATTTAAAAACAGTCTTGTTACGTGCACAGTTTAAAACGCAAAGACTGTCAATAAAACAGTGAAAGTTAAAACCTCTTTCTTTAATTTCAGAAAAACTGAGTCTTCAAATGGACAGACAGCCGTGATGAGTGCGACGACAGGGTGCCACGGAGAAAGGTGTGAGCATCACCCACGTCCCGGTCAGCGTGTGCGTCCCCGTTGGCGTGTGCATCCTGGTGGGCGTGTGCATCCTGGTGGGCATGTGTGTCCCTGTTGGTGTGTGCGTCCTGGTGGGCGTGTGCGTCCCCATTGGCGTGTGCGTCCTGGTGGGCGTGTGCGTCCTGGTGGGCGTGTGCGTCCTGGTGGGCGTGTGCATCCTGGTGGGCGTGTGCGTCCCGGTGGGCGTGTGCGTCCCAGTTGGCATGTGCATCCCGGTGGGCGTGTGCATCCACGTTGGCATGTGCATCCCAGTGGGCGTGTGCATCCCAGTTGGCGAGTGCATCCTGGTGGGCGTGTGCATCCCCGTTGGCGTGTGCGTCCCGGTGGGCGTGTGCGTCCTGGTCAGCGTGTGCGTTCCGGTGGGCGTGTGCATCTTGGTCGGCATGTGCGCTGGGACGGTCCTGTCCAGCCTGGAACAGCCGCCGCCGCAGCCTCCCAGCCGGGAGCCAGGCCCTCGGCCAGGATTAACTCTCTGGCACACGATTAGACGGAGGGATGACCTATGCATCCAACTTTCATTCTCCCCTAAACATCGCGGAAGCGGCACTGAAGGTTTTGCTTTGCTTTGTCTTTGGAGATTGCAAACCCACAATTACAGGAGGAGGAGGAGGTGGGAGACAAGAGCAGATGCTGAAGGCCGGGAAGTTGCCTTGGCAACACTGGCTTCAGGGAAGCCCCACCCCGAGGGCCCAGGGGCAGCAGGCCTGGTGCAGCCAGTCCACCCTGCAGCAGGCTAGAAGGGTTTTCTTTATTCAAGAAGATTCAGCCCGGCCGGCTGGCTCAGGGGTTGAATGTCAGCCTATGAACCAGGAGGTCAGGGTTCGATTCCTGATCAGGGCACGTGCCCGGGGTTGTGAGCTCGACCTCCAGTATGGGGCGTACAGGAGGCAGCTGACCCACGATTCTCTCTTATCATTGATGTTCCTATCTCTCTCTCCCTCCCCCTTCCTCTCTGAAATCAAGAAAAATATTTTTAAAATAAATAAATAAAACGTTTTTTTTTAAAAAAGACGATTTAATGGCTAAAATATGCAGTGCTTGAGTCTTTTGAGAGTCTCACAACTCCAGGGGACCTGTCGGATTTCCTTAGGTACAAGAGATGTCACTGGATGCCATGTTCCATCTAGAAACATGAGATGCTCCTTCCTCCTGGAACCTGAATCGAGCACGCCTCGTGGGCCGTCCTTGGGTTCTGTCCACCTCTGCCCCCCCACACGCAGGCCCATCTTCACGGTTATCCTCTGCCTTACCTGGGGAGCAGTCCGGGGACACTATTACCCGCAGCCCTTCCTCCCCCAGGGCTGTGCTCAGGACCCCCGCCCAGGCCCCCCGAATTCTCCATCCCCGGGAGGCCAGGAACCGTGTGAGGACAGGACTGCGGAGGTGAGTCAGCCATCGCGAGGCAGAGCCAGTGACGGCGTCAGGGGGGCCTGAGCCGGGGCCGGGACTCCTGCCTCCTGGCACCGGCTTCCTCGGCCTCCCCAGCACCCGCGGACTCCCCGCGCCCTCACCTTGTCTTCATCACCCAGAGCCTGTGCCCCTCCGGGTAACCGGATGCTCTCTCTGAGTCTGGGTAGAACGTACTCCCAGAAAGCGAACTCAGAAAAGAGAGTCATCGCGGCCTTCAGAAGCCTGGGTGCGCGAGGGAACCAGCCGCGTAACGTGCGTCTAACCCTGTCAATGCCGGAGGAGGAGGAACGGGTGGTTCAGAAGTCCTGCCTGACACCATCCAGCCAGATGCCCTGACCCCACTTGTAGCCTCTGGCACCGTAACATTGTTCCTGGTTTATCAGCAGGGGGTTGGTTATCTGTCACCTGTTCTGGGACTGATGTTTACAGAGAGGAAGGGAGAGGGATAGAGTTAGAAACATCGATGAGAGAGAAACATCCATCAGCTGCCTCCTGCACACCTCCCACTGGGGATGTGCCCGCAACCAAGATCCATGCCCTAGACCGGAATCGAACCTGGGACCCTTCAGTCCGCAGGCCGACGCTCTATCCCAGCCGTGGGCAAACTACGGCCCACGGGCCGGATCCGGCCCGTTCGGCTGTTCTATCCGGCCCGCGGAGCCGAAAGAGCGGAGGGTTCTCTTGCTCTCCCCTCCTTTCCTTCACCAGCAGCAGTGTTAACATGGCAACGTCGGGAAACACGGCCGCAGCTCCTTCTTCTGAGTGGGCGGGTTTATATCCCCCCCATTCAGTAGAAGGAACAACCTCTCCATCTTCCAGAGGCTCCTTGGAATGCCCGCGGACGCGTCCCCCGACATCACCCTGGGAATGCGGAGACACGTTATCGTGGTGATGGAGGGAGACACGCCCCTGGAGAGCACAGGATCAGAGCATTAGCTAAAAAGGAGACCAACAACACTGTTCCCACTGAAGTGGATGTTTTAAAGACCAAAAACCTTTCAACCCAGTCTACATTGCCATCTACATCTACGTCCCGGGCATCATTTGGAAGTTGCACTAAAGAAAATGTTTAATTTACTGTTTACACATTTTGTTCTTTTCTATTTGTTTTAGTTTTAAATTATTTTATTATATTTAAGTTCAATTTGAAAGGCTTTTGTACCTTTCCTTTGTTAGGCAATTTTATTTTGCCCATCTTCAATATAAGGTATGTTATTGTGCTATGATTCCTCCATTTTTTGAAGTTTCAAATTATAATAATTAGTGTTTACATTCTTCTTGTTAATATGTTTGAAATGAATAAAACTACTGAAATAAAAAAAAAAAAGACCGTACCCTTTTATGTAATGATGTTTACTTTGAATTTATATTAGTTCACACAAACACTCCATCCATGCTTTTGTTCCGGCCCTCCGGTCCAGTTTAAGAACGCATTGTGGCCTTCGAGTCAAAAAGTTTGCCCACCCCTGCTCTATCCACTGAGCCACACCGGTGAGGGCTCTGCTGATTGTTTTTACCTGCTGATTGCTTTTATCTTGTCTTTACTACTCAACCAGCAGTCACAACCTTTCGGATCTCGGGGACCACCGGTTGGCGACCACTGTACTCGACGACAGGGAATGACTGTCTTTTTCTACCTCTGTTCAACTCCCCTGTCTGTAGCCACGGTTTTGAGCACATATATTCTTAGCAACTATTTAGCTGAGTTATCATATCAAGACGACAAGAACTCTGTTATTCGCCGAGATGTATGAGAGAAAGCTGTAATTGCGATGTTCATGTCTTATATGGAAACTAGAGGCCCCATGCACGGTGGGGTCCCTCGGCCTGGCCTGCGGGGATCGGGCCAAAACCGGCTCTCGGACATCCCCCGAGGGGTCCCGGATTGCGAGAGGGCGTTTCTCGGATGATGCACCCCGGAATTGAGCTCCCTCCTCTCTGGTTATGGGTGCGTCACCCAAGAACCGCAGCTGCCAAGCCACCACAGCTCGGCAGCTCCTACATTGAGCGTCTGCCCCCTGGTGGTCAGTGCATGTCATAGCTACCGGTGGGACCGTCTGCCCCCTGGTGGTCATTGTGCGTTATAGCTACTGGTCAGATGGTCAAACGTTCAGACGGTCACTTAGGCTTTTATACATATAGATGTTCTCTGATCTACTGATGGTGTTCCCTTAGAAAATTTAACTCCTGCCACATCCAATCTAATAAAAGAGTGATATGCAAATTAACCATCACTCAGCTATACCCACAAGCCATGCCCACCAGCCAATCAGGAGTGAGTATGCAAATTAACCCAACCAAGATGGTAGTTAATTTGCATATCCAGGAGTAGAGCGAAGACTGGAGACAGGGTAGAAGGAAGCCAAGCGTTGCAGAATGGAGTGAAGCTATGGAGAAGGGAGGGAAACAGGCGGGGCAGGGGAGAAGGGAGAGAAGTAGGGGGGGCAGGGGAGAAGGGAGGGAAGCAGGCGGGGTGGGGAGAAGGGAGGGAAGCAGGGGGGGCGGGGGAGAAGGGAGGGAAGCAGGCGGGGTGGGGGAGAAGGGAGGGAAGCAGGCGGGCGGGGGAGAAGGGAGGGAAGCAGGCGGGTGGGGGAAAAGGGAGGGAAGCAGGCGGGCGGGGGAGAAGGGAGGGAAGCAGGCGGGCGGGGGAGAAGGGAGGGAAGCAGGGGGGGCGGGGGAGAAGGGAGGGAAGCAGGGGGGGCGGGGGAGAAGGGAGGGAAGCAGGGGGGGCGGGGAAGAAGGGAGGGAAGCAGGCGGGCGGGGGAGAAGGGAGGGAAGCAGGCGGGCGGGGAAGAAGGGAGGGAAGCAGGGGGGGGCGGGGGAGAAGGGAGGGAAGCAGGTGGGGTGGGGGAGAAGGGAGGGAAGGAGGGGGTCGGGGAGAAGGGAGGGAAGCAGGGGGGGCGGGGGAGAAGGGAGGGAAGCAGGAGGGGTGGGGAGAAGGGAGGGAAGCAGGGGGGGCGGGGGAGAAGGGAGGGAAGCAGGCGGGGCGGGGAGAAGGGAGGGAAGCAGGCGGGCGGGGGAGAAGGGAGGGAAGCAGGGGGGCGGGGGAGAAGGGAGGGAAGCAGGAGGGGTGGGGAGAAGGGAGGGAAGCAGGCGGGCGGGGGAGAAGGGAGGGAAGCAGGAGGGGTGGGGAGAAGGGAGGGAAGCAGGCGGGTGGGGGAGAAGGGAGGGAAGCAGGGGGGCGGGGGAGAAGGGAGGGAAGCAGGCGGGGCGGGGGAGAAGGGAGGGAAGCAGGCGGACGGGGGAGAAGGGAGGGAAGCAGGGGGGGCGGGGGAGAAGGGAGGGAAGCAGGTGGGGTGGGGGAGAAGGGAGGGAAGGAGGGGGTCGGGGAGAAGGGAGGGAAGCAGGGGGGGCGGGGGAGAAGGGAGGGAAGCAGGAGGGGTGGGGAGAAGGGAGGGAAGCAGGCGGGCGGGGGAGAAGGGAGGGAAGCAGGCGGGGTGGGGGAGAAGGGAGGGAAGCAGGGGGGGCGGGGGAGAAGGGAGGGAAGCAGGGGGGGCGGGGGAGAAGGGAGGGAAGCAGGGGGGGCGGGGGAGAGGGAGGGAAGCAGGGGGGGCGGGGGAGAAGGGAGGGAAGCAGGGGGGGCGGGGGAGAAGGGAGGGAAGCAGGGGGGGTGGGGGAGAGGGAGGGAAGCAGGGGGGGTGGGGGAGAAGGGAGGGAAGAAGGCGGGCGGGGGAGAAGGGAGGGAAGCAGGGGGGGTGGGGAGAAGGGAGGGAAGCAGGGGGGGTGGGGGAGAAGGGAGGGAAGCAGGGGGGGTGGGGGAGAGGGAGGGAAGCAGGGGGGGTGGGGGAGAAGGGAGGGAAGCAGGGGGGGCGGGGGAGAAGGGAGGGAAGCAGGGGGGGTGGGGGAGAGGGAGGGAAGCAGGGGGGGTGGGGGAGAAGGGAGGGAAGAAGGCGGGCGGGGGAGAAGGGAGGGAAGCAGGGGGGGTGGGGAGAAGGGAGGGAAGCAGGGGGGGTGGGGGAGAAGGGAGGGAAGCAGGGGGGGTGGGGGAGAGGGAGGGAAGCAGGGGGGGTGGGGGAGAAGGGAGGGAAGCAGGGGGGGTGGGGGAGAAGGGAGGGAAGCAGGGGGGGTGGGGAGAAGGGAGGGAAGCAGGCGGGCGGGGGAGAAGGGAGGGAAGCAGGGGGGGCGGGGGAGAAGGGAGGGAAGCAGGGGGGGCGGGGGAGAAGGGAGGGAAGCAGGGGGGCGGGGGAGAAGGGAGGGAAGCAGGGGGGGCGGGGGAGAAGGGAGGGAAGCAGGCGGGGCGGGGGAGAAGGGAGGGAAGCAGGGGGGGCGGGGGAGAAGGGAGGGAAGCAGGGGGGGCGGGGGAGAAGGGAGGGAAGCAGGGGGGGCGGGGGAGAAGGGAGGGAAGCAGGGGGGGCGGGGGAGAAGGGAGGGAAGCAGGGGGGGTGGGGAGAAGGGAGGAAATCTTCCTACAATGGGCCCCTACTCTACTATAAAGACCTGGGTCGCTTAAAAAAAGAGAAAGGAACGACAGAGAGAGACAGAGAGAGAGAGAGAGAGAGAGAGAGAGAGAGAGAGAGAAAGACTTGACCCGAACAGACTTCCCGTTCACCAGCTATCGTAGCTCCGAGAGGCCTTCGAGTTCACGGAGCCCAACTTCTCTCATGAACGTGAAGCGCGCGAAGCGGAGACCCAGGCCCGGGAGCCATCGCGTGCTGCCCCGCGGGGAGCGCGATGCTCATGACGAGGTCGGGGGTGTCAGTGCCCGTGCGGCTGCCGGGTCGTGTGTTTAATCACGTTCTCTTCCATGTTTACAAACCTCTCGTTCCTGGAAGCGGAGCTGCTATCCAGTAGCCCAGGTGCGGCGCGTCGTATGTCCAAATTAAATGGTTGTGATGGTCCTTGACGGTGCCCCGGCCGTGGCTGATCCAAGTACCTGGAGGGAAAGGTGAGGAACACGCCACACGGTTAGCCTCTGTCGCTCTCGTCCCAGCTGACAGAGTGTGCTGATGGTCACGCACAGAGTCGCCGGCAGGGCTTCTTCAGAAATTACGAAAACCGTAGCGATATGTCACCAGGGGATAAGATACACGTCGTACGTTACACGGCACGGCAGTACCTATGATAATGAGACGTTCAACAAAGTAATGGGAATGATTTGTTACGGCTACACAAAATAAAATCATCGCAAATAAATACAGGATGTTTCAGGAAATCGTAACTCTCCAGATAGCGTTTAAATGGTGCCTATTGAGCCCAAACCGGTGTGGCTCAGTGGATAGAGCGTCGGCCTGCGGACTGAAGGGTCCCGGGTTCGATTCCGGTCAAGGGCATGGACCTTGGTTGCGGGCACATCCCCAGTGGGAGGTGTGCAGGAGACAGCTGATCGATGTTTCTCTCTCATCGATGTTTCTAACTCTCTATCCCTCCCCCTTCCTCTCTGTAAAAAATCAATAAAATATATTTAATAAATAAATAAGTAAATAAATAAATAAATTGTGCCTATTCAGCCCGGCCGGCATGGCTCAGGGGTTGAGTGTTGACCTATGAACCAGGAGGTCAGGGTTCAATTCCCGGTCAGGGCACAGGCCCGGGTTGTGGGCTCGATCCCCAGTGGGGGGCGTGCAGGAGGCAGCCGATCCATGATTCTCTCTCATCATTGACGTTTTACCTCTCTCTCCCTCTGCCTTCCTCTCTGACATCAATACACATAGATTTAAACGGTGCCTATTGAGATTATCTTAAGGATGTGAGTCGTGAAATCCAACCTTATCAGCAGGTGGTTGGTTATCTGTCGCCTGTTTGGGAATTCCCATTAAGCAGGGATAGTGTATGCAGTGTTTGCAAAGGTGATATAAATCAACCCAAAAATTCTTTCTGCTGGAAGGTGCAGCAGAGACAAAGGCCTTTGCCAGAAGGAGTCGCCTGAAGTCAGGACTCAAACAAGAAGATCTTCTTCTTCCAAGTGATTTCAAACCACCGCTCACTCAACGTGCGGGAAACTGAGGCCCGAGTAAGGGGTCTGCTCAGAAACCACGCCGGTGAGTGGGCTGTTTTCCATACGAGGAGGCCTTGTGAGTTACTTTATTCCACGTGGAGACAGAGAAACTTCACTTGTCAACGACACTTCAACGAAGCTGAAATGAAAGCGCAGCGAGATCTGCTCCTACGATCAAACATCCACAAGCAAAGCGTTCAGAACATCGCGCTCTCGTCCTGAACGGTGTGGCTCAGTGGATAGAGCGTCGGCCTGCGGACTGAAAGGTCCCGGGTTCGATTCCGGTCAAGGGCATGTACCTTGGTTGCGGGCACATCCCCAGTAGGAGGTGTGCAGGAGGCAGCTGATCGATGTTTCTCTCTCATCGATGTTTCTAGCTCTCTCTCCCTCTCCCTTCCTCTCTGTAAAAAATCAATAAAATGTATTTAAAAAAAATAAAAATAAAAAAAAATAAAAAAAAGAACGTCGCGCTCTCGTCACACACCTGTGTCCATGTCGAACGTCCAGGCAGGGACGTGGTCCCCCGCCCTCACGTCCTGGGTGCGGAGAAGCGGGAGAGAAAGCTGAACGGAGCCGGCCACCTGGAGTTCCCTGCCCCCCGAATAGATCTTCACACACACCGCGGCGAGGGGCGTCAGCTCGATGCTTTCAAACCCTGAAAAGAGAGGCCATGTATTAAAATCTTCCATAAAACACGGGTTGTAGGTACATATCAGCAACATTCATGTGGGCCCAAATACCTAGTTCCTCTCGTTCAGCCAGAGCTGTCCATCCCTGACACGTCTCATCCATTGGATGAGGATGAACAGAAGGTCAGGTTATAAAAAGACGAGTGCAGCCGAAACCAGTGTGGCTCAGTGGATAGAGCGTCGGCCTGCGGACTGAGGGGTCCCGGGTTCAATTCCGGTCAAGGGCACGTACCTTGGTTGCGGGCACATCCCCAGTGGGAGGTGTGCAGGAGGCAGCTGATCGATGTCTCTCTCTCATCGATGTTTCTAGCTCTCTCTCCCTCTCCCTTCCTCTCTGTAACATATCAATAAAATATATTTAAAAAAAAAAAAAAAAGACGAGTGCAAATTTCTCTAAATCGCATTTCCATTTTTAAACGTCTTTTTTAATTTACAAGGTCACAATAATCATTACTACTTTCGACACCTGTCTTGACCTCTTCTAGGTAAAATTTGGAACAGGGCGTGCAGAAGGCATTGTTTAACCTTTCTCCCCCTGCACACGGGGGATCGAGTGCTGGTAGCATCTTAACCACGGGGCTGTGTTTCAGAGGTGCCAGGCGCACCCCGGAGCGGCAGCGAGCGTCCACCCTACGTCGCTGTGACAGCTCTGATGAGAGGCTGGGGTACGTTCTTCTACAGGTGACCGTCCTGTGTACAAGGAGACAGCACCTGACTTATCCAGAGTGATCCCGGACGTGTACACAAAACCGTCCGTCTTCAAGAACTGCTGCAGGACGGTCAGGTAGCCGGTCAGGTTGCTGAAGTGGTGGCTGTCCGGGAGGGTGATGAAGGCTTTTGAAAACTGAACACTTGGCTGAGATTTGGCCTCTGGAAGAAGAAAAAAAAACAAAACACAACCTGATCCATTTAGGTTTCCCGCCTTAGGGTCCACGTGACTCGTCACTGGACACGTGCAGTGCTCATAATAACCGCTTCGACCGGGTACTTGTCAGCCGCGGAAAAAGCGTTATACTTACCCGCTAGTTTTCCAGTAATTAAAACGGTGTCTTCAAATAGCCATATATTGGCTTGGCTTTGCGGGAACAGCGAAAGTGTCACTGATGAATAGACTGCGAAACATAGCACAATCGAAAGACGTTATTGAGCCTGGGGGGGGGGGGGAGGGAGGGGGAGGCAGACATGCATGGGTCTGCTCCAGCAAGGCCCTAAAAAGGGGTAAAAAAGCAAACTGTGAGCCAGGCCGGTGGGGCTGTGCGTCTACCTATGAGCCAGGAGGTCAGGGTTTGGTTCCCGGTCAGGGCACATGCGTGGGTGGCGGGCTCAATCCCCACTGTGGGGTGTGCAGGAGGCAGCCGGTCCATGATTCTCTCTCATCATGGATGTTTCCATCTCTCTCTCCCTCTCCCTTCCTCTCAGAAATCAATCCTATCTAATAAAAGAGTAATATGCAAATTGACCATCACTCCAACACACAAGATGGCTGCCCCCATGTGGTCAAAGATCCTGCCCCCATGTGGACACAAGATGGCCACCACAAGATGGCCAGCAGGGGAGGGCAGTTGTGGGTGATCAGGCCAGCAGGGGAGGGCAGTTGTGGGTGATCAGGCCTGCAGGGGAGGGCAGTTGGGGGGGACCAGGCCTGCAGGGGAGGGCAGTTAGGGGCAAACAGGCTGGCAGGGGAGCAGTTAGGCATCCATCAGGCTGGCAGGGGAGTGGTTAGGGGGTGATCAGGCTGGCAGGCAGAAGTGGTTAGGGGCAATCAGGAAGGCAGGCAGGCGAGCAATTGGGAGCCAGCAGTCCTGGATTGTGAGAGGGATGTCCCAGATTGGAGAGGGTGCAGGCTGGGCTGAGGGACACCCACCCCCCGCCCCGTGCATGAATTCCGTGCACCGGGCCTCTAGTACAAATGTATCTGGAAGGAAAAGAAAAGGGCACTCCTTTCTAACCCACGTTACACTGGCCACGCAGACATTCCTGCGCGGTAACCAGAACCCCAGGCCCCGCAGAGAGGGCGCGGCTGGGATGGGGACCCCGCCCCGCGCTTACTTGGCATCCGGCCGGGCCTCCAGGCCAGCGGGGCCAGCACGTAGCCGACCTTGTGCGCCAGGATGCTGAGGCCCAGGCCCGGCGCGTAGGGCACGCGGATCAGCGCGGCGCCGTGGCTCCCGGTCACGGTGGAATTCGTCTTCGTGTGGTTGACAAACACCTCGACCGCCGCCCGGCTCAGGGGCTGGCGGCTGATGATGTCATTCACCTGGACCTTCAGCGTGAACACAGACCCTGGGGGGAAGCGGCGGAGAGCGGCCTCAGACCCTGGAGCGCGTGTCCCCGGCGTCGACACGCCTCCAGGCCCGCGGGCGGCCGGGCAAGCGGCTGGGAAACGCGGGGGGCAGGGATGTGTGAGTGGATCCACGGGAGGCGGCGGGAAACCTCCCGGCAGATTCAATGCTTCCTAAAACTCCACGCATGCGAGGGGCTCCGAAGCCCTCTCTATGCGGGTTACAGGGAGTCTGGGGGTCACACCACTGTCTCCTCAAGGAATGTGTGCCTGTGACCGTCGTGGTGAGCCTAAACCAGGGGTGGGCAAACTTTCTGACTCGAGGGCCACCATGGGTTCTTAACCTGGACCGGAGGGCCGGAACAAAAGCATGGATGGAGTGTTTGTGTGAACGAATATAAATTCAAAGTAAAGGAGCGGAGGGGAGAGCAAGAGAACGGATAGAACAGCCGGATCCGGCCCGCGGGCCGTCATTTGCCCAAGGCTGGCCAAACCCTCAGACAGGAACAGCGGCGTCAGGAGGGCGGGGAGGGTTCCCTTTCTCCCGATGCTCAGCCATGGCTCCCGCCCCAATGGGAGGTGTGACGCTCGGGAAACTGAAAGGCCGGAGTGTCTGTGACAAGGTGGGCTCTAACCCAAAGGTACCCGCGCGGCCCGCTTGGTGCAGAAAACGGTTACGTGTGGGGGACAAGTAGCGGCTGCTCGAGTCCAAACGGGTCCCCGGCCGCCTGCCCCCACCCCCCAGACACGGGCCTGGGCCACCAGCATGTAGCATCTCGTGACGGGGCCGGAGAGACTTTGCCAGGACTTCGAAACGGGAGTAAAGACACACAGAGGCTAAGAGACAATGGAAAAAATCAAACACGACCAAAAACAAAACAAACTAACAAAAAAACGGCCGGCGTGGATCCATGGCTGAGCATCGACCTAGAAACCAGGAGGTCAGGGTTCAATTCCTGGCCAGGGCACAGGCCCGGGTTGTGGGCTCGATCCCCAGTGTGGGGCGTGCAGGGGGCAGGTGACCCATGATTCTCTCTCATCACTGATGTTTCTATCGCTCTCTCCCTCTCCCTTCCTCTCTAAAATCAATGAAAATATATTTAATTTAAAAAAAGATACACTCAGAGGCTCAGGCTGCTGGAGCTGAACCAGCCGTGGGCAAACGACGGCCCGCGGGCCGGATCTGGCTGTTCTATCCGGTTCTCTTGCTCTTCCCTCCGCTCCTTTACTTTGAATTTATATTCGTTCACACAAACACTCCATCCATGCTTTGGTTCCGGCCCTCCGGTCCAGTTTAAGAACCCATGGTGGCCCTCGAGTCCAAAAGTTTGCCCACCCCTGACTGAACCCTCTGAGACTCTGTGAGCCCCTACCCACGGGGTTCCCACATTCCTGGTCCCCCTCCTTCCACAAGCTGGAGGTGCAGCTGCTGAGCTGCGAGCCTGATCATCCCTCCCAAATCCCTCTGTTCCTTGTCCTCCGAGTCAGAGGCGGCTGCCGGCTTCCAAAGCAAGAACCTGAACGACGTCGGGAAGAACCTACACACGGGATGTTCGCTGGGCCGCTCCGACCCGAGGGCAAAGGCAGGGAGGACAGTGTTCCCCACCAAGGCTATGGCGCCCAGGAGACGGAGAGGGCACGCAGCGAAGGGTGAGGGGACCAGGGCTCGTCCCGATGGCAACCCGATCTCCCACCATGGCCCTCCTCAGCTTTTACCCCAGGATAAGGAACGCGCTTGTCAACACAGAGACTCGTGTATGAACGTGGACAGCAGCTTCGTCTTTGATAGCAGGAACTTAGACCCCCAAAACGTCCATCCACCGATGAGCAGGTAAACCTTGGTGGGACCACACAAGGTCCTGGGTTCGGCAACGAAACGGAACCTTCTACCAACACACAACGGCAAGGAGGACGCTCACAATAACCACGCTTAGTGAAAGAATACCAACTACAGAGAGCACGTATTGTATGGGTCCATGTACAAAATTCTAGAAAATTCCACCTGTTTTATAGTGACAATAATTGCCGAAACCGGTGTGGCTCAGTGGATAGAGCGTCGGCCTGCGGACTGAAGGGTCCCGGGTTCGGTTCCGGTCAAGGGCATGTACCTTGGCTGCGGGCATGTCCCCAGTGGGGGGTGTGCAGGAGGCAGCTGATCGATGTTTCTAACTCTCTATCCCTCTCCCTTCCTTTCTGTAAAAAATCAATAAAATACATTAAAAAAAATAATAATTGGGTCAGTGGTTGGTTCAGGAAGGATGGAGAGATGGGGGCGGGGGGTGGTGACCAGGAAACTTTGGGGGTGATGAGTGTATTCACCACCTTGGTGGTGGTGATACTTTGAAGAACGTTTATATGTCAAAACGTGTCCAATTATATCGCAATAAAGCTGCCCTTTATTTATTTTTTTAAAATATATTTTATTGATTTTTTACAGAGAGGAAGGGAGAGGGATAGAGTTAGAAACATCGACGAGAGAGAAACATCGATCAGCCGCCTCCTGCACACCTCCCACTGGGGATGTGCCCGCAACCAAGGTCCATGCCCTTGACCGGAATCGAACCCGGGACCCTTCAGTCCGCAGGCCGACGCTCTATCCACTGAGCCACACTTCGGAGCCTCTGGGTTTGTGGGCACACCCCATGTGCTGTAGAAGGTCAGCTCACCCCGGGTCTTAAAAACCCCGCCGGTGCCAGCTGCTCCGTCCTGGTGAAGCGCGGCTGCCGAAATCAGACGCTAGGGCTGGCGCGGAGGCTGGGACTGGTTTGTGGGCTGCTTTCTAAAACCTCCCCTGCAGGATGGAGGTTTCCTATTTCACACGCGGTCATAATAATATTCACGTCATACAGGTGCTGAGAAAGCGAAAACCGAAGTCAGAACAGGTGACCTGTGAAGGTCACACCTCGGCGACCCACTCGTCTTCCCTCTGGGGACCCCACGCCTGGGCCTCAGGTCACCTTACAGACCCAGGACACTCGCCGGCCTGAGAGGAGCTCAGAGTGGAGAAAACGACTGATATGTGTGTGATACACACGCGTGCACGCAGACACACACACACACACACACACACACACGCACGCACAGCCCAGGTCCAGAGCTAGAAACTTCAGACAACAATTCAGCAGTGAAACTGTCCAGGTTCATCTGACACACTCCCGCCAGGCGTCTCCCGCCCCGTCTCCCACCCCATCTCCCGCCGGCCCCGCAGCTCAACTGCCCAGAGAAGAAGGAAGACCCGCAGATGAACAGCCGGATCCCTGACTCCAGTCCCAGCCACACGTCCCTCCCAGCCCCGCGTCCCTCCCAGCCCACGTCCCTCCCAGCCCACGTCCCTCCCAGCCACACGTCCCTGCACTCCAGTCCCAGCGTCCCAGCCACACGTCCCTCCCAGCCACACGTCCCTCCACTCCAGTCCCAGCCCACGTCCCTCCCAGCCCACGTCCCTCCACTCCAGTCCCAGCCCACGTCCCTCCCAGCCCACGTCCCTCCACTCCAGTCCCAGCCCACGTCCCTCCCAGCCCACGTCCCTCCACTCCAGTCCCAGCCCACGTCCCTCCCAGCCCACGTCCCTCCACTCCAGTCCCAGCCCACGTCCCTCCAAGCCCACGTCCCTCCCAGCCCACGTCCCTCCCAGCCCACGTCCCTCCCAGCCCACGTCCCTCCCAGCCCACGTCCCTCCAAGCCCACGTCCCTCCCAGCCCACGTCCCTCCCAGCCCACGTCCCTCCCAGCCCACCTCCCTCCCAGCCCACGTCCCTCCCAGCCCACGTCCCCCCAGCCCACGTCCCTCCCAGCCCACGTCCCCCCCAGCCCACGTCCCCCCCAGCCCACGTCCCTCCCAGCCCACGTCCCTCCCAGCCCACGTCCCTCCGGGAGAAGCCTCCGGGGTCCGGTTTCATCACTGTTTACCAGCTCACCGCCTCCTCCTGCGCAGGCGGCCCCAGAGCTGAGGGGGGTGCCCATTCGCTGGCCCCCCCGTCCCTCACCCCCCCCGTCCCTCACCTCCTGCCTCCGCACCCTCCCGCCTCCGCCTGGGCGGTGCAGCCTCACACAAGCAGCAGCAAAAGCGGCATTAAAATCAAAACAAAGCCGAACCCTCGGCGGAAAGCCTGGTCCAAACAATTCCAGGGGCGCAAACAGCTCGTCTCCCCCTTAAAGGGAAACACGACAAAGGATGACCTGCCGTGGCTTAGAAGAGGACGCTCCGGAGACTGTGCTCGCGTGGGACCAGGGCACAGCCTCCGGCCGCCAGGAGCACCCACACCCACACCCCCATCCCCGCCAGGTCTCCCTCAGAGCCCCTCCCCCGCCAGGTCTCCCTCCCTCAGAGCCCCTCCCCCTCCAGGTCTCCCTCCCTCAGAGCCCCTCCCCCTCCAGGCCTCCCTCCCTCAGAGCCCCTCCCCCTCTAGGCCTCCCTCCCTCAGAGCCCCTCCCCCTCCAGGTCTCCCCACCTCAGAGTCCCTCCCCCCAGGTCTCCCCCCCTCAGAGCCCCTCCCCCTCCAGGCCTCCCTCCCCCTCCAGGTCTCCCCCCCTCAGAGCCCCTCCCCCTCAGAGCCCCTCCCCCTCCAGGTCTCCCTCAGAGCCCCTCCCCCTCCAGGTCTCCCTCCCCTTCCAGGTCTCCCTCCCTCAGGGTCCCTCCCCCTCCAGGTCTCCCTCCCTCAGAGCCCCTCCCCCTCCAGGTCTCCCTCCCCCTCCAGGTCTCCCTCCCTCAGAGCCCCTCCCCCTCCAGGTCTCCCTCCCTCAGGGCCCCTCCCCCTCCAGGTCTCCCTCCCTCAGGGTCCCTCCCCCTCCAGGTCTCCCTCCCTCAGAGCCCCTCCCCCTCCAGGTCTCCCTCCCTCAGAGCCCCTCCCCCTCCGGGTCTCCCTCCCTCAGAGCCCCTCCCCCTCCGGGTCTCCCTCCCCCTCCAGGTCTCCCTCCCTCAGAGCCCCTCCCCCTCCAGGTCTCCCTCCCTCAGAGCCCCTCCCCCTCCAGGTCTCCCTCCCTCAGGGTCCCTCCCCCTCCAGGTCTCCCTCCCTCAGAGCCCCTCCCCCTCCAGGTCTCCCTCCCTCAGAGCCCCTCCCCCTCCGGGTCTCCCTCCCTCAGAGCCCCTCCCCCCCCAGGTCTCCCTCCCTCAGAGCCCCTCCCCCCCCAGGTCTCCCTCCCTCAGAGCCCCTGGGGCATCTGGACAGGCAGAGTCTGTGGTTACAGACGTGATTTTCCACCCCAGGGGCACCTGTACCCTGACGACACGCCCCTCCCCACTGCATGTCCAGCTTCCCAGGCACACAGCACGCTCCCTGTCACTTGATCACAACCATCACGGCGTGCCCGCCTGACCTTCTTCTCCGTGTGTCACCCTGGTTTAAAAAGGGCCGACAGCCAATGGCGTCACCAGCACCCTCAGGAACAGACCATCTAACGTGGAGAGAAGAGAAACTAAGACCCACACCCACGAGCAAGGCCTGAAGCTGCTGGAGAGCCGCGCGCTCAGCACAGGACGGACGCGCGGACCGAGCGAGGTGGCGAGACTCCCAGACCCGCACGGTCACAGGGAGGGGGTGCCGAGGGGGCCTGAGAAAGCCATCAGCGGGCACCGCGTCCCGGTGGGGCCACACGAGCCAGGCCGGCGGCCCGCGTGCGGCGAGGGCTGAGAACGCGGCCAGACCCCGAGCCGGCCGTGCTGGGCTCAC
Organism: Plecotus auritus; assembly: GCF_963455305.1. NCBI lineage: Eukaryota > Metazoa > Chordata > Mammalia > Chiroptera > Vespertilionidae > Plecotus > Plecotus auritus. The sequence continues at coordinate 1,322,334 of NC_137776.1, read as the reverse complement.
GCGGGACAACCCCATGCCCGTCAGGAGCACGGGACCCCTCTCCTCTGCAGCCACACTGTGGGTGTCGGCCAGCCCGCGGGGAACCGCTTCTTCCCGGTTTCTCTGCGGAACGAGCCTCTTCTCCGCGGCGTCCAGGCACCTTCACAGCCTCGTGTTCCCACAACACGTTCCTCCCTGGACACAGGATGCCTGTGTGTCCCGGTGAAGGCCTGGGGGGGGGGGGGGCGGGGGGGGGCGCCCTGGGGAGAGAGGGGCGTCTGTAACTCGTCCCACAACAAAGACACGTTGCCAAACCTGCCCCAGCGCTAACCAACGAAGGAAGACACCGTGGACTCCTGTTTCCCCCATAAACACACGGAGCTTGACCCGCAGGGACACCAAACGTGGACATCAGCCACGTCCACACCACATTCAAGGGCCGCACCGAGGTCACCCGTTCTGATGAGAAGCGACGGACAAGCGGAGGAAACGTCCCTGCTGAGTGACAGCTGTTTGCTGGGCCACCTGGCCGGGGGGGGGGGGGGGGGGGGCGCCACGGAGGACTTGGAGCAAATGGCCCTGCTGCCCCGTCACACGGCCCCCATCACACCGCCCCCTGTCGCACCACCCTCCCCCGTCACACCACCCTCCCCCGTCACACCGCCCTCCCCCGTCACACCGCCCCCCTGTCATACACACCCCCATCACACTGCCCCCCCGTCACACTGCCCCCCCGTCACACTGCCCCACCCCCCGTCATACACACCCCCGTCACACCGCCCCACACCCCCATCACACTGCCCCCCCCGCCACACTGCCCCACCCCCCCGTCATACACACCCCCGTCACACCGCCCTCCCCCGTCACACCGCCCCCGTCATACACACCCCCATCACACTGCCCCCCCCGTCACACTGCCCCCCCGTCACACTGCCCCACCCCCCCGTCATACACACCCCCGTCACACCGCCCCACACCCCCATCACACTGCCCCCCCCGCCACACTGCCCCACCCCCCCGTCATACACACCCCCGTCACACCGCCCCCCGTCACACCGCCCCCCCCTCACACCGCGCCCCCCCCCCCCCGCCCGTCACACCAGCCCCGTGAAACCACTGTTGTCCCTGAATAGACAGCACCTTCCGTAGCAGGGCCTCTAACCACCGTCTTTTACGCCGCTAGGGGAAGGTCAAAGGTTGCTCCTGAGCCTCCGTTTCTCAGAGTGCCCGCCTTAAAATAACCAACACCCCAAAAGGCATGCTTTGGGGGGCACGCTCGGCTCCCCCTGGGCACTTACCTACAACCAGGAACCTGCACACTGTGCACCCACTTTGACAGCGACGTGTCGTCCAGGACACACGGAAAATGCAGACGCCATTCGGAGCCCAGCGACCCGTTTCTCTGCTGCACCCGTTCTCCCCCGCCGACCCCTTCTGTCCACCCCCCCCCAGGCCTTGCCCACCCAGCCATCCGTGCCCCTGGGTTCCGCACAGATGCTAACCCAGCCGTGGGCAAACCACGGCCCGCGGGCCGGATCCGGCCCGTTCGGCTGTTCTATCCGGTTCTCTTGCTCTCCCCTCCGCTCCTTTACTTTGAATTTATATTAGTTCACACAAACACTCCATCCATGCTTTTGCTCCAGCCCTCCGGTCCAGTTTAAGAACCCATGGTGGCCCTCGAGTCAAAAAGTTTGCCCACCCCTGTACCTCTTCCCCCCGCTCGCCCCCAACCCTCCCTCTGAGGTTCGTGAGAACTGCCAACAGCGTGGACAGACACAGGCTTTGAGGGGTTCAACAGGCGTCGAAGGAGAGCCCTTGGGGGGGGCGGTCACTGCGAAACAGCAAACCGTGGAGACGCCCGCTGCCCCCCCCCCCCCGGCTGGCTGTGCAGCGAACAGGATGCAGCAGGGAAATCGGATTAACCAGATGTGACCGTCCCCAAACATGAGGCCGAGTGAGGAAAACAAGACAAGACCCCGAAAAGCCACGTGAGACGTGGGCGCACGTCCGTCACGGTTTTCCAGCGGAAAGGCTGACCCATCTCCGACGCCCTCCCGTCCTGCGTGCACCCCGCCGCCCTCCAGGCCTTCGGGGCCGCGTCGCCCTCAGCGGCCGCCTCCAAAGCGCTCGGCCCTGCTCCTCCTCCTCCACTGCGAAGCCTGCAGTCACGGGCTCGTGACAGAGGTCAGAGGTCAGAGCTCACATTCCCGCGGCCACCCACGTGGACCCAGCTGCCGTATTCGCCTTGGCCACCCATGCCAATCAGTGCCACCCAGGCCGATCCAGAGGCGAAGCCCCACCGGGGGGCCCACCCACTCAGGAGCTGCCCCCGTGGTCCCCGCCCGAGCCCAGGTCAGCTCCTCCCTGCCCCGCCCGCCCCCACCACAAACGGACGCCCCCCGAAGCCAAGCCCTTCGCTCGGGGTCAGTGCGAGGCCCGAGATCATCCCAAACCGCGTGCTGTGTTTCCGCCCAACCACCCTCCCGGCCAGCCGTGGGCAAACTACGGCCCGCGGGCCGGATCCGGCTGTTCTATCCGGTTCTCTTGCTCTCCCCTCCGCTCCTTTCCTTTGAATTTATATCAGTTCACACAAACACTCCATCCATGCTTTTGTTCCGGCCCTCCGGTCCAGTTTAAGAACCCCTGGTGGCCCTCGAGTCAAAAAGTTTGCCCACGGCTGCTCCAGGCCTTGCTGTTCGTCTGCATTTTACTTTCATTTGGACGGAAAAGGCAGCAGGAGGAACTGGCCGTCGGCTCCTGATGGCTCCGTGGGGCTCCCGATGGGCTCCGTGGGGCTCCCGATGGGCTCCGTGGGGCCACAGTCCCCGGCGCCCCTGCCGCCGCCTTCGAGAAAGGACAGCGCCACCCCTTCCCCAGACGGACGGACGGACGTGGGGCGCCCCGTTCCCTCCTTCACCCCCTTTCCATCAGAACCCCGCCCCGTGTGATCTCAGCTGTCAGCGCCGTCCCCATCGGAAAACCTTCGCGGGGTTGGAGGCCGGGGGCCAGACCAACTGGAAAATTCCAAGGCCCGGACTTCCACGGGACCCCATTCCCCAGGCCTGACCCATACGCTCCTCCATCCGTTCACCCATCAGCCGTCCCATGAGGGCCGGAGTGACCGCAACACGAGAGAGAGGCCGTTCACTCCTCCCCGGATGTCGGTTCCGAAGAACCAACAGGACTTCGTCGGCTCTGCGGCAGGATCGAGTCCAAGAAGAGTGTGTGCGGGAGACTCACCATTTTAACAGGCAAACCAGCCGCGTCAGCAGGGCGCCGGGCCGGCAGGGAGGGGAGCCGCCAGCAGCTTGTCCTTTCCAGAGAAGGAACCCTGTCCCTCCCCTCCGACACAAGGTCCTCGGGGCCCGCCAGCCTCCGCGGGCTGTTTCTAGGCTGAGAATATTCTAGTCGGCGTTCAGGTTTTCTGGACGCAAAAAGAGAACTAGAAAGGCTGTTGCCATTCAGTCTCTCTTAAGGGCCCATCTGTCTTCTCAGCAGCACAAAAGGGACGATGTGATGAGAGACGCTGTCCCCCCCCCCCTCTCCCCCGCCCCCCGGCTGCTGGCTGTCCACCATGCTGCTCGTGTGTGTAGATAATGTTCCAAAGACAATGTTGACTCCACGTTGTTTTAAAAGAAAAACAGTTAAGCCCTGGCCGGTGTGGCTCAGTGGATAGAGCGTCGGCCTGCGGACTGAAGGGTCCCGGGTTCGATTCCGGTCAAGGGCATGTACCTTGGTTGCGGGCACATCCCCAGTAGGGAGTGTGCAGGAGGCAGCTGATCGATGTTTCTCTCTCATCGATGTTTCTAACTCTCTATCCCTCTCCCTTCCTCTCTGTAAAAAATCAATAAAATATATTTAAAAAAATAAATAAATAAAGAAGAGACAGGGCATTGGACCCAATGCCCGAACCCCAAGCCCGTGCTCTCGCCACCAAACCACACAGCCTAGCGCCCTCCCTGGTGAACCCACAGAACAGACAGAAACCAGGGCTCCGCCCGGAGGACCACAGCTGAGCCCCACGCCCCCCCGCACCCACCGGCCCCCCACCCCAAGGCCTCTCGTCCCCAAGGCCTTCCTTCTCCAGCCTCCCCCAGGAGTGGCCCAGCTTTTTTTTTTCTTTTTTTTAATATATTTTATTGATTGTTTACAGAGAGGAAGGGAAAGGGATAGAGAGCTAGAAACATCGATCAGCTGCCTCCTGCACACCTCCCACTGGGGATGTGCCCGCAACCAAGGTACATGCCCTTGACCGGGATCGAACCCGGGACCCTTCAGTCCGCAGGCCGACGCTCTAGCCACCGAGCCACACCGGTTTCGGCAGAGTCACCCAGCTTTTAAAGCGCCTCATAAGGTGTCTGACTGCCCCCCTTTATTATGGCAAAGAGAACTGTTACTTGGCAATTACGGAGGACGGAGGAGGAGGAGGACGGTTAGTCCAATGCCCTTGTTTGCCATGTCGATTTAAAACTTGTTTTTAAAGTCAGAGGCCCTGGGGCAGAGTCTGGAGGAGGAAAAAGGTTCCCGGTTGGGGTAAGGACGTCTCTGTGCTCTGTGAAGTGGCAGGAAGGGCGGTGAGAAGAGGGGAGGGCGAGAGGCAGCAGACCGTCCCGGCCCAGGAGGTGACAGAGCCGAGTGCGAACGGGAGACAAAAATAAAGGCGGCAGAAGGCAGGAGAGGGAAGAACTCGGCGCTCACAGTGCCCAGGGTGAGACCTGCGCATGGGCATGGCCACACCATGACTTCTTCCACCGCCGTGTTCGCACGGCCCCCCGCACGCCCCCCCCAGTACACACTGCGACCCCCTGCGGTCTCCTTGCCTTGCCCACACGGGTGCTCTCTGCCATCGGTGATCGAGTTTTGTTTAAAAAAATAAATAAATGGCCCGGCCGGTGTGGCTCAGTGGTTGAGCGTCCACCTAGGAACCAGGAGGTCACGGTTGGATTCCCGGTCGGGGCACAGGCCCGGGTTGCGGGCTCCATCCCCAGCGTGGGGCGTGCAGGAGGCAGCCGATCCGTGATTCTCTCTCATCACTCATGTTTCTCTCCCCCTCCCTCTCCCTTCCTCTCTGAAATCAATAAAATACGTTTTTTAGCCGAAACCGGTTTTGCTCAGTGGATAGAGCGTCGGCCTGCGGACTGAAAGGTCCCGGGTTCGATTCCGGTCAAGGGCATGTACCTTGGTTGCGGGCACGTCCCCAGTGGGAGGTGTGCAGGAGGCAGCTGATCGATGTTTCTCTCTCATCGATGTTTCTAACTCTCTATCCCTCTCCCTTCCTCTCTGTAAAAAATCAATAAAATATATTTTTAAAAAAATACGTTTTTTAAAAGGCGGGGAAATAGGGGTTTCAGGGAGTGGAGAGGTGACACCATTGATCCCGAAAGCCTGGAGCAGCCCTGGTGAAGACAGTACCAATGACAAGCAGATTTCAGCTGCCGTCTGTCGTCTGAAAGTTCTCTTCTGACCCCAGAACTGTTTAGGGACCCAAGGTTCCGATGTATTTCAGCAGGTGTGTGTGTGGGGGGGGGGGGGGCGCAGTGTTCACACCCGCCTCCTTGGAAATTAGTAACCGCCGGGGGGGCCCGCATCTGCTGAGGGTGCCTGCGGTTTGCAATCAGACCCGGGGTCCCGGTGCCTCCGAGTCATGAGCCCTTCTGACAGTGACCAGCTTCATCCAGCAGCCCGTCCTTCACGGACCGGCGAGCCAGGGGCTGGGTTCCCAGGTCGGCCGCCACGTGTCTGAGCAAAGGGCTATTCAGGTGTCAGGCACCCCTCCAGGTCATGACAGGATGAAAGCGGAACATGACAGCCGGCACAGGCCTGGGGTTCGTTAAAGACAGCGGTGGTGCATCGCTGGCCGCTCGGCAGACGCCGTGAAAAAGCCAGAGGCCGGGGGACCGACCCAGCGCCCAGTCCTGTCGGGGGCTGCCCTGGCAGGAGAGGTCGTGTGAATGCCACGCTTGCTGGTTTCACATCACACGTGCACAGGAACACTTCACACGTTAAGAGAACACAAAAACAGCCCTGGCCGGTGTGGCTCGGTGGATAGAGCGCCGGCCTGCAGACTGAAGGGTCCCGGGTTCGATTCCGGTCAAGGGCACATGCAGGGGTTGTGGGCTCAATGCCCAGTGCGGGACGTGCAGGAGGCAGCCGATCCATGATTCTCTCTCATCATTAATGTTTCTCTCTCTCTCTCCCTCTCCCTTCTTCTCTGAGATCAATAAAAATATTTTTTTAATATTTTATTGATATTTTACAGAGAGGAAGGGAGAGGGATAGAGAGCTAGAAACATCGATGAGAGAGCAACATCGATCAGCTGCCTCCTGCACACTCCCCACTGGGATGTGCCCGCAACCAAGGTCCATGCCCTTGACCGGAATCGAACCTGGGACCCCAGAGTCCGCAGGCCGACGCTCTATCCACTGAGCCAAACCGGTTAGGGCAAAATATATATATATATATTTTAAAGAAGATATGTCAACACAAAGATCTGTAAAGAATGTAGCAGCTGCATGTACAATACCTAAAACTGGAAGCAACCCGCATACCCATCCCCAGAAGCAGCGGTCCTTCCTGTCGTGAAACACGATCCAGCAGGAAAAGAAATAAACTACGGAACAGGCAACCACGGGCTCCCCCGTGGAAAGGGGACTGAGCAGAAGCAGCTGACACAGAGTCTGTGCCACGTGAGTCCACGGGAGGGAGCGGGAAATGCATCGCTAACCTATGAGGAAGGCCCTCGGGCGGGGTGGCCTCTGGCTCAGAGGAGGCACTGCCTGGGGGGGCCACGCGGGGGCAGCGAGGTGATGTGCAAGCTCCGCGTCTGGACCGGTGCCGGGCACAGGTGGACACCCATCTGTCAGACAGAACGTCAAGGGGTGCGCACGTCAGCGTATTTGACCTCAGAGGGAAAAAAGCACCCGCGTGGTGGGAGTGGGTGGAGGTGTGGGTACAGATCTCCCAGCTGAGGGTGACCGCTGTCAAAGCTGTGACGCGTGTGGGTTTTTATTTATTTATCTTCATTGCTGAGAGATGTTCCCTTTATCCGCCCCCCTTTGCCCCACTATCGGCTGTGTCCATGGGTTATGCATACGTGCACACAGGTGCTTTGGTTAATCTCCTTTTAAATACTACTTTATTGGCTTCCTACAGTTTTCACATTTTCCAAAATAAAAAAGTTTAAAAACACGTATCGGTAAGGTGTACAATCAAAACATGTTTATACCATAAAAACACGCTTATCCCTGCGCAGAGGCATTCATTAGCCCCGGGAGACCCCTGGGTGCCCCTCACTGGGAGGATCTGGGACAGCGCTCCCCCCCAACCCACCTACCGGGCCGTCGGAGTGAATCTGGCGCTGGCCTCAGCCACCACCAGCTCCCGGGTCCATTCCTCCCGGCCCTCACATGCGTGTTATAACGATCCCGGTGCACCCGGAGGCCCCGGAGCGGCTGCACCCTCGGGAGAAAACCACTGCCCAACGGGTCTCAGCCTCGTCCTTCCTCACGCTCTCCAAGGGGGGCACTGTGTAAGGCAGCGAGGACAGGTTCCCTTACGGCTCTTAAACCCGACTTCTCTGAATCCCACATTCCACGGTCACCTTTTACTTTCCTGTTTTATTTATTTTTTTTAAATATATCTTTTATTGATTTTTTACAGAGAGGAAGGGAGAGGGATAGAGAGTTAGAAACATCGATGAGAGAGAAACATCGATCAGCCGCCTCCTGCACACCTCCCACTGGGGATGTGCCCGCAACCAAGGTACATGCCCTGGACCGGAATTGAACCCGGGACCCTTCAGTCCGCAGGCCGACGCTCTATCCACTGAGCCACACCGGTCAGGGCTTTTCTGTGTTATTTTAATCCTCACCCCAGTGCACGGATTTGAGAGAGAGAGAGGCAGAGAGTGGGAGGGAGGGAAGGAGAGAGAAACATCCCTTCGCCGCCTCCCGCACACCCCAACGGGGAACCGAACCAGCGACCGCTCGGCGCACAGGACACGGCCAAACGAGGGGCCACACCGGCCAGGGCACCCTCAACCCCTTCCAACCCCCGTTCCTCCATCTCGCGTGCAGAGACGGACGTCGCCAGCGAGCACTAACCGAGGCCCGGGGCTCGTTTCTCCGCTGTCTGCGGGGCACACGCCGCCCACCACGGCTGTGCCATCGATGTCTAGATTCTGCCGAGAAAAGCCCTCTCCGTCTTCACCCGCCGCGTCCGAAGGATCCGCACCCCACACAGAGGCAAGGAGGAGCAGCGGCTCAGCCACAGCTATTTCAAGGCCCGCTAATGCCTCCAGGGCTGTAAGAGGATTGCCGGTGCACCCGGGGACAGAATTTTCTGGACAGAACCCAGTAATTGGACTCTGGTGAAGGTACCCATCAGTCGGCTCTGGTCAGCATAAGACAAACACCGAGATCAGCTAATATGAAAAATCCAAAGTGTATGCATGTATTGATAACCTCTGCTTACAAATGCCTCTGCCTGACGTTTCCTTATTTTGCATCTATCCCCTGCTCAATTCCAAGAAGAATGTCACAAGTGGTTACATCAGTGAAAAGGATCCTGATGCCAGCATGTTTTAAAAATATATTTTTACTGATTTCAGAGAGGAAGGGACAGGGAGAGGGAGAAACATGAATGAGGAGAGAGAATCATGGATCGGCTGCCTCCTGCACGCCCCACGCTGGCGGATCAAGCCCGCCACTTGGACCTGTGCCCTGACCAGGAATCGAACTGTGACCAACTGGTGCATAAGTCGAAGCTCAACTACTGAGCCACGCTGGTTGGGCCTGATGCCAGCATTTTTGTTCATCCATCCAGTCATTCATTCATCCATCCATCCATCCATCCATCCATTCATCCATCCATCCATTCATCCATCCATCCATCCATCCATCCATTCATCTATCCATCCATTCATTCATCCATCCATCCATCCATCCATCCATCCATCCATTCATCTATCCATCCATCCATCCATCCATCCATCCATCCATCCATTCATCCATCCATCCATCCATCCATTCATCCATCCATCCATTCATTCATCCATTCATCCATCCATCCATCCATCCATCCATCCATCCATCCATTCACCCATCCATTCATTCAACAAACCCATGCTTGCCTAGGCATACCAGGTGCTCTTTTAGGTATGAGAGACATGCAGAACAACCTATATATATATAAAAGGCTAATATGCAAAGTGTCCCTTTGGGAGTTCGACCGGGAGACCGGGAGTTTGATCGCTCGCTATGACGTGCGCTGACCACCAGGGGGCTGTGCGGAACGAAGGAAGGGAGGCCCCGTTCGGCCCTGATCGCCGGCCAGGCCTAGGGACCCTACCTGTGCACGAATGGTGTGCACCGGGCCTGCAGTTTAGTATCACGGCGAACAGAACAAAGTTGATGCCGACACAGAGCTTACAATCCAGTAAGGGGGCCGGCTTCTAGGAGCCGAGGACCCTGCGTGCCGTGGGAGAATCGTTAGGGACGGCACACGGAGGATGGGTTCGCACCCAGGCACCCAGCCAGGATGGAGACACATCGGGGTGCTTTCCCTGTCGGGGTGCCCTGGTCAGGAGAGCTCCCCTGCCCTGGCGAGGGGCTCGGTGGCTGAGAGTCCTCCAAGCACAGAGAGGCTGCTGGGTCAACCTGGTCAGGGCACAGGCTCAGCTGCAGGCTTGACCCAGTGGGAGACACACAGGAGGGAGCCCATGGGTGTTTCTCTCTCTCTCTCTCCCCCCAAAAAACTAATAAAAAATCCTATCTAATAAAAGAGTAATATGCAGATGGACCATCACTCCAACACACAAGATGGCTGCCCCCATGTGGTCAAAGATCCTGCCCCCATGTGGACACAAGATGGCCACCACAAGATGGCCAGCAGGGGAGGGCAATTGGGAGGGGCCAGGCCTGCAAGGGAGGGCAGTTGTGGGCAATCAGGCCTGCAGGGAAGGGCAGTTAGGGATGACCAGGCCTTCAGGGGAAGGCAGTTAGGGGTGACCAGGCCTTCAGGGGAGGGCAGTTGGGGGTGATCAAGCCTGCAAGGGAGGGCAGTTGGGGGGGACCAGGCCTGCAGGAGAGGGCAGTTAGGGGTGACCAGGCCTGCAGGGGAGGGCAGTTAGGGACAAACAGGCTGTCAGGGGAGCAGTTAGGCATCAACCAGGCTGGCAGGGGCTGGTTAGGGGGTGATCAGGCTGGCAGGCAGAAGCGGTTAGGGGCAATCAGGAAGGCAGGTGAGCAGTTGGGAGCCAGCAGTCCTGGATTGTGAGAGGGATGTCTGACTGCCCGTTTAGGCCCGAGGTGTCCCAGATTGGAGAGGGTGCAGGCTGGGCTGAGGGACACACCCCCCCATGCACGAATTTCGTGCACCGGGCCTCTAGTAAAATAAATAAAAAGGGCTTTTCTGTTATAGCGACACCTGAGCAAACCCGAAGGATTGGAAGCACCAGGATTCCAGGCAGAAAAGGCAAGTGCGGGGCCCCGGCCCACATTCAAACGGAGGCAAAGGGGCAGGGTGGCTGCCGCGAGGGAGCGAGGGTTGGGGTGAGGGTCGGGGCTGTGGGGGGGGCGGGGGGGGAGGCTCGGGGCGGGGGGGGAGGCCTCTGCAGGCCATTTCCAGGGTCCGGTGTCCAGTCTGAGGGCGGAGGGCAGGAAGGGTCCCACAGAATGTTTTAAAAGGCGTCCGGGGCGTGAGGGTGAGGCGAGGAAAGCAGGCCAGAGCAGGCCGCCCGGTCTCCCGGAGGCCTCGGGCGGGGACCCTGTCACTTCGCCGTGTGGAGCCCTGCCTCCCGCACGCTGACATCCCAACACGCTGACATCCCAACACGCTGACATCCCAACATGCTGACATCCCAACAGGCTGACATCCCAACACGCTGACATCCCAACAGGCTGACGTCCCAACACGCTGACGTCCCAACACGCTGACGTCCCAACACGCTGACGTCCCATCATGCTGACGTCCCAACACGCTGACGTCCCAACACGCTGACGTCCCAACACGCTGACGTCCCAACACGCTGACATCCCAACGGGCGGACATCCCAACGGGCTGACATCCCAACACGCTGACATCCCAACACGCTGACGTCCCAACACGCTGACATCCCAACGGGCGGACATCCCAACGGGCTGACATCCCAACACGCTGACGTCCCAACACGCTGACGTCCCAACAGGCTGACGTCCCAACACGCTGACGTCCCAACACGCTGACATCCCAACAGGCTGACATCCCAACACGCTGACATCCCAACACGCGGACATCCCAACGGGCTGACATCCCAACACGCTGACATCCCAACACGCTGACGTCCCAACACGCTGACGTCCCAACACGCTGACGTCCCATCACGCTGACGTCCCAACACGCTGACGTCCCAACACGCTGACGTCCCAACACGCTGACGTCCCATCATGCTGACGTCCCAACACGCTGACGTCCCAACACGCTGACGTCCCAACACGCTGACGTCCCATCACGCGGACGTCCCAACACGCCGACGTCCCAACACGCCGACGTCCCAACACGCCGACGTCCCAACACGCCGACGTCCCAACACGCTGACGTCCCATCATGCTGACGTCCCAACACGCTGACGTCCCAACACGCTGACGTCCCAACACGCTGACGTCCCAACGGGCGGACGTCCCAACGGGCTGACATCCCAACACGCTGACATCCCAACACGCTGACATCCCAACACGCTGACGTCCCAACAGGCTGACGTCCCAACACGCTGACGTCCCAACAGGCTGACGTCCCAACACGCTGACGTCCCAACACGCGGACATCCCAACGGGCTGACATCCCAACACGCTGACGTCCCAACACGCTGACGTCCCATCACGCTGACGTCCCAACACGCTGACGTCCCAACACGCTGACGTCCCAACACGCTGACGTCCCAACACGCTGACGTCCCATCACGCGGACGTCCCAACACGCCGACGTCCCAACACGCCGACGTCCCAACACGCCGACGTCCCAACACGCTGACGTCCCAACACGCTGACGTCCCAACGGGCGGACGTCCCAACACGCCGACGTCCCAACACGCTGACGTCCCAACGGGCGGACGTCCCAACACGCGGACATCCCAACACGCGGACATCCCAACGGGCTGACATCCCAACACGCTGACATCCGATCACGCTGACATCCGATCACGCTGACATCCCATCACGCGGACATCCCATCACGCGGACATCCCATCACGCTGACATCCCATCACGCGGACATCCCATCACGCGGACATCCCAACGGGCGGACATCCCAACGGGCGGACATCCCATCACGCTGACATCCCATCACGCGGACATCCCATCACGCGGACATCCCATCACGCTGACATCCCATCACGCGGACATCCCATCACGCGGACATCCCAACGGGCGGACATCCCAACGGGCGGACATCCCAACGGGCGGACATCCCATCACGCTGACATCCCATCACGCTGACATCCCATCACGCGGACATCCCATCACGCGGACATCCCAACGGGCGGACATCCCAACACGCGGACATCCCATCACGCGGACATCCCAACGGGCGGACATCCCAACACGCGGACATCCCAACGGGCTGACATCCCAACGGGCTGACATCCCATCACGCGGACATCCCAACACGCTGACATCCCAACACGCGGACATCCCAACACGCGGACATCCCATCACGCTGACATCCCATCACGCGGACATCCCAACACGCGGACATCCCAACGGGCGGACATCCCAACGGGCGGACATCCCATCACGCGGACATCCCAACACGCTGACATCCCAACACGCTGACATCCCAACGGGCGGACATCCCATCACGCGGACATCCCAACGGGCGGACATCCCAACACGCGGACATCCCAACACGCTGACATCCCAACACGCGGACATCCCAACACGCTGACATCCCAACACGCGGACATCCCAACACGCGGACATCCCATCACGCTGACATCCCATCACGCGGACATCCCAACACGCGGACATCCCAACGGGCGGACATCCCATCACGCGGACATCCCATCACGCGGACATCCCAACGGGCGGACATCCCAACGGGCGGACATCCCAACACGCGGACATCCCAACACGCTGACATCCCAACACGCGGACATCCCAACACGCGGACATCCCATCACGCTGACATCCCATCACGCGGACATCCCAACACGCGGACATCCCAACGGGCGGACATCCCAACGGGCGGACATCCCAACACGCTGACATCCCAACACGCTGACATCCCATCACGCGGACATCCCAACACGCTGACATCCCAACACGCTGACATCCCAACGGGCGGACATCCCATCACGCGGACATCCCAACGGGCGGACATCCCAACACGCGGACATCCCAACACGCTGACATCCCAACACGCTGACATCCCAACACGCTGACATCCCAACACGCGGACATCCCAACACGCGGACATCCCATCACGCTGACATCCCATCACGCGGACATCCCAACACGCGGACATCCCAACGGGCGGACATCCCATCGGGCGGACATCCCATCACGCGGACATCCCAACGGGCGGACATCCCAACGGGCGGACATCCCAACACGCGGACATCCCAACACGCGGACATCCCATCGGGCGGACATCCCATCACGCGGACATCCCAACGGGCGGACATCCCAACACGCTGACATCCCAACACGCGGACATCCCAACACGCGGACATCCCATCACGCTGACATCCCATCACGCGGACATCCCAACACGCGGACATCCCAACGGGCGGACATCCCATCGGGCGGACATCCCATCACGCGGACATCCCAACGGGCGGACATCCCAACGGGCGGACATCCCAACACGCTGACATCCCAACACGCTGACATCCCAACAGGCGGACATCCCATCGGGGAAAGCGCCTTCAGCTGCTGCTCTGCTCGGCCAGGCCAGGGAGCCGCGTTTCCGAGCGAAGCAAATGCCCAGGTGGGACCTGTCGGCTCGGGTGACCCACGGCCCGGCCCGTGGCTCCTTCATCTCCCTCATTGGCGGGCAGAGCCTGCAAGCCCCACCCCGCCCTCCTCAAAAACACGCCTCCGAGAGGGATTCAGGAGGCAGCCGTGCAGACGTCCCGTCACGAGATAGGAGATGTCCAGGGCTGCTCCTCACGCACCCTCCTCACGCACCTACACGCACCCTCCTCACGCACCCTCCTCACGCACCTACACGCACCCTCCTCACGCATCTACATGCACAGTCACAACCACTCCCTATTCCCCAAAGATAAACCGAATGAAAACACACTGCAACCACACCCCGGCCACAGCCCTGCCTTCTCCCTCGGAACTGAGGGGGTCCCACGTGATGAACTCGCCTCCGTCACTCCTGCCCCCACTCCTGCCCTCCGTCACTCCTGCCCCCACTCCTGCCCCCCGTCACTCCTGCCCCCACTCCTGCCCCCCGCCACGCCTGCCCCCACTCCTGCCCCCACTAATGCCCCCCGCCACTCCTGCCCCCCGTCACTCCTGCCCCTCACTCCTGCCCCTCACTCCTGCCCGCCACTTCCTTAAGTGAGCGACAGCTCAGGCAGCCGGGCGACCAGGCCTCAGCCCTCCGTCACAGAACCCGTGGGAAAGCCCGTCCAGGGTGCCGTCAGCTCGGACCACGTGGGAGCGCCAGGCACTGCTGAGAGGGGTCAGACCCTCCTTGCTCAGCACCCCGACAGGTGGAAGCACCCCAATGTGTCTCCATCCCGGCTGGGTGCCTGGGATGGCTCTCGGACACTCAGCACCCCGACAGGTGGAAGCACCCCGATGTGTCTCCATCCCGGCTGGGTGCCTGGGATGGCTCTCGGACGCTCAGAGCACCCCGACAGGTGGAAGCACCCCGATGTGTCTCCATCCCGGCTGGGTGCCTGGGATGGCTCTCGGACACTCAGGGCACCCCGACAGGTGGAAGCACCCCAATGTGTCTCCATCCCGGCTGGGCGCCTGGGATCGCTCTCAGACGCTCAGAGCACCCCGACAGGTGGAAGCACCCCAATGTGTCTCCATCCCGGCTGGGTGCCTGGGATCGCTCTCGGACGCTCAGAGCACCCCGACAGGTGGAAGCACCCCAATGTGTCTCCATCCCGGCTGGGTGCCTGGGATCGCTCTCGGACGCTCAGAGCACCCCGACAGGTGGAAGCACCCCGCTGTGTCTCCATCCCGGCTGGGCGCCTGGGGTGGCTCTCGGAGGCTCAGAGCACCCCGACAGGTGGAAGCACCCCAATGGATGTGTCTCCATCCCGGCTGGGTGCCTGGGATGGCTCTCGGACACTCAGGGCACCCCGACAGGTGGAAGCACCCCGCTGTGTCTCCATCCTGGCTGGGTGCCTGGGATCGCTCTCGGACACTCAGAGCACCCCGACAGGTGGAAGCACCCCGCTGTGTCTCCATCCCGGCTGGGTGCCTGGGATGGCTCTCGGAGGCTCAGAGCACCCGACAGGTGGAAGCACCCCGCTGTGTCTCCATCCCGGCTGGGTGCCTGGGATGGCTCTCGGAGGCTCAGAGCACCCTGACAGGTGGAAGCACCCCGCTGTGTCTCCATCCCGGCTGGGCGCCTGGGGATGGCTCTCGGAGGCTCAGAGCACCCCGACAGGTGGAAGCACCCCGTTGTGTCTCCATCCCGGCTGGGTGCCTGGGATGGCTCTCGGACACTCAGAGCACCCCGACAGGTGGAAGCACCCCGATGTGTCTCCATCCCGGCTGGGTGCCTGGGATCGCTCTCGGAGGCTCAGAGCACCCCGACAGGTGGAAGCACCCCGCTGTGTCTCCATCCCGGCTGGGTGCCTGGGATGGCTCTCGGACGGACGCTCAGAGCACCCCGACAGGTGGAAGCACCCCGATGTGTCTCCATCCCGGCTGGGCGCCTGGGATGGCTCTCGGACGCTCAGAGCACCCCGACAGGTGGAAGCACCCCAATGTGTCTCCATCCCGGCTGGGTGCCTGGGATCGCTCTCGGACGCTCAGATCACCCCGACAGGTGGAAGCACCCCAATGTGTCTGCATCCCGGCTGGGTGCCTGGGATCGCTCTCGGACGCTCAGAGCACCCCGACAGGTGGAAGCACCCCAATGGATGTGTCTCCATCCCGGCTGGGTGCCTGGGATGGCTCTCGGAGGCTCAGAGCACCCCTACAGGTGGAAGCACCCCAATGGATGTGTCTCCATCCCGGCTGGGTGCCTGGGATGGCTCTCGGACGAGGCTCAGCAGCACACACTGGGATGCTGGCTCCACTCTTTAAAGATCTCCTTCCCAGCGTCTGGGGGAACGTCACTGGGCGGGACTTAAAAACACAAACAAATGCTTAATTCGCTCTGGTTGTGCAGAAACCGCAGCCCATTCGCCAACAAATCGATGGCTTTTTTTTTCTTTCCAAAGAGCAGCAGGGATGGCATATGGGGTGGGGGTGGGGAGAGGCTAGTAACATGGAGAGTCCAGCTCCTGCGGAGCGGGTTAATGGGGAGGACGGAGGAGAACTGAGGGCGACAGTCACCCTGGCTGGAGGGCGCTGGGACCCTGCCTCCTAAGTTCCACTAACAGGTCAGGAGGGTCCCCTGGGGGAGGGTGGGGCCTGGCTGTGCCAGCATCCCCAGGGCTTCATCCCCTCTGCCCCTCCCCCTCCCCCTCCCCCTCCCCCATCACCAGCTCGCTCCTGGTGCTGTTACATTGCATCCTGGAGGGATTCTTGCAAACTGCCTTACACCCTTCCCGGAATAAGAAGAAATAAAGGAAAACCAAGACTTTTTCTCCCGTGTCTACATTTAAACACAGCAGGCGGGCGGGGAGGTGGGGACCAGGGTGTGAGGTGTCTCCTGCAAGATTATTCGTCTGTGGGACAAAAACGGATTCAGAACAGGATGCTGAAGGAATGTGAAAGCCATGTGTGAGTGTGTGTGTGTGAGTGTGAGAGAGTGTGTGTGTGTGTGTGTGCATGAGTGTGTGTGTGAGAGTGTGAGTGTGTGAGAATGTGTGTACGTGAGTGTGTCTGTGTGTGAATGTGAGTGTGTGAGTGTGAGAGCCACGTGTGTGTGTGTGAGAGTGTGTGTGTGTGTGCGTGCATGAGTGTGTGAGAGTGTGAGTGTGTGTGAGCTTGTCTGAGTGTGTCTGTGTGGCTGTGTGTGTGTGAGTCTCTGTGAGTGTGTGTCTCTGTGTGAGTGTGTGTTTCAGTGTGTCTGTGTGTGTATCTTTGAGTGTGTGTGTGTGTGTCTGTGTATGAGTGCATGTGTGAGTGTGTGTGTCTGTGTGTATCTTTGTGAGTGTGTGTGTCTGTGTGTATGAGTGTGTGTGAGTATCTGTGTGTGTGTGTATCTGTGTGTGTGTCTGTGTGTACGAGTGTGTGTGAGTGTGTATCTGTGTGTGTGAGTGTGTGTGTGTATCTGTGTGTGTGTGTGTATCTGTGTGTGTGTCTGTGTGTACGAGTGTGTGTGAGTGTGTGTCTGTGTGTGTGTATCTGTGTGTGTGTGTATCTGTGTGTGAGTGTGTGTGTCTCTGTGTGTGAGTGTGTGTGTGTGCACAGCCCCGCAGGGGAATCATTCAGGAAGAGGGAGGGAGGAAAAGATCAATCGAGGCAGCACTGGCTCCCCCTCCCGCCCCCTCCGCACCCACTGCAGTGCCTGCTGCTTCCCAGAAAGCTCCTCACCCCCAGGCAGACTCCCCACCAAAGCAGCGCCCAGTCCTGGTGGGCAGGGGGGTCCAGGGTGGGCAGGGAGGCCGGCTGGGCAGGCGGTCTGGGCTGGGCAGGGAGGCCGGGTGGGCAGGGGGTCGGGGTGGGCAGGGGGCTCCGCGCTGGGCAGGGGGTCGGGACTGGGCAGGGAGGCCGGGTGGGCAGGGGGTCGGGACTGGGCAGGGGGTCGGGACTGGGCAGGGAGGCCGGGTGGGCAGGGGGTCGGGCTGGGCAGGGGGTCGGGCTGGGCAGGGGGGTCGGGCTGGGCAGGGGGCTCCGGGCTGGGCAGGGGGTTGGGGTGGGCAGGGGGCTCCGGGCTGGGCAGGGAGGGAGAGGCAGGGAGAGGCCGCGGGGCGCTGCCTGGCGGGGGAAGGGGCGAGGAGGCCGGGGATGGCCGGCGGGTCAGGCGCCGGGGACCTACCTGGCGCCGGGGAGGCGGAGGCCCCAGGCCCCTCGGGCGGGTCCTGCGCGGCCCGGTCCCGCGGCCGCTGGCGCTGCTGGATGAGGCTGAGGTCCGAGCGGCCGGGCTGGGCGGCGGGGAGCGGGCGCGCCCGCAGCAGCAGCGCCAGGCCCAGGAGCAGCGCGCAGGGCACGCGCCGGAGCCTCGCCATGGCCGGGAGCCCGGGCCGCGGCGCACATCGCGGGCTGCGGGCGGGCGGGCGCCCTGGGCTGCGGTTCGCCGCGCCCGCTCCGCTCCTGCGCCCCGCGCTTCTGCGCGCTCCCGGCCGGCGGGGGAGGGAAGGAGGGAGGGGCGGGAGGAGAGAGGGGAGGGGGATGCGGGGGAGGGAGGGGCGGGGAGGGCGAGAAGGGAGGGGCGGGGAGGGGGAGGAGGGAGGGGCGGGGAGGGGGAGGAGGGAGAAGGGAAGAGGCGGGGAGGGGGAGGAGGGAGGGGCAGAGGAGGGAGGGGCGGGGAGGGGGAGGAGGGAGGCGCCGGAGGAGGGACCCGCATCCTCGCGCAAGTGCTCGCGGGGCGGGGCGGGGCGGGGCGGGTCACCTGCGGCCCCGCGGCACCCGGTCACCTGCGCGGATGCCCAGGCCTGTGCGAACCCCCAAAGCGCCGGAACCCATGAACAGATTCGGTGAAATGACCGGTAGGAGCGCACCCACAGTGGCCGAGGGGAGAGAGCAGGGAGGGAAGGACCCGGTCCAAGGCCCGGGGAGAGGAGCCGGTGAACCTCCGCGGAGCGGGGCGGGGCAGAGCCTGTGGAGCGGGGACAGCGGAAGGGGCGCAGGTCCGGGACAGCACCCGGCACCCCTGCTCTCGGCTGCAGGGAGGGACGTTGCTGACGAGTCCGCACCCCCTAAGGCGTCTGTAGGGTCACTCAGTCCCTTTCAACATGTCAGGGGCATTTTCCACAGAAATGCTTTTTTTAGCCCTAAGATTCATAGGAAACCACAAGACCATGAGCAGCCAAAGCAACCCTGAGCAAAAAAACCACAAAACTGGAGACCATACCCTGCCCCCAGGCGTGGCCCAGTGGTTGACCCTTGACCCATGAACCAGGAGGTCACGGTTGGGTTCCCGGTCAGGGGCACAGGCCCGGGTTGCGGGCTCCATCCCCAGTGGGGGGCGTGCAGGAGGCAGCCGGTCCGTGGTTGATGTTTGATTCTCTCTCTCCCTCTCCCTTCCTCTCTGAAATTAAATAAAATATAAATAAATAAATAATAAATAAATAAAAACAAAGCAGTGCCAACAGCATGGACATGACGTGGAATCAGACCCATCAACTAACGGAGCAGATAGGGAGCCCACACACACTGCCCACGGATGGCGAGTGGAATGGCGAGTGTGCTCCAGCGCCCGCCGGGGACCCCCCTCCCCCGCTCCCCTGAGCTTTGCATCCGCAGGAGGAGCACCGCCAGCTGGTCCACAGGACAGCAAAGCAGAGGGCACCCCTGTGGGCACAGCTGCCCTTCATAGGGGAGGGGGGCTCCGTGTGGACCCTTCATGGGGGAGGGGGGCTCCGTGTGGACCCTTCATGGGGGAGGGGGGCTCCGTGTGGACCCTTCATGGGGGAGGGGGCTCCGTGTGGACCCTTCATGGGGGGAGGGGGACTCCGTGCGCACCCTTCATGGGGGAGGGGGACCCCGTGTGGACACTTTCATGGGGGGAGGGGGACCCCGTGTGGACACTTTCATGGGGGGAGGGGGACCCCGTGTGGACACTTTCATGGGGGAGGGGGACCCCGTGTGGACACTTTCATGGGGGAGGGGGACCCCGTGTGGACACTTTCATGGGGGGAGGGGGGCTCCGTGTGGACCCTTCATGGGGGAGGGGGACTCAGTGTGGACCCTTCATGGGGGAGGGGGGGCTCCGTGTGGACCCTTCATGGGGGAGGGGGACTCCGTGTGGACCCTTCATGGGGGAGGGGGACTCCGTGTGGACCCTTCATGGGGGAGGGGGACTCCGTGTGGACCCTTCATGGGGGAGGGGGGCTCCGTGTGGACCCTTCATGGGGGGAGGGGGACTCCCTGTGGGCCCACAAGCTAGAGAATTCCTCACAGAACCATGTCACACTAACTGGAGGCTGTCCCCGCCCCTGCCCCCTCCCCCCCCCCCCCCCCCTTCTCAGACTGCTTGGGATCAGGGACTTTTTCCTTCTTTAAACCCGAACGTCTGTCATTGTTGTCAGACGCCTGTCCCACCACGTGGTGTTGGGAGCAGAGAACTGGTTTCTTTCGTTCCCCCGCTCCGCGCAGACACCTGCACCCGAGGGAGATCAGGACCCAAGCCTCACCCCCCCATCCAAGCTGGACAGGAGCCAGGACAGTCCTGCCGATAGGTGCCCCCCGAGCGAGCGGGACAGGAGCCGGGACAGTCCTGCCGATAGGTGCCCCCCGAGCGAGCGGGACAGGAGCCGGGACAGTCCTGCCGATAGGTGCCCCCCGAGCGAGCGGGACAGGAGCCGGGACAGTCCTGCCGATAGGTGCCCCCCGAGCGAGCGGGACAGGAGCCGGGACAGTCCTGCCGATAGGTGCCCCCCGAGCGGGACGGGAGCCGGGACAGTCCTGCCGATAGGTGCCCCCTCTCACCTGTCTCAGCAGCTGGGCCAGGACGTGTCCGGCTCTCTGTGAGTTCCCGTCTGGGGTCCACTGAGCTTCCAACACTGTAGGTTCTACTTTTGATCCAATTCAGAAGCTTTTTGGCTTCCGATATATATTTTTTAAAGGTAAGAGTTCCTTCTCTTTTTTTTTTTAATATACTTTTAAAATGTTTTTACTGATTTTTAGAGAGAGGAAGAGGGATGGAGTGATAAAAACATCAGTCCCAACCATCAATGATGAGAATCGTGGATCGGCTGCCTCCTGCACACCCCACACCGGGGATGGAGCCCGCAACCCGGGCCTGTGCCCTGCCCGGGATGGAACCCTGACCTCCTGGTTCCCAGGTCGACGCTCCATCCCTGAGCCACGCCGGCCGGGCCGGCATCCAGTGTGCTGTCTGCCCGTCCTCCCCCCAGACTCCTCGGTACCTGGTTAGACGCCGCCCTGGCCCACGGGGGCTGCTCATTTCCAGCCCTCCTGCCCTGGCTCCAGGCGGGTGCGTCCATCGGTCTGTCTACACCCGCTCTGCTGCCCCCCGTCCTGGCCAGCACCTTCAGAATTCAGGCAGGAGGGGAGCACGTCACGCAGGCGGCCTTTCCGCGGTCACTCCTGCTCGCCCGTGAGTGAGAAAGCCAAGCGTCACCGAAGGAAGTCTGTCCACAGACATGGCACCTGCGGCCCATTTATTGGGGGTTGGTCACTTGTTACACACGGGCACCCGAACACCGGGCCGGCCCAGCTCGGAGCAAGCGAGCCCCGCCGGGTTAGAGCACGCGCTGGCCTCGCCCGGTGCACGGAGCGACCACAGGGACCGGCTCCCCGGCTTCCCCATCACGTCAGGAGATGGCAGAGTTTCAGACCCCAGGGGGGTCGTGTCCAGCCGCAGGAACACGCGGGAGGGACCGGCCCCAGGGACTTCCCTGCATGGCCCGCAGCCTCGCCTTCCCGCTAAGCAAGCGCTGACCCATCTCCATTCAGTTTGGGGTCACTGAGCCCCTGCTGCCGGGAGACCCTCTGGGCCTGGTTACGCTGTGACATGGCACCCGAGGACAGCGACAGGGACTCCCCCCGGGAAAGCCCGTCCGTACCAGGAGTCACGGTGAGCCGCCAGCATGGCCCACCCTCACGGCCGCCAGTCGAAGGGGTGACGCGCCAGCACGCTGAGGGGTGAGTCATGTCATTCACCATGTTGGACCCTATATTCCATCTTCCAATTTTACATATTTTTTATTTATCAAACTACCACCTACAAGCCCTAACCGGTGTGGCTCAGTGGATAGAGCGTCGGCCTGCGGACTGAAGGGTCCCGGGTTCGATTCCGGTCAAGGGCATGGACCTTGGTTGCGGGCACATCCCCAGTAGTGGGTGTGCAGGAGGCAGCTGATCAATGTTTCTCTCTCATCAATGTTTCTAACTCTCTATCCCTCTCCCTTCCTCTCTGTAAAAATTCAATAAAATATAAAAAAACAAACAAACAAACAAAAACTACCACCTACAAGCAGGTGGCACCGGGCCAGGCCCAGGGACCCGAGAGGCTTGGTCCTCACCGTGCCGGGCGCTGCCCCTGCCCCAGGAGCGCCTGCCGCCTCCCGAACCGTGTGCCTCATGACCCGCTGAGCTCGCCACACTGCTCACCCACAGAAGGGCCCCCTCAGGGTCAGGGTTCGCTGGAAAAACCGCCCACAGCCTCTTAGGAAGCAGCAGCCTCTCTTCTTACGTGTGCTCTTTCTAGAAAAGTATGAATGAGAACGAACCACGAATAACGGTTTCATAACGCAGGTGTAATTGTGGCACAAGTGTTTTGATTGTTGTACACGTCAGAATTAAGAACTCAATCAGAATTATTATCACCATCGCAAGAGAAAGGTAAAGGAAAGGAAAGAATGTCTCTCATACAGACGTTTTTCAAAATATTAATTCTCAAATGAAAGCCGACATAAGAAGTCAACGATAATATCGGTGTTTCTTACCAATAACAAATGCTTTACATGTTATGGACCTCCCTCACGTGCTTTTAAACCGAATCAGATCACAAGAACTGTATGCTCCAACTGGGTTTTCCTTCTCAATAAATAACACAATAGCAATGAAAATAGTTGAAAATGAAAATCGTTTTCATAGGTTTTTTTTTTTTTTTTAACATTTTAACCAAATATATTGACCTGCTACTTTCAGGTAAGAAGAATCCACACGTTTCCCTCCCCAACGAGGCTCTCCAATGAGACTTCCACCGTATTTTTTAGAGCTATAAATTCTCATTTTTAGAGGAAAATGCTACTGCCCGAGACCACAGCTCACCAAGGCGATCTGAAACATCACGTTCCGTTCCAGCGAGGCAGCCTTCGACCTCGGGACAGGGGCCCCACGGGGAACGGCTGCGCCAAAGGAAAGGCAGACCTTGCCGGACAGAGGGGATCTCCACCTAGCCGGTCGTTTCGGGGGGAATGACCATGGGCGCGGGGGTGGGGGGAACGGGGAAAGTCATTACAGAGCGACCTGGCGGCTGCCTCGTGGCAGGCCCTCGGAGAAACGTGTGTTTTTTTTTTTTTTTTTTCTTTAAAAACAGGAAATCTGTTGGTAATAAAAGTACTAACTGCAGGTGACGAAGCTCTCCTGAGCTACTCATGAAACCCATCCTACCAAAGCTATTCGCTTTGAAATGCACTGAAGCGAACTGCGGGGCCCTGCGCCTCCGATCCTGTGTAACTCACCCCCATGCGCCTCTCATGTATGGCTGCGTGGGGCCTGATCTGTACACAGGTCACGGCGGGGTACATCCCCACTGTCTTTAAAAACAGAAAAATAGTCAGTTCTTTCAGGGAAATGCTTATCATCGCCTAACGAAGACAGCCGTTCAAGAGGCACTGACCCCTCCATTTCCAATGCACCCCACGATGCGACTGCACAGAAATAGCTGTGACCGTCACGGCGGCCAGGCTCCGAGGAGCTGGGAGTGGGTCCCACGTGCCTCCAGAATGCCTCGCCCTGCAGGCAGAAAACACCCTGTGCAGCTTTGATAAAAAACTCCTAGAAAAGTAATTTACGGTAATAAACCCAAGGAAGCTTTAAAAATCTTCCCAGGAACCTGAACTGCTTATAAAAGTACCTTTTTTAAAAATGACTCTGAGAGCTGAGGCTGGTTTCACACGTCACACCTCGCTCCGAAGGCGGGGACGGCGAGGCGGGTGCAGGGTCCTGTGGGCGTGAAGGCTCCTCGCTGACCTGGACCTTCCTCAGGAACAGCCGGGGACGTGTAAGGTCACGCACAGCAGGAAAATAAATTAATCCCGGCTACACACTCGCTCCAATCTAAGAACATACTATGGATAAGCAACTCTATCGGAGAACTACCAACGTGGCTTTTAAATTAAAACGCTTTTTTTTTTTTTTTTTTGTATTGTAAATGGCCAGGGTAATACAATGGAATAAATGATTTCCAACTCCACGTGGATTTAAGACCGCGATGCTCCGCTGAAACCAAGCTGCTCCACGAGAGGTGTTTCTGATTTAAGAACGAATTTCCAGCACAGGTTGACTGAAAGGATGGGAAATACAGCGTACACTTAAATAATGACAGTGTAACACAATGGACTGGGGAGCAAATATAAATAAAAATTTAACAACACGTACCCGAATTTCGTAGTAAGTCAAAACACTATCCCTATCTGCTATTCCAGGAAAGGATTCTGATGTAGGTAATAAACGTAGGTAAGGTTAAAACCCAAGTTCACGGAGTTACGAAGTCTTTAGTAGCTCAAAACTCGCCTGTAGTGTGATGTGTGTTAACATTGAGTCCCTGTGCAAACGATGTGGATGCTCGGGTCCAGACAGGAATTGCTTCAGAGCAACTACAGCAACAGACAACGAAACCCAACACACCATCCAGAGACAGTCGCTGCAGGAGGAGGTACCATGTTACAGAAAGCGTGAGCCGCCGACGGCCAGTCTCACGGACACGGACGAACTATCACGTGACATTGCACTATTCAGACACCTAGACGCACACGTCAACTTATTGATGGCGAGCAGCCTGACAGTCATCGCTCTCCTCCAGCGGCGGACGCCCCGGGCGGCAGCGGTGACCCGGTCCTCGCGAAGGGAACCGGGGCCTGTGATGACCCCGGCCATCCTCCTGGGGCAGGGGCTGCGTGGCCCGAACCGCCCCCGTTAGGTTTCCGAGTTCCCTTCGCCATTTTCGTGCGGCTGGAGCTGTTCCCTCTCCGGCTCCTCTTGAGGCGGCCGCACGCGCTTGAAAAAGCCCATCTGCCGGTTGACGAAAAAAGACCGTTACCGCCGTGGGGGGCGGACATCCAAGTATCCAAGGGCCTGTAGCATCCCCAAGGAACCGCTTCCTTCGCATCATCTGCGGTGCTCACGGCGCATCGTCATCATCCAAGACCCCGTCCTCCTCCCCTTCCTTCTTCCCTCCTCCTCCTCCTCCTCCTCCTTCCCTTCCCTCCTGCCCCGTTCTTCCTGCCCCCCGCCCCCCCTTTCCCTACGTCCATTCCTTACCCGGTGCATCACAAACACCAGGACCGCCAGCAGCAGCAGCCCCGCCAGAACCGCCAAGATGATCACCCACACCGGGACAGGCATGGGCGCCGGCTGGATGCCCCAGGTGACGTCCGTGGTGACCTGTCGGGGAAAGAAGGCTTGGGGTCTTAAGAACAGCTCACCGGCTGAGTCAGCAACTACCCGAATGCCTGCTCTGTTTTAATGGCGTTTACAGTCTTTCCTTTTATTGTGTATGAGAAGTTACGATTAAACATCTGGTTATCGACAGCAGACACACACACACACACACACACACACACACACACACACACACAAACTCCCAGCTTCGGTCACCTCTCAAACGGTTTTCAGACAATCCGATCCAGTTGGTGACGTGCTGGTCCCATTTTCAATCCTCCAATTAAAGATCTTTAAAATGCCCTCACTTCTCGGAATTTCCAACTTCCTGGCTTACTAATTAATAATCCGATCGAGCGACTCTTAGTCACTTTAACGTAAACGGAACACGTCTACGGCGCGAAGCCGAGCGCATCCGCCCCGCTCGCCCACGCCCGCGACCTACGAGGGTGGAGTTGGAGATGTCGTCGATGGGAAGATTCTTGTAGGGAAACTCAATGACGCTGAAGGAAGCGGACGACTTCAGGGAGTAGGAGCGGTTCTGGTTCTCCTTCTGCGGAAGGGACAGGCGTGTCGGGCGTTTTTTTTTTTTTTTTATTTCTTGGGAAAACGAGAGGGAAGTTTGCTCGGGCCGCGCCCCGGGGAACTCACGTTCATGAAGGTCTGGGTCCACAGCAGCGACCGCACGTACAGGATGGCGCTCTTCCCGCGGTCCAGACGCCCCACCTGGCAGACGATCTTCAAGCACTCCGCCACCCCGCAGCCCTGCCAACGAGACGTCACGGTGTCGCACGACAAGGTCACCGCCCCCTCTGCAGCCTTTTTAGGGTATATCTTTACTAGTAGCCCTGCGCACGAATCCGTGTGCCCGTAGCTCTCTGCAGGGCCTGGCCACTCTATGCCCGCTGCCCAGGGGCTCTCCGCGGCCCAGAGGCCCATCCGCGTTCCACCAGGCCGCTCACGCTGCCCGCTCTCAGCGGCCACCCCCCCGCCCCCGCCCTGCCCCGGGACTGGGGGACTCTGGTGGGGCTGAGAGGACTGGGTGCCACCGTTGTGATGGAGTGACGGTTAATTTGCATATTACCCTTTCATTAGATATGCTTGATTTCAGAGGAAGAGAGAGAGAGAGAGAGAAACATCAATGACGAGAGAGAATCCTTGATCGGCTGCTTCCTGCACGCCCCCCCACTTGGGGATCGAGCCGGCAACCTGAGCATGTGCCCTTGACTTCCTGGTTCAGAGGTTGGCGCTCCACCACGGAGCCATGCCGGCCAGGCATGCTGAACTGTTAAAATTTCAAATATTGTTCCATATGTTTTTGCTGAGGTCTCTGGGATTTTCCTGCTGTTTTTGCACTAAAGCCTCCAAGATTAGGGTGAGACCAAGAAAGGGGTGAGTTAACAGAGAACAGACCAGCATGGTGGAGCAGCGACTCTCTCATGAGCGAGCTGCAGCGACGGGCCCCGTGAAGAACAGCGGCCGTCCGGGGACGCGGGTGAGGAGGGAGGACAGCGGGGCATGCAGACAGCGGCCGCTGTGGCCGTCCGGGGACGCGGGTGAGGAGGGAGGACTGCGGGGCATGGAGACAGCGGCCGTCCGGGGACACGGGTGAGGAGGGAGGACTGCGGGGCATGGAGACAGTGGCCGCTGCGGCCGTCCGGGGACACGGGTGAGAAGGGAGGACTGCGGGGCATGCAGACAGTGGCCGCTGCGGCCGTCCGGGGACGCGGGTGAGGAGGGAGGACTGCGGGGCATGCAGACAGTGGCCGCTGCGGCCGTCCGGGGACGCGGGTGAGGAGGGAGGACTGCGGGGCATGCAGACAGCGGCCGCTGCTTCCGAGACGCTCCTCGGCGTCCGTTCCAGCGTCGCGCCCGCCCTGTCCGCTCCGCGGCACTCACCAGCGTGTGGACGCCCCCTTCGCTCTGGGCGAGGTCCCGCCTGGTGACGAGGTGGCTGCGCTCGCCCTGCCCGGCGACACTGTCGTTCTTCTCCGCCGCCGGCTGCGAACCTGAGACCTGGGGTCACATGGTAAACGGTGACACGTCGTCACGGAAAGCAGCTCCCGGCCCCCCTGTCGCACCAACGGTCGGGGGTCATTAACACGGGACGGAACACGGCGTGACGGGCAGTCCGCGACCTCATACACGTGCGGGAAGCACAGGAAGTGAGGACGCGTCCTGAATGGGTCAGAGAAGGCCGCCTGGGCCTGGCCTTGACCTCTGCCCCTGGCGCAGCCTGGAGGGGACCCTGACGACCCCCCCTCTCTGCCGGAGGAGCCTGCATGTTCACAGGGCGCCGCGTGTGTGCTGGGCGGGAGAGGGCTGTCCCCCAAAGTCTACAGAACCCCACAAAACGCCACGTTTCTAGGGCCCTAACCCAGAGAACCAGCCGTGAAACGTGGTATCTTCTCCCCAAAGACAAAATGGCAACAACAGAGCACCCTGACACTGTATCGTATGGGGACAAACCACAGTGCGATGGACCAAAGTCAGATCGGTCACTTCGGACCTCCTGACCCCGGCCAGCCTGGCTCAGGGTGGGGCACCGACCCCCGAACCAGGAGGTCATGGTTCGATTCCCGGTCAGGGCACAGGCCTGGGCTGTGGGCTCCACCCCCAGTGTGGGGCGTGCAGGAGGCAGCCAATCCGTGATGTTTCTCTCTCTCTATCCCTCTCACTTCCTCTCTCCCCACAGTTCACATTTAAAAAGAATATCTTCAGCCCTGGCCGGTGTGGCTCAGTGGATAGAGCGTCGGCCTGCGGACTGAAGGGTCCCAGGTTCGATTCCGGTCAAGGGCATGTACCTTGGTTGCGGGCACATCCCCAGTCAGGGGTGTGCAGGAGGCAGCTAATCGATGTTTCTCTCTCATTGATGTTTCTAACTCTCTCCCTCTCCTTTCCTCTCTGTAAAAAAATCAATAAAATAAATTAAAAAAATATATATCTTCAGCCCTGGCTGGTTTGGCTCAGTGGATAGAGCGTCGGCCTGCGGACTGAAGGGTCCCAGGTTCGATTCCGGTCAAGGGCACATGCCCGGGTTGCAGGCTCGATCCCTAGGTAGGGGATGTGCAGGAGGCAGCTAATCAGTGGTTCTCTCTTATCAATGATGTTTCTATCGCTCTCTCCCTCTTCCTCTCCCTTCTCTAAAATCAATAACAACAACATTAAAAAAAAAAAAAAAGAATACCTCCAGAGGTCACTGAACACCCCACAGAGACATGGCGCCCCAGGGCTCCAGAGAATTAGCCCTCACGCATTATGCAAACAAGCCATTTCACCCTCAGTGCCCTGGTGATAAACTATAACCGGTCTGCAGAACAGGCTGTGGATGAAAAGAGTTGCTTCATTTCATGCATTTCTTGGGTCGGTTTAGGGCCGTGGTCGGCAAACTGGGGCTCTTTGGCCCCTTGAGTGTGGCTCTTGCACAAAATACCACGGCCTGGGCGAGTCTATGTTGAAGAAGTGGCGTTAGGAGAAGTTTACGTTTAAAAAACGTGGCTCTCCAAAGAAATGTCAGTCGTCGTGCTGTTGGTATTTGGCTCTGTGGACGAAGGAGTTTGCCGACCACTGGTTTAGGGGAAAAGCGATGGAACCCGCCGGGCGATGAGCCGCCACGGGCCCTACCTTGATCCTCAGGGGGTTGATCTCCGTGTCGGCCGTGCAGTTCATGGGCCCGTCCACGTCGTACTGGAGGATGTAGAGCAGCGTGCTGTTGTGGTACTTGTGGGGCCACTGCAGGGTCAGCATGGCCTTGCTGAAGGAGCTGGGGCCGTTGTTCCTCAGCTACGGGGGCAGGAAGACGGAAACCTCGGTCCGGCCACGCTCCATCCCACAGCGCCCCTCCCCTCCCGCCTGCAGCGGCCCTAGCAACAAGAGCGGAAGCAGAGCGTCTCCACGGTGACGCTCGGGTCACCACACGCCTGTTGCTATGCCACAGGGACCAAACGCGGCATCTGCTCGGGGGGCGGCCAGGATGAAGATATAAACCCAGAGGAAGGTGCGGGCACGCTGCTGATGAAAGACGGCATGGAAAACGCCCGTCCGGCAGACACCAGGTCGGGTCTGCAGTGTCCCCATGAGAATGCTCGGGACCTGCGGCCCCATTCCAGCAGCACGAACGGGTTTTAGACAAGCACGGGCGCTGACGGCGCTCTGCAGCCACGTGAAGCGACGTGGCTAATGACGATGACGCAGGAACCATTCACAGCACCCCCACCCCCCGCCCCGGTGCAGAGTCACACCAGCTCAGTTTCCCTAAAACGCAGACAGACGCGTCTTTCCAGAGTCGCCGGTCCCCTCTGTGCGCCCCCGAGGGACCCGCGGAAGGCCCCCCCCCAGCCCCCGCGCACCTCGTAGATGTGCTGGATCACCGGCCCCACGTCCTCCTCGGTCTCGGGGTTCTCCTTGTGCTCCCAGTTGGGGATCGGGAGGAAGACGTGGTCAGGACTCGAGACCCTAAATGACCAAGGAAACCCACCGCGAATATCAAAGGGACAGTCGGTTCGTCTCCCAGAGCGCCCTGCACCCAAAGGAGAAAAGCAGACCTCACTTCATTCTTTTTTTTTGCTCCCACCCCCCTTTCCCCCAGACCTAACTTTCAAAAAGCGCTGCGCCTGCAACCCGAAGCAGCGAGGGGCCGAGGCTTTACTTTCCAAAGGTAACCTGGCTGGTGTGGGTAAGTGGTTAGCGCGCCGGCCCTGCGCCCTGGAGGTCACGGGTTGGATCCCAGTCAAGGGCATGCACCCGGCTTGCAGGTTGGATCCCTGGACCCGGCGGAGGTGCGTGCGGGAGGCAACCATCCCGGTGTCTCCGTCACATCGATGCTTTCTCTCTCCGTCTCTCCCCGCTCCCCTCCCTTCCACGCTCTCGAAAACTCGGGGGGAAGATGTCCCCAGGTGAAGGCTAACCAACCACTTCTGAAGTGGCTTAAGCCGTGAGAAGGCGCGACGCTCCTCGGTGACCACACTGACCCTCGGATCTCCACCGCCGCCAGCACAGCCAGGTCAACTCTGTACGACACCACGGGGCTGACTTTATCGAAGAGATTGGAGCTGGAAGAGAAAAACACCCTCAGCACCGAACTGACACCATCCCCACCCACCAAGATCGCGGGAGGCCAGGGCAGGGACACCCAAAACGAGCAAAGGAAAAGCAACGAAGAAATGAAAAACATCTAAATCCATCATTTTCATGAGCACTTAATTCCAAGTTTTACTTAACTCTACGTTTTGTTTCATAAACTCAAACTGACAAAGTCATTCTTATGATATAAACAATGATTTTAAAGGGGCATAATCAGGTAAGGAAGTGTTAGTCTATTCCCGTGGTCGGCACACTGCGGCTCGCGAGCCACAGGCGGCTCTTTGGCCCCTGGAGTGTGGCTCTTCCACAAAATACCACGGCCTGGGCGAGTCTATGTTGAAGAAGTGGCGTTAGAAGAAGTTTACGTTTAAAAAATGTGGCTCTCCAAAGAAATTTCAATCGTTGTCGTGTTGGTATTTGGCTCTGTGGACTCATGAGTTTGCCGACCACCGGTCTATTCTATCGCATATTAAATTACATTACATACCCTTTTTAACAAATATTTCCCCCACCGTTATACACTGAAAAGGTGGTTTCAGTCCCCCAACGAACTCAACAGAAAAAGCGGAGAGGCCGTGTCATACCTTCGGATCTGTAGGTCGAACTTCACCGACGTGTCCATCTCTGACTGCTGGTGCACACTGAACCGGAGGCCGGCGAGGAGCTGACGGGGCAGGGGAGGGGGTGATGTCAGTAAAATCAGGTCCCATTCGTGACAGTCCAACGTCCAATACAAAAGAAAGTCCTAATCGCGTTCTTCTGCGCTTGCAAGGACCCGGAAGGGCCTTAACAAGGGTCATTACGTCGGATCTTCCACGCAAACCTCTTTTAGGACGGCCTGGGCCGGCCCATATGGGGCCTGAGGAACAACGGTTCTGAATGGTAATTCCACCTCCTCGTAACACCCCCCGCCTCCCCCCAGAACGAAAAAGTCAACGTCCGTTCATTCAGTGGGAGGAAGTAACGAGGCACAGTGATCTGCCTGCAGGAAGCGAGCCCTGCACGTGTGTGACGGGGCAGGAAGGAGTGGACGGTTCATGAGCGCAGGAGTGGACTCAGGAGGCCCGGGCGGGGCCAGCCCCGACTCCCCGCAGCTCGCCGCGCTCCACACCAAGCGCCCGACTCCTGCGGGCGGGAACGTGAGGGGAGGCGAGGAAGCCGGCTTCGGGTTCGTGTCAACGACACCTAAAAAGGCCTTTCGGCCAAAACCGGTGTGGCTCGGTGGATAGAGCGTCGGCCTGCGGACTGGGGGGTCCCGGGTTCGATTCCGGTCAAGGGCATGTGCCTTGGTTGCGGGCACATCCCCAGTGGGAGGTGTGCAGGAGGCAGCTGATCGATGTTTCTCTCTCATCGATGTTTCTGACTCTCTATCCCTCTCCCTTCCTCTCTGTAAAAAATCAATAAAATATATTAAAAAAAAAAAAATAAGCCTTTCGTCCAACTGCCTCCCGCGTTCCACAGCCGGAGCGGAAGAAGGGAAACCACCTGGGGTGGTCGGGACTGGAGGAGCTGCGAGTGGGGAAGCTAGAGACCGAGAAACAGGAAGGCGACAGAAGCACGCGCCACCTGTCCACGGGACGTTGTGTTCAACACGCGTGAGCCCTGGCCGATGGCTCCGTGGTTCGAGCATCTGCCGATCACGGCCCTCGAAATCAAAACCCACGGAAAGGCACCATTTTGAAGTGTTTATTTAAAGAATTTATAGTAGCCAAAACCCGTTTGGCTCAGTGGATAGAG
This sequence comes from Plecotus auritus, assembly GCF_963455305.1. Lineage (NCBI taxonomy): Eukaryota > Metazoa > Chordata > Mammalia > Chiroptera > Vespertilionidae > Plecotus > Plecotus auritus. The sequence continues at coordinate 1,290,177 of NC_137776.1, read as the reverse complement.
CGTCAGCCTGTGGACTGAAAGGTCCCGGGTTCGATTCCGGTCAAGGGCATGTAACTTGGTTGCGGGCACATCCCCGGTAGGAGGTGTGCAGGAGGCAGCTGATTGATGTTTCTCTCTCATCGATGTTTCTAACTCTCTATCCCTCTCCCTTCCTCTCTGTAAAAAATCAATAAAATATATTTTTTAAAAAAGAATTTATCGCCGAAACCGGTTTGGCTCAGTGGTAGAGCGTCGGCCTGCGGACTGAAAGGTCCCAGGTTCGATTCCGGTCAAGGGCATGTAACTTGGTTGCGGGCATGTCCCCAGTAGGGGGTGTGCAGGAGGCAGCTGATCGATGTTTCTCTCTCATCGATGTTTCTAACTCTCTATCCCTCTCCCTTCCTCTCTGTAAAAAATCAATAAAATATATTTAAAAAAAAAAAAAAAAGAATTTATCGTAGACAAACCCCCAGGGGGAGGGAAAAAAAAAGTACTACTTCCACAGGGGTCCTCAGACTTTTTAAACAGGGGCCAGTTCACTGTCCCTCAGACCGTGGGAGGGCCGGACTATAGTTTAAAAAAAAACTATGAACAAATTCCTATGCGCACTGCGGGCCGGGACGCGTCGGCTGCTGAGCAGGACAGGCAGCGGCCCCCGGAGGGCCGGATCCATGTCCTCGGCGGCCGCCTGTGGCCCGCGGGCCGTCGTGTGAGGACGCCTGCTTTAGAAGATAAACACTCGCATGTAATTAAAACGTCTCACCTGGGTCCCGGCCTTCATGGGGTTCCCCAGGTCACACACCACCTGCCGGCTCTGGTTTTCTGTCTTAAAGGCACAGGAAAGTCGCGCCAGGGCCTGGGACAGACAGACAAGGAGAAAGGGTTACGAGGAAAGTAAGTTAATGACAAAAAAAGAAAAAGGGAGAAAGCAGAAACCATGAGACTAAGAGTCCCCAGACCAGGGGTCCTCACACTTTTTACACAGGGGGCCAGTTCCCTGTCCCTCAGACCGTGGGAGGGCCGGACTATAGTTTAAAAAAAAAAAACGATGAACAAATTCCTATGCGCACTGCGGGCCCGGGACGCGTCGGCTGCTAAGCAGGACAGGCAGCGGCCCCCGGCGGGCCGGATCCATGTCCTCGGCGGGCCGCATGTGGCCCGCGGGCCGTAGTTTGAGGACGCCTGCCCTAGACAGTGTCACGCAGTCAGACATTCCAGTCCCTGCTGGACAGGCAAGTGCACGCATCTGAGCACACGGGCGAGTCAGGCAGAGGCCAGGTGTGCGCAGGGCCACACGCACAAGCGGAAGCCCTTGTGGCAGGTCCTGGACGCAGACACGCGACCCCAGCCTCTGAAGGCCCGAGTCCGAAGGCCAGGCCAGGGCACCCTCTGCCCGACTGGCTCCGGGCCCTCGGCTGGCCATGCCCACCATGCCCTGCCAGAGCCTGACGCAGGGCAGGAGCTGGCCAGGGGGCGGGGGACAGGCACGCTGGCCGGCCGTGCAGCCTCGGGGGGCGGGCTGGGCAGGCACGCACCGCTCGGGGAGCCCCCGGGGCACGGGGACCTGGGCTGCCCCGGGTCACGGAGGCCGCGCTCACCTCGCTGTTGCGGACGACGCCGATGAAGTCGGCCTGCGGGGGGAGGGCCACGGTGAGCTCCGCCTCGTAGGCGCCTTCGCCCTGGTTCTGCGCCTTCACCATGAGGGTCAGCGGGTTGTCATCCCCGATGTAGATCTTCTTCTGGTCTCTGCGGGGCGACACAGGCCCGGCCGTCAGACAGGCTGCGTGGGGCAGCGCAGCCGTCCATGGGACAGGACACAGGCACGCAGACAGCAGCACCGACACCCTCCCAGCGTCCCGGGGCATTTACACGACGGCCCAGCTCAGCCGTGGGCAAACTACGGTCCGCGGGCCAGATCCGGCCCGTTCGGCTGTTCTATCCGGCCCGCGGAACCGAAAGAGCGGAGGGTTCTCTTGCTCTCCCCTCCGCTCCTTTACTTTGAATTTATATTCGTTCACACAAACACTCCATCCATGCTTTGGTTCCGGCCCTCCGGTCCAGTTGAAGAACCCATGGTGGCCCTCGAGTCAGAAAGTTTGCCCACCCCTGGCCCAGCTCAACAGGGAACGGACCGGCACGCGGCGCAGAGCCCACACGCGTCGGAGCGCACAGGGCCGACGCCACGGCACCTCCCCGCCGCGCACACCCACCGCGGGCGGCATTTTACGTCTCGGGGCGTGCTCAGTCTCTGAGTTTAGGAAAACACGGAATTGCTCGTTTGTCCCGATTCCCACAAGAACGCTTTGTGGTCGTGTCTCGTGCACATGTGATGGGATTCCTCCCGTCGGGAGGAGGCCGATGACGAAAGGCGTCCTAAGAGGACGTGGTGCTGAAACCGGTGTGGCTCAGTGGACAGAGCGTCGGCCTGCGGACTCAAGGGTCCCGGGTTCGATTCCGGTCAAGGGCATGGACCTTGGTTGGGGGCACATCCCCAGTAGGGGGTGTGCAGGAGGCAGCTGATGGATGTTTCTCTCCCATCGATGTTTCTAACTCTCTCTCCCTCTCCCTTCCTCTCTGTGGAAAATCAATAAAATATATTTATAAAAAAAAAAATAGAGGACGTGGTGGCCCTCTTACACGACCCAGCGGGGGATGGCACCAGGCCTGGCGCCTACACAGCTGGCGAGAACTCAGCGCCCGCGGCTCTGACGCTCAGTGCCGGCAGCCTGGCCGTCACAAACCATCACGCCTCACCCTCCAATGTAACCAGTTCTCACGCAGACACGCTGCCGCTGGGGTGGGACATGGGCTCCCCCACCTGCCGTCTTGTGACTGAGTCACGGGCAGAGAGGCCTCACCTGTCCACGGAGACCTCCAGCTTGGGTTTGCAGACGTTGTCTTCGCCGCAGTCCAGGAGGATGTGGGCCTAGGAGAGAGGAGCGTTTATGTCTCCTGCACGAGGGGAGAGCGGTGCGGGTCACACCTGCGGGGCATGTCCCACTACACGTGAAGCGCGTGAACACTCATGTGCACACGTATATACGTGTACGTGGATTCGTCAACTTCGTCGCATGCTAACAGACAGGACCCGTGGCTCCTTCCTTTACACGGGTCAGCGAACGGCCAGGAATGGCACAGAAGAAAAGGACTCGGACATAAGATGACCAGGTGGACGCTGTTCGCTCCATCCCCGGTTGAGCTGTTACGGTTGTGGAATGAAGCGTCACACGGAAGAGAAAGGGACAGTCAAAAATGAGGGTTCAGCCAGGCTGGCGTGGCTCGGTGACGGAGCCTCAAACTATAGACCAGGAGGTCACGGCTCGATTCCCGGTCAGGGCACATGGCCGGGGTGCAGGCTCCATCCCCAGTGCGGGGCGTGCAGGAGGCAGCTGAGCATCGTTGATGTTTCTATCTGCCTCCCTCTCCCTTCTCCTCTGAAGTCAATAAAAATAAAAAAGTAAATGAGGGCTCAGCGGCTGTTAGCTAAGGTGTGTGATCTGGGGCAAAATTAACTCCTTCTAGCGTTTCCCATTAGACTACGGTTCTGCCAACATCATGGAAACGCGGCTGCGGAGTGTAAAGGAAGGAGGGGACAGAGGGGCAGTTCAGAGAGCAAGCCACGGGGAACAGCCACAGGAACAGCCACAGGAACAGCACAGGGAACAGCCACGGGGAACAGCCACGGGGACAGCTACAGGGAACAGCCACGGGGAATAGCCACCGAGAACCAGGAGTCCAGCGTGCACAGCCACGTGGCGAGAGGACGGAAACCATCCTAGACGCACACATATGCTAAGTATCCACATGCAAAATAAAATATAAACCACATCGTTAAAACACACAAATCACGGAAGACTTTGGATTTTAATACACAAGCATATTAGAATATATTTTAATTTGCCTTACTCGTCTACCATGTATAGTTTTATCAAACCACACACAAAAAGAGTATTTGAGCCCGGCCATCGTGGCTCAGTGGTTGAGCATTCACCCACGAACCAGGAGGTCATGGTTTGATTCCCGGTCAGGGTACATGCCTGGGTTGCGAGCTCGATCCCCAGTGGGGGGTGTGCAGGAGGCAGCCGATCCATGATTCTCTCTCATCATGGATATTTCCATCTTTCTCCCTCTCCCTTTCTCTCTGAAATCAATAAAAACATATTTTTTGTCCTAGCTGGTTTGGCTCAGTGGATAGAGCGTTGGCCTGCGGACTGAAGGGTCCCGGGTTCGATTCCAGTCAAGGGCATGTACCTTGGTTGCGGGCACATCCCCAGTGGGGGGTGTGCAGGAGGCAGCTGATCAATGTTTCTCTCTCATCGATGTTTCTAACTCTCTCTCCCTCTCCCTTCCTCTCTGTAAAAAATCAATAAAATATATTTAAAAAAAAATTTTTAAAAACATATTTTTTTAAAAAAGAGTATTTGAGATGTTAGAGTGTTAGACAAAGAAAAAATAACAACCAAAATGTAGGGTAAAGAATCCTATAAAAGAAGAAATATGAACCTAAAAATATGAACATGCAATAAAAGAAGAAGAAATGGGAAATGCAATCATAATACCTGAATACATGGTTTTACATAACATTTTCTGAAAATACTGTAATACAGCCTGTATGACATTCTATCGCTTTACTTGGTTTTATGAAAAGAAAGTACTATACATATATATATGTGTGTGTGTGTGTGTGTATTTTTTTAAATTAAATCAAAGGCAAAACAGATATTAAACTTGTTTAGCAAAATATTAAACTACTACGTGAACTGGCGTTTTGTTTTTTCCTTGAATTATTTCACTGTTTGATGTGAGCCCACCTTTCCCTCCGTATCCGAGTTCTCAGTGGCTTTCAATGTCTCTCACTTGAGTCCTTCCCCTTTCACTCCTTTGACCGAAATCCCCAGGTTATGAAAGCCATCCTTGTGCTAATTTAAAATACGCACGGCAAGACCGTCAGGAAATTAACGCGCACGACCGACCGGGGAGAAGCTAAGGAGGCGCAGTACCTGCCGACTGAGGTTGGCGGGCGTGAACTGGTTGAGGATGGGACGCAGGCCCGTGGCGTCGGCGGCGGTTCTGTAGTCCAACCGATACTCCATGAAAACGGTGATCGGAGTGAGCTTGTCTCTAAACTCAGATTCGTCCTAGAAACGGAGCAGCCGCGCGTTAACGAGGACGTCACACTCCCCGGAGAGACCGTACGTGCCGGAGACACAGCCAGCTGTGTGACGCATCTCGGTCCCGTTCTACCCAAACCCTCCGTGAACGGGGGCTTATAAAAGAAGGAAACATCCAAAAAGACTACTATTCACTGAGGACACAATCAATTTATCATTACCACGTAATTATTTGATTCACACAAAAACACACGGAGCGCGTTCATAAAACGAGCACTCCAGTACACGCCCACCCTGGCCCGTGTGGCTCAGTGGTTGAGCGTCGACCTACGATCCAAGAAGCCACTGGTCTGATTCCCGGTCAGGGCACACGCCCGGGCTGCGGGCTCAACTCCCCGTGTGGGGCGTGCAGGAGGCAGCCGATCAATGATGTTTCTCTCTCATCGATGTTCCTCTCTCTCTATCCCTCGCCTTCCTCTCTCCAAAATAAATAAACACGTATGTTTTAAAAACACACGCCCAATACCGTGACCGGAACAGTACTGCCATCGCGTCAGCTACCCCCGTGGTCCTCTCTGGAGCGCCTCATCCCTCTGCCTTCCCCGCGTGACCACCGTCCTGAGCTAAGGCCCCTTCCCGTGCTTGCCTGCAGCCGTTTGTTAGCGTGTACATGTCTCTGAACAGCAAGGTCCTGAGTTTGCTTTCCCTGTCCATTTAAAAATTAGGTCAGACAGCCCTGACCAATGTGGCTCAGTGGACAGAGCGTCGGCCTGCGGACTGAAGGGCCCCGGGTTCGATTCCGGTCAAGGGCATGGACCTTGGTTGCGGGCACATCCCCAGTAGGAGGTGTGCAGGAGGCGGCTGATGGATGTTTCTCTCTCATCGATGTTTCTAACTCTCTATCTCTCTCCCTTCCTCTCTGTAAAAAATCAATAAAATAAATAAAAATTAAGTCATAATGTTCTGATTTGCTTCCTTCCATTCAATACTCTTGTTGGAATCTCTGGATCCGTAGCCAGATGCCTTATCCATCCCGCCACTGGCCCCGTTCTCACGGCCACCGTGTAAGCTTCCCCGTGTTTGCATTTTGCCCGTTTTCTTTTGTGTCTGACCATTATCCGATACAGGACTTTACATCCTCGGTTACATTTATTCCGAGGTTGCTGTGGGGTTTCGGTGCGATGGTAAATGAGACTGCCCTCTCAGTTCCCCTTTCCGATAGTCTACTTTTAACGTATAAAAATGCCGCTGACATCTGGGCACCCACTCTGTATCCTGCCGCTTTAACTGAATTCATGGACCAGTTCTGGTAGTTTTGGGTGGAACCTTTAGGGCTTCTTTTATTTTAATTTTGGAAAGAGAGGGAGAGCGATGCCACAGCCATGATGAGGAGCACTGACAGGCTGCCTCCTGCACGCCCCCCGCCCCCCGCCCTTGGGATCGTGCCCGCAACCCGGGCCTGTGCCCTGACCGGGCATGGAACCAGCCCCCTGGTGCCTGGGTGGACGTCCCACACCGAGCCGCACGGCTGGGCGTGTGCGTGTTCTGTAGACTGCTTCGCTCCTTTCTGCTCCGACCGTCCCTGTTCCCTTCCTCCCGCACACTCGGGCTCTGCTTGCTGCTGTTCTTGTTCTAGTCCGGCCGTGGGCAAACTACGGCCCGCGGGCCGGATCCGGCCCGTTCGGCTGTTCTATCCGGCCCGCGGAGCCGAAAGAGCGGAGGGTTCTCTTGCTCTCCCCTCCGCTCCTTTACTTTGAATTTATATGAGTTCACACAAACACTCCATCCATGCTTCTGTTCCGGCCCTCCGGTCCAGTTTAAGAACCCATGGTGGCCCTCGAGTCAAAACGTTTGCCCACCCCTGCCGTCTAGTCTCTTTCCATGTCAAGTTAGGTTGTTTCCCGAAGAGTTTTCTTGTCTCTGGAGGGAGGCCTGTGAAGCCACACATCCCCTCAGGAGGGGGGCCCTGCGCCCCACAGACGGTGCTGTGGGGAGGCGCTTGGGAGTATGTGGTCTCCCAGGAGGAGGAGGAGGAGGCCGCTACTCGGGTGGGGCGTTTGAAAGAGCCCCACTTCCTCACGCCCATCTCCCTGTGGCCTGAACGCACGTGAGCAAGTGTGGCTCTTCAGGTGCACGAACACGTACGGAATGTGAACATCGGAATGTGAACACGGCCCCGAGGAGGAGGAAGACGGCAGGAGAGGAGGAGAGACGGCGGAGGGGGAGGGGTCTCACCCGCAGGTACGCCACCAGCTCCTCGCACTGCATGCGGCCCCCCCTGGAGACGGTCATGTTCTTGGGGTGGCCCGGGGACCTGTTATGGAGAAACAGTGCTCGGCGAATTGCTCCCTTTTGCTTGAGTTTATCCAAAAGAAGCTCCACCTGGAAGTCTACACAAACCAAAGGTTTATAACCAACGTGGCCCCGCGGACACCACCCCGGCCCCCTCCCCCCCGCCGGCTCATGCACAGATGTCCCCCCCGCCCCGGCTCATGCACAGATGCCCCCCCCCCCCCCGGCTCACTCGGGATGCTACGCTCCGTGGTGAGGCCACACGGATTCGTTCGGAATAAACGTGCCACCGTTAACGACATAATCCACCCAGCTATTCCCCGGGTCAGGTCACAGGGACTCGGGCAGAGGGACACCTCCCCGCCGGGTCGGAGGAACAGCTCGAGGGGAGGGAGGCCCGCGGAGCTCCGTGTAAACGACACGCGATGGCGGCTCGGAGGCACCCGCTCCGCTAGAGTCAGCGCCGCGATGAGCGAGCCGTGTGCGTCCCTCCCCACCCCCGCGTCCCCGAGCGACTCCCCCCACTGTCCCTGAACGGGTCCCTCTCAGGTGACGCGTGACCCAGACAGACAAGCGTTTCGTGCAAACTGGCAACTCTCCGGGCGGGACCCCGGACGACCGCCCGCCGTGAAAGGGCCTGGGGGTCACGCAGCACGTGGCCACACGCAGCGGCTCGGGTCCAGCGTCACCCGCGGGCGACGGTGCAGCCCCCGCGTGAAGCCAGCGTCCGGGTGGGCGCCTCTAAGGTCCGGGCCCGAAGGGGCGCCTTCCCGGGAGGGAGCGCGGCCCCTGCAGCCACAGCGTCTCTCCCAGCTTCTCCCAACGCTGAGCTTCAGGCCCACCTCGGGTGGAGCCCGGGCTATTCGCTTCCGGTTCTGCTCCACCCGCCCCCCCCCCCCCCGCCCTCCGTGCTCTCTCACCAGGCACGCCCTCCCACGGCCCTGACACGCCTCTCCTCTGTGGGGGGCCTCCTCTCCCCCCCCCAGGGCTGCCCCCCTGCTCCCCGTGAACGCCACACACCAGCACCACCACACGCACCACCGCACGCACCACCGCACGCACCACCACACGCACCAGCACCACCGCACGCACCACCACACGCATTAGCACCACCACACGCACCAGCACCACTGCACCCACCATTCAGTGGCCCAGACCGCGCCTCCTCCTCTCTCCTAAGCCACCTCCCGTTCAGAGCCAGCGGGGCCCCCCCGAGGCCTAAAGACGGAGTTCACAGGAGCCCCCGGCTCATTCCATGGGCCGGTCCCCGCCTCGCACAGGCAGCGCTGGGCCTGGAGGCCGCAGGCTCGCTCAGCAGGACTGCTGGCAGCTCAGCAAACAAGTGGCCTCTTTCCCCGCGGCCGAGTTCCCACCCAAGGACTGCTGCAGTGCCTGGCGCTGGACTCACTCCAGGAGCGACTGCGCGCGGCCCCAGCCCCCCAG
>NC_137776.1:1229227-1281152 GCF_963455305.1 Plecotus auritus | reverse complement strand
TTCCCCGCGGCCCCGTTCCCACCCAAGGACTGCTGCTGCAGTGCCTGGCGCTGAACTCACACCAGGAGCGACTGCGCGTGGCCCCGGCCCCCCAGTGTGAGCGCGGCCCCGGCCCCCCAGTGTGAGCGCGGCCCCGGCCCCCAGTGTGAGCGCGGCCCCCCCCAGTGTGAGCGCGGCCCCAGCCCCCCAGTGTGAGCGTGGCCCCCCCCAGTGTGAGCGCGGCCCCGGCCCCCCAGTGTGAGCGTGGCCCCCCCCAGTGTGAGCGCGGCCCCGGCCCCCCAGTGTGAGCGTGGCCCCCCCCAGTGTGAGCGCGGCCCCGGCCCCCCAGTGTGAGCGTGGCCCCCCCCAGTGTGAGCGCGGCCCCGGCCCCCCAGTGTGAGCGTGGCCCCCCCCAGTGTGAGCGCGGCCCCGGCCCCCCAGTGTGAGCGCGGCCCCGGCCCCCCAGTGTGAGCGCGGCCCCGGCCCCCCAGTGTGAGCGCGGCCCCAGCCCCCCAGTGTGAGCGCGGCCCGGCCCCCCAGTGTGAGCGCGGCCCCCCCCAGTGTGAGCGCGGCCCCCCCCAGTGTGAGCGCGGCCCCGGCCCCCCAGTGTGAGCGCGGCCCCGGCCCCCCAGTGTGAGCGCGGCCCCCCCCAGTGTGAGCGCGGCCCCCCCCAGTGTGAGCGCGGCCCCGGCCCCCCAGTGTGAGCGCGGCCCCGGCCCCCCAGTGTGAGCGCGGCCCCAGCCCCCCAGTGTGAGCGCGGCCCCCCCCAGTGTGAGCGCGGCCCCGGCCCCCCAGTGTGAGCGCGGCCCCGGCCCCCCAGTGTGAGCGCGGCCCCAGCCCCCCAGTGTGAGCGCGGCCCCCCCAGTGTGAGCGCGGCCCCGGCCCCACCCAGTGTGAGCGCGGCCCCGGCCCCCCCCAGTGTGAGCGCGGCCCCGGCCCCCCCCAGTGTGAGCGCGGCCCCGGCCCCCCAGTGTGAGCACGGCCCCGGCCCCACCCAGTGTGAGCGCAGCACCCCCCCAGTGTGAGCGCGGCCCCGGCCCCCACAGTGTGAGCGCGGCCCCGGCCCCACCCAGTGTGAGCACGGCCCCGGCCCCCACAGTGTGAGCGCGGCCCCGGCCCCACCCAGTGTGAGTGCGGCCCCGGCCCCCCAGTGTGAGCGGCCCCCCCCCAGTGTGAGCGCGCCCCCCCCCAGTGTGAGCGCGGCCCCCCCCAGTGTGAGCGCTGTGTGACCCCCACGGACACTCACTCAGTTTTGCGGGAAGCGCTCCTTTGCCATCGGCCCGCAGGCAGAACCTGACGTTGAAGCTGCGGAAACAAAAGGACACGCGTCCCGTCACTCGGGTCAGGCGTGCTCCCGTATCACGCAGACCTCACGCCTCACACACAGTTCTCGCGGCGAAGCCATCTGTCTGTCTGTCTGTCTGTCTGTCTGAACGTTGTGCTGAGCACGTGAAACGAGACGAAATCCACTCAGCCACCGTAACCGGCACGCTTCCCCCATCGGCCGCTCGTGGGGAAACAAACGGGAAGAACCTGCTCCCTTCCTCCCGAGTTCTAGATCCGGTGACACGTGGAAACGAGGGGACACGTCCCGTTCCGTCAGAAGACCCTGGCGCTCCCTGCGACGAGCCCGCTCCCCGACGGTGCCGCCCCGCAGCGGCTGCGAACCCCGAGATCTGCTCTGGTCGGCTCTTTGGGAAGGAAGCTGACCCAGGTCCGTCACGCTCCCTCCCTCCCTCCCTAAGAGCTCTGGCCCCTGTGCCGGGAGCGGAGTGGTTCCCTAAGGGGCCTCGGGGTGACCTGACTGCCTGTGGGCCCCCGTCTTTCAACACTAAGTTACATCTGTCCTCACGGGTGGGAGAAAGACACTGGTTTCTCCATTTTATCTTAAACGTTTTAAAGCAAAATATGCCAGCTTAAAGAAAAGGACCTTAAGAAAACTACAAACATGCCCTGACCGGTATGGCTCAGTGGATAGAGCGTCGGCCTGCGGACTGAAGGGTCCCAGGTTCGATTCCGGTCAAGGGCATGTACCTTGGTTGCGGGCACATGCCCAGTGGGAGGTGTGCAGGAGGCAGCTGATGGATGTTTCTCTCTCATCGATGTTTCTAACTCTCTATCTCTCTCCCTTCCACTCTGTAAAAAATCAATAAAATATAAGAAAAAAAAAAGAAAACTACAAATACAAGTAGAATGAAAATATAGCAAAATCGTGCACTATAAGAATAGCATAAAAGTACCTGGGCAAGCCTCTCTATGAAGCTTTAAGAGGAGAAGAGAAAAGAAAAAAGAAGAGAAAAAAAAAGAATAGCATAAAAATACGGAGAGACTTGAGAAACCCCAAAGTATAGAAGAATTCAAACGTCAAATTAAAAAAAATTTTTTTTCTCTCTAAAAACTAGTAAAGGAACAAGTGGAAGACTGGTATATCAGAGCAAAATAACATTTTTTCATACAGCCACTCACAGATATTAAATCTGAAAAAGACCATACCTTTTGAAAATTAAAATGTTCATGGTCTTTCTTAGAATTAAATATAAATGAATTCTGAGATCTTATTAGCTTTTCCTTCTTTTTTAATACGGTCATTGAGCATGCGTCATTTAAAAAAACTGCGCTAGTGTTCGGCCAGGCTGGCGTGGCTCAGTGGTTGAGCGTTAACTTATGAACCAGGAGGTCACAGTTCGATTCCCGGTCGGGGCACAGGCCCGGGACGCAGGCTCGATCCCCAGTGTGGGGCGTGCAGGAGGCAGCCAATCCATGATTCTCTCTCATCTTTGATATTTGGATCTCTCCCTCTTCCTTCCTCTCTCTAAAATCAAATATATATATTTTAGAGAGAGGAAGGAAGAGGGTGAGATACAAATACATATATATTTGATTTTAGAGAGAGAAAGAGGGAGAGATATAAATATCAGTGATAACCTGCCACAAGTTAAAAAAACGAATTAATGAAAGAAAAACACACACACACATAGATATAAACTTTACACTGGTTTTTAACATACTTCTAGAGCTTTCTACGTATCTTTCTGGAACAGTATTTCTATAATCCAACCTACGACATGGTAAGAGAGTAGACAAATGAAATCTGCTTTAGCACTATTTCACCCCCTACCCCCATTTTCAACTGTTTTTACAGTAACTGAGCCGCAAACCAGAATAATAACTGTAATAATCACAACATAAGCGAATGCTCTTACCAGGAAACTTTAAGATCTGTCCCAGGCAGTGGGCAGGTCTTATTGTCTTGGTTTAAAATGCTCGGGTAGACTTCAAGGCCAGCGTGGACAGTGATGACCGGCCTGGCTCTAGGGGGGGAGGAGAGAGGGAGGGGGGGGGGAAGTGAGGAAAAGGAAGAAGCTGTTTACAGCGTTGGGCTGACGGAGCGTTCCGGGTTCACACTCACTCACTGGGCAGAGAAGAGACCAGAACAAAACCTCAGAATGAATGACCACTGTCCCCGCCGCCCAGGGCTGCCCGGTTCTGGCAGGCGAGTCCCAGGACCGGCAGCGCCTCGGGCCCAGGCGACGTGGGACCATCGGCCAGACTCTCCGAACTCTGCCCGTGAAGCAGAACAGGGAGGCCGGGGTGCGCGACGGACCTCACACACGCACACAGCGGGGAGCGAGGGCCGGGAGCCATCCGTGCTGTTACGGAGGGAGGATCTAAGGTACATGCCACATGTAATGTCAGTGCGACACGGGGAAAAGCCACAATGTACAAAGGATGCGCGCGCGGCGTGCACACGCACACACACACAATATTATTTTAATGCCTCGTATGTTTCTCATTGTATACACTAATACAATAATAACTAGTCCAGCTGTGGGCAAACTACGGCCCGCGGGCCGGATCCGGCTGTTCTATCCGGTTCTCTTGCTCTCCCCTCCGCTCCTTTCCTTTGAATTTATATTAGTTCACACAAACACTCCATCCATGCTTTTGTTCCGGCCCTCCGGTCCAGTTTAAGAACCCATGGTGGCCCTCGAGTCAAAAAGTTTGCCCACCCCTGATTACTAGTCTGAGAAGAGCCTTTTTTTATCATATGCCCTTTTTATATTATTTGAATGTTTACAACCTGCACATATTACTTCATGAACAGCCATTTTAAAAATTGAAACAGAGTCCGGCCGGCATGGCCCAGGGGTTGAGCATCGACCTAGGAACCAGGAGGTCACGGTTCGATTCCCGGTCAGGGCACAGGCCCGGGTTGTGGGCTCCATCCCCAGAGTGGGGCGTGCAGGAGGCAGCCGATCCATGATTCTCTCTCATCACGGATGTTTCTCTCTCTCCCTCCCTCTCTGAAATCAATAAAAATATATTTTTAAGAACTAATAATAAATGAAATAAAAACTGAAACAGAGGCACAGATTTCAACTCTGTCCAGAAATGCAGCCGCTCCGGCCTCCGCCATCCCGGTCACCGGCCGAGGACACGCCGTCTGCGGGAGGACACGGTGCCCGAGAGCCACGGTCACGTTCCCCCACACCAGCCCGTCATTCAGGCCAGTTCCCTGCCCGCGCACCACGCCCGGGGAAGGAGAGCGCCTTCCTCCCTGGGGGCCGAGAGGACGCCGAGGGCAGGAGGGCGGATGGACACAGAGAAGAACCGGGGACGTGCACGAGCCTGGGAAACACGGGCGTGGACTCACACGCCGCCCTGAGCAACAGGGGTCCCGGACGTCATTCCACGCGGCCTCTGTGCTCAGGACGTTACGCACCGACACCGCGTTATAGTTTCTCGCCTCTCGGCGGAAAACGTCAACTCCTGTAACTTGGGGGGACGTTTGGAAGGTCGGAGACTCTCTAGACAGGATTGCAAGGACTAAGAGGGAAAGCCTACGTGCTTTCTGAAATTAAAAACACCTACACTGACCAGTGTGGCTCAGTGGATAGAGCGTCGGCCTGTGGACTGAAGGGTCCCGGGTTCGATTCTGGTCAAGGGCATGGACCTTGGTTGCGGGCACATCCCCAGTGGGAGGTGTGCAGGAGGCAGCTGATCGATGTTTCTCTCTCATCGATGTTTCTAACTCTCTATCCCTCTCCCTTCCTCTCTGTAAAAAAATCAATAAAATATATTAAAAAAAAAATCTACAGCTCTCTCTACTGGGGGACTCTCCTTCTATAGATACTACTGGCCTAGAGCGCATCTTAAACAGAAAGGACAAACTGTACCATCGCTTCAAGAACATTAAGCTGAAGTTAAAACACGGGGACTTACCTATGAAACGTTCAATTAATTCAGAACACAAGCAGCTATGGGAATATGCTCACCTGTATAACACAGCTCTGTCCACACCGAAAGCTCCCACAATCAAGTCTTAAAAAGAGAGTAGAAAAAAAGTGTTAATAATAACGATGACCATGATTTTTTAAAATTCACATACCGTTCCATACAACTTTTTTTTTTTTTAATATATTTTATTGATTTTTTACAGAGAGGAAGGGAGAGGGATAGAGAGTTAGAAACATCGATCAGCTGCCTTCTGCACACCTCCCACTGGGGATGTGCCCACAACCAAGGTACATGCCCTTGACCGGAATCGAACCTGGGACCCTTCAGTCCGCAGGCCGACGCTCTATCCACTGAGCCACACCGGTCAGGGCCATTCCATACAACTTTCAATACATGCAGTCAAGATTTAAACACCGTCTCCAATCTACCTTCATTGGGAGGTTTAGGATAACCTTGAAAAGGCTAGAAATCTGAAAATTCGAAATGAGCTACTACCGATGGCAAACGCTCCTCGTAACACGAGTCCTTCATTCAGGCAGACAGCCTTCTCGTGGACACTTCGTAAAACCAGCAAAGTCGCGGGCACGACCCCACACACATGGACCACGAAGGGATGCCCGTGGGTCCCACTGTACAAACATTTTTCCATTTTCTATTTTTTTAACCAAAAACATGTTTTCACTTTCTTTTATTTTTTCAACCAAAACCAAAAAGCACATTACCTGTATTTAGAATGCTTAGAACTGACAGCAGACAGCCCTCACCTCGACACAGACAGGATGCATCCGTTTTCACACGTAGGAGGTAATAAAAGGACTCACAATGAGGGAAAAAAAAATGCTGTCTCAGCTCTATCTCCGCATAACCAAGCTAGACTTGAAGAAACCCCTTCCAGGCAAAACAGAACGTGAAAAAAACAAAACATAAAGACAGGAAGATTGCAGTACAAAAGAATTAAGCACTTCCGTATGCCCCCAAAAGCAAACGTGACAAACTAAGAAATGTACGGGGGGCAGAACACAGCGGGTGTTCAGCTACGCGCACAGGAAGCACAGAGGTTATTCTCGTACTATTATTTATTGCTAGAGGCCCGGTGCACGAATTTGTGCACCAGAGGGGTCTCTCGGCCTGGCCTGCGGGATCGGGCCGAAACCGGCTCTCCGACATCCCCCGCGGGGTCGCAGATTGCGAGAGGGCGCAGGCCAGGCCAGGGACCCCACCGGTGCACGATCGGGGCCGGGGAGGGACGCGGGAGGTTGGCCAGCCGGGGAGGGACCGCAGGAGGGCTCCAGGGCAGGTCCGGCCTGTCTCGCTTAGTCCCAATTGGCCAGACCCTAGCAGCAAGCTCACCTACCGGTCAGAGCGCCTGCCCCCTGGTGGTCAGTGCACGTCATAGTGACTGGTCGACCGGTCGACTGCCTGCCCTCTGGTGGTCAGTGCATGTCATAGCGAGCAGTTGAGCGACCTTAGCATATCATTAGCATATTACGCTTTGATTGGTTGAATGGCCGACCGGACAACTGGACACTTAGCATATTAGGCTTTTATGATATAGAGTGATTATTTTCCACACGAACAACTGTAAACCTTTTTTGTCTTCGTTAATAGCCTAAAACATGCTATTTCAAGGCACCTGCCTCAAGTTAAAAAAATGAATTAATGAAAGAGAAACATCCCAATAAAACAGAGAAAAAAAGATGTGAAAAAAGAAATTCACAAAAGTAAATGGATGCAAATGAACCAAACGCTTACCCTCACTAATAACCAAAAACAGAAAGTTCAGACAAAAGGACATTTTCCGCCCGGCGTGTAAAGTTACTCCACAGGGAACAAAAGACGGCACTCAACATGGGGACAAATGTGAGAAAAGGACCCTCACTCGCTGCTGTGAGTGGCTTAAAAAGTGGCAAACCTGCTTTTAGAGGGAGTGGGACTGTAGCATGACAACGCGTATCAACAAACTTGAGGAAAACACCGTGCTTATCTTTGACACAACAATTCTAAAACTTCGTCTAATAATAAAAAAATAAAAATTTTTTAAAATAAGGTGTATACACACCAAAATTATATACAAGAATATAAATCCCTCCAAATAAGGTAAATACGATACGATATAGTCATTTGATAAAATGAAAAATATGACATTCATGTTTTTGAAGAAAAATTAGTAACATGGGGAAACATTCCTGATACTTTAAGTGAATAAAATATGCCATTAACAGTGCATAAAGCATAATTCTATTCTGTTCCTAAACGTGTATGAATGCATTGGGGAAAAGACTGCGAAATACGTTCTGCTGTATCTTCTGAAAGTTCTGTAAATACATCGCACTTACAACCAGAAAATTCTGAACTAACAAGACAGAGATAATAATCAACTTCCTGCCGAAACCGGTTTGGCTCAGTGGATAGAGCGTCGGCCTGCGGACTGAAGGGTCCCAGGTTCGATTCCGGTCAAGGGCATGTACCTTGGTTGTGGGCACATCCCCAGTGGGAGGTGTGCAGGAGGCAGCTGATCGATGTTTCTCTCTCATCCATGTTTCTAACTCTCTATCCCTCTCCCTTCCTCTCTGTAAAATATCAATAAAATATATTTTTTAAAAAAGAGAATAAATCTCATTAAAAAAAAAAATCAACTTCCTGTCCTATTTCTAAGAGCACCTCAACAGCTTTGCCCACTGAGCTCACATTAACTGTCCCAGCCACAAAGGCAGTTCAATTTCTGCACTACATTTCGTTTTGAAGAATAGACCCATTCTGATCCTCGGTCTATGTCAGCCGTGGGCAAACTACGGCCCGTGGGCTGTTCTATCCGGTTCTCTTGCTCTCCCCTCCGCTCCTTTACTTTGAATTTATATTAGTTCACACAAACACTCCATCCATGCTTTTGTTCCGGCCCTCCGGTCCAGTTTAAGAACCCACGGTGGCCCTCGAGTCAAAAAGTTTGCCCACCCCTGGTCTATGTGAATAACTCCAAAGTCCATGTGAACCAGAAGAAAGATCCCCCTTTCTCTACCGGCTCAAACCAGGGGGCTAGGTCGGGCCAACTCCCTCTGAGTCTCTCTCCTCCTCCAAAAGGTGGTGATCTGAGCTGAGAAAGTGCACATTCTTCAGACAATTGCACAAAATAACGTATTGTTAAAAATCACAATGATTAGTCCAGACCACAAAATGTTAGATCACCGAAAACCAAAAAAGGCCCTGGCCGGTGTAGCTCAGTGGATAGAGCATCGGCCTGCAGACTGAAGGGTCCCAGATTTGGCTCAGTGGATAGAGCGTCGGCCTGCGGACTGAAGGGTCCCGGATTCGATTCCCAGTCAAGGGCACGGGCCCGGGTTGCAGGCTCCATCCCCAGCGTGGGGCGTGCGGGAGGCAGCCGATCCACGATTCTCTCTCATCATGGATGTTTCCATCTCTCTCTCCCTCCTCCTTCCTCTCCGAAATCAATAAAATACATTTACATTTTTCAAAACAAAGAAGGATGCCGAACGTTCAAAAACCCAAAAGGAGCGTTTCGCTGGCGTATGACGTCTCTGACGTTTCCTTGCAGACTTCCGTGCGGGAAGCTCGGAGTCAGTCCGTGGTTTTGCTGGAAACGCCCGGGACCGAGAGCCGCCTTTCCTTCACCGCCCCCGGGTGAAGAGAACAGCCCCGCCAACCCCCGTGGGGGCCCACCCAGCACGTGAGACCCTGGACGGAACTCACGCACAGCATCCACCCAGCCCGGGGGCCGCGTGCTCCGGACCGAGCACCTCTGAGCGCTCTGGGGGCCGCACCTGGGTACCCGTTGCGGTCGATGTCCGTGGCCCCCTTCATGGAGTAGCCGAAGCTGGGTGGCATGCTCTGCGCGGCCCACCTCCCCTCCAGGACCTGGGACGGCGCCGCGTTCAAGCCCGTGGATCTCCCGTTGAAAATGTACACGATCCCTTTTTTATCTTCTCCCCCGTAGGGAGCGGCGATGGCGATGTCTGTGGCGGGGAGGGAGAGGGTGGGGGCGCAGGGGGAGAGACGTGAGCGGGGGAGAGGAGGAGGGAGAGGAAGGAGGAAGGGGGAGAGGCAGGAAGGAGAGCAGCAGTCTTAGGACGGCTCGCTCCGTGACGCGGCCCCGGATGCGAGGAGACTCGAGCAGCCCTGGGTGGAGGTGACAGGGATGTGGAGGCCGATGCTCTGGGTCTGACCTCGGGCAACTCCGTTAACCTTTGGGGACCTCAAATCCCTCGTCCTTCAGTGGCGGGAGGTGAGGGTCAAACATCCCTCAGGCTCGCCCTGGCTCCCACATCCCAGCTAACAACAGGGCATGGTGTGGGGTTTTTGTTTTTTTGTTTTTCCCCAAAAGCAGAAGTCAATCTGGCTTGGAAACTTGAAAATCAGAAATTCATCTTGGTCTTGCTCAACTTATACTGAAATCACATAAACCCATACACGTTTGGAATTCTTAAAAAAAAACTAAAGCAAAACCACCAATATTAGTTCTTGTAACTAGAGAACAGATCCATCCAAGCGGTCACTATGACCTCCCTAACTAAAATATTTCACCAATGTGCCCCCTCCTCCTCCCCCGGCTGGTGCCGCCCGAGGCACGCCCTTCCTACCCGCGGCCCGGGCCCTGGGAGATCCGGGTGAAGTTTTCTTCTTCACTTAAAACTTCCTCTAAATATGAAGGGGGCAGATCCCTACTTTCTGTCAACGACACACACACTGACAGTTCAACTCTGCAGCCTGTGACTTTTCAGAAAGGGCTTTAATAGCATTCTTTTTTTTTTTTTTAAATCTTGGTCAGGTGTAATCTATATTTCATCCTGTAATGAAAGCCACCACCTTCAATTTTTAAAAAATGCCCACAGCGACTAATTCAATTACTAAACGGGACGATTCTCAAACAGGGAGCTTGTCCCTTTCACTTGTCCGCACGAAGGGAGATACAGCCGCCCTCGGTGGCAATGAAGCGACAGCTTTAAAAATATTCACAGCCAATCACAGCTCTGCAGTGTGAGTGACAGCCAGGCCGCTTGTCCCCACGGTGGCCAGCAGGGGGCCCTGCCGAGCAGGAGACGGAAAGGCCAGGCTCACAGGCCAGGGCGGGGGCTGGCGGCCAGGGCAAGTCCCTCTCGCACGGGAACTAGCCCAGCGCTCCATTCTGGCTGCAGGGAGAGTAAGTAGCACCTGAGAATCCGTATTTGAGGTGTTTGCTCTGGTTTTTAAGGAAAAAGAGCGCCTTCACGTGTAACCAGGGTGCCCGACGCTGTCCCTCGCACCCTCCCCAGGAAGGAGGCTGAGGCTGCTCACGGGGCGCGGGTGGGGAGGGGAGAACCTCTCCAAGGGGGCCCGGAGCACGCGGCCCACAGACGCCGGCCTCGGCCTTACCGTTGAAGCCGTCCTGGTCCAGGTCTCCCAGCGGCGCGATGGCGCTGCCGAACCTTGCGAAGACCTCGAAGCCGTTGAGCTTGGTGGTCTGGAAGTCCCCCGAGGCCCTCTGCAGGGACACGGAGACCTGCCCCACCTCCTGCAGCTTCCCGTCCGAGCCGCGGTCCATGAACAGCGGGGCGCCGATGAACACGTCTGCGTAACTGGAGGACAGATCCATCCATCCCTCACCGCTCCCTCGCCGCTCCCGCCCCTCCCACATCTCCCAGCCACACAGAGGCACAAGATGATCATCTCAAAGCTGGACAGCCCTCCAACTCTTCCAATAAAAAACTAGGAGTAACCCACAATATTGCTTCTTTCCTTCCTATGATCAAAGCTATTATAAGAAATTATGAGCCCTAACCGGTTTGGCTCAGTGGATAGAGCAGGGGTGGGCAAACTTTTTGACTCGAGGGCCACCATGGGTTCTTAAACTGGACCGGAGGGCCGGAACAAAAGCATGGATGGAGTGTTTGTGTGAACTAATATAAATTCCAAGTAAAGGAGCGGAGGGGAGAGCAAGAGAACCGGATAGAACAGCCGGATCCGGCCCGCGGGACATAGTTTGCCCAAGGCTGGAATAGAGCGTCGGCCTGCAGACTCAAGGGTCCCAGGTTCGATCCCGGTCAAGGGCATGTACCTTGGTTGCTGACGCATCCCCAGTCGGGGGCGTGCAGGAGGCAGCTGATGGATGTTTCTCTCTCATTGATGTTTCTGACTCTCTATCCCTCTCCCTTCCTCTCTGTAAAAAAATCAATAAAATATATATGAAAAAAAAAAAAAAGAAATGATGAGGGTTGGCAGGGGAGAGGGGGAGGGCTCAACCAATGAACTCACATGTGTACATGCGTGGACCCTGACAACGGGGGGGGGGGGGGCGGGGTGAAGGCCTGGGGCGGGGCAGGGGTGGGCAGGGAGAGGTCAGCGGGGGAAACGGGGACATCGGGAACACCTTCCACGATAAGGACTTAAATAAATAAATAGAAGAGGTGACGAGAAGCAGAGGTCGCCTAGCGTACCTGATAAGGCTGCTTCAAACTGGGTCCCTAACAGAAGACACAGGAGGACAGGGACCAAACTGGGTCCCTAACAGAAGACGTAGGAGGACGGGGACCAAACTGGGTCCCTAACGGAAGACGTGGGAGGACGGGGACCAAACTGGGTCCCTAACAGAAGACGTAGGAGGACGGGGACCAAACTGGGTCCCTAACGGAAGACGTGGGAGGACGGGGACCAAACTGGGTCCCTAACAGAAGACGTAGGAGGAAGGGGACCAAGAGGCAGGAGAAAGGATTCGTGTTAGGAAAGCGCTCGTAAGCACGGGACGCACGCCGGGTCCGGAAACGTAGTTTTCCACTTACTCGTCCCCGTTAATGTCAGTGGCAGCGACAGCGAATCCGAAATAGGCCGCCATCTGGGGAAGGAGACGAAAGGACACGGTTACCCTCCGGCTCTGGACACCCGGCAGCGTGGTCTCTTTACCAAGGAGGGGGGTGGTTCTCCGCCCACAGTGCGTCCTCTGACGTCTCCTCTTCCGTTATTCCACCACACGGCACCCCCAGGCACCGAGGCGTGTTTGTCCTCCTAGATTCATGAGCAGCGCGTGTCCCTTGTACACCGTTTCAGTGACTGTAACACACACAGCCCGCCCGGCGTGGCTCCGTGGTGGAGCGTCCACCTAGGAACCAGGAGGTCCTGGTTCGATTCCCGGTCAGGGCACAGGCCCGGGTTGTGGGCTCATCCCCAGTGGGGGGCGTGCGGGAGGCAGCCGATCCCTGATTCTCTCTCATCACTGATGTTTCTATCTCTCTCTCTCCCCCTCCCTTCCTCTCTGACATCGATAAAAATATTTAAAATAACAACAACACTGCACATGGGAGCCCCCATGTGCCTAAGGGTCCTGATGCGAAGCCAAGGTTCCCCACAAAGAGCCGAGGAGAAGCATGCCTGAGCACAGAAGGGTCATGCCTGCACACAGGAGGGTCATGCCTGTGCACACAGAAGGGTCATGCCTGCACACAGTAGGGTCATGTCTGCACACAGGAGGATCATGTCTGTGCACACAGGAGGATCATGGCTGCACACAGGAAGATCATGCCTGCACAGAGGAGGATCATGCCTACACACAGCAGGATCATTACTCCACACAGGAGGGTCATGCCTGCACACAGGAGGGTCATGCCTGTGCACACAGGAGGGTCATGCCTGCACACAGGAGGATCATGCCTGTGCACACAGGAGGGTCATGCCTGCACACAGGAGGGTCATGTCTGCACACAGGAGGAGGATCATGACTGCACGCAGGAGGAGAAGCATGCCTGCACACAGGAGGGTCATGCCTGCACACAGGAGGGTCATGTCTGCACACAGGAGGAGGATCATGACTGCACACAGGAGGAGAAGCATGCCTGCACACAGGAGGGTCATGCCCGCACACAGGAGGAGGATCATGCCTGCACACAGGAGGATCATGCTTCACAGAGGAGGATCATGACTGCACATAGGAGGGTCATGCCTGCACACAGCAGGATCATGACTGCACACAGGAGGAGAAGCATGCCTGCACACAGGAGGGTCATGCCTGCACACAGCAGGATCATGCCTGCACACAGGAGAAGCTGCCTGAGGTGAGGAAGCGGCCCCAGCACAGAGGGACACCCCCCTGCACCCCGAGGGCAGGCCACTCGCTCCCTGCTGAGCAGCAGCCCTGACTGTCCCCCATGGAAGAGGCTGCGGGGACGGGGTCCAGTCCCTCTCGCTCAACCCTCTCGCGAGGCCCAACCATCCCGGCTGAGCAGGACGTGGGCCTGAGCCGGGACCCGGAACCGGACAGTTTCCCTCCGAGTGGTAGCGAGCTCTTCCCGTGTCGTTACCACCTTGAGTCAAACCGCATCGGGTCACTTAAAAGGCAGAGGTCTGCCTTAGAGGGGAGGCTAAGTCGTCAGCACGAAAAGGGTGTTTCTGGTTTTGTGTGTGAGTGACTCCGTTCTGCATTTCCTTTTCTAAAAACAAGTAGCGTAACACGCAATTACGAAAGCACTCGCTTAAAAAATTACTTGGATTAAAACAATGTGAAACACTTTCAGCCCATTCCACATCTGCAGTATTGATTACTGGACCAATGTTTATTACACATTGAATACTAAACCACTAGGATTGGCCAAGAAAAACTGTAAGACATTAGGAAGTGCGGATAGGAAGATGTTAAATGGGAAAAAAAAAACATTTTGAAAGCATACCTGCTCACCAGTAAAATTGTGTAAGGAAGACATGTTCTTCCCATCATAGATATAAACCTGTGCAGGGAAAGAGAAGTAGATGAGATACAGGAAAAGTTAAAATAGCCCAGAGGTGGGTTTTTGGGTTGTTTTTTTTTTATATTTTTAACTTTCCTACCATTCCCAAAGTCCTCGCTGCTCTCGGAACTCCTGAGACAAAGTCTGAAAAGAAAACACTCAATTACTCACTTTTAAGACCAACGTTGGACACTAAAGGAGGAAGGGGCATGTCAGAAAGCTGTAGATTTCGTTATTTCAACAGACGATAAGGAAGAGGTTTTTTTAAAGAATCGGTATCCATAACCAGGGACCCAGGGTGTGTTCAACCACTGAATCAAACATGAACAAAACAGAGAGACTCACGAGGACCCTCCGATACACACATGTGTCATCTGGTGGAAAAGGCATCGAGATAAAGTGGCCGAAGAATGATGAAAAGCACTGGCCGGCGTGGCTCAGGGGTGGACTGTTGACCCAGGAACCAGGAGGTCAGGGTTCGATTCCCGGTCAGGGCACAGGCCCAGGTTGCGGGCTCCATCCCCAGTGTGGGGCGAGCAGGAGGCAGCCGATCCATGATTCTCTCTCATCATGGATGTTTCTATCTCTCTCTCCCTCTCCTTTCCTCTCTGAAGTCAATCATATATTTAAGAAAAAGATAAGAATGAAGAAAAGCTGTATTTACAGGAATGAAAACCAACAGAGCAAATGAAACAGGGCAGAGGTGGCCGTTACTCGGGATCCAAATCAGGGCAGGCCTGCGGCCCCCGATGAGCTAAGGGAGGACGGGTGGACAGAGGGTGGACAGAGGGTGGAGTGAAGGGAGGGTGCCCACCGGCCTGAAGGCAGGCATGGCCCCGCCCTCCGAGGGGACTGCCCGCAGAGCAAGGAGGACGGAGTCCAGGAAACACAGTGGAACCGGGTCCCTCGAACATAATTCCTTCCAGAAGGCTGTCCGAGCAGCGATTCGGCCGGAAACGGACCCTTTCCCCCATTCAGTGATGTAGATCGATCGTTCCAGACCCCCAATGATTCCCATGTCAACCTTCCCTGTATACAGTCCATGTCTAACGTGCTGTCTAACCTATACACACACACCTCCTTGCTTAAATCCACAGAACCACCGCCGACCAGCCTTCAAGCAATTATTCCTGTCACTGCCTCCCGAATGCTATCACAGGCTCACTGCTTTTCTTTTGTCCAAATCCACAAGTTTTTCTAGCCCAGCCGTGGGCAAACTACGGCCCGCGGGCCGGACCCGGCCCGTTCGGCTGTTCTATCCGGCCCGCGGAGCCGAAAGAGCGGAGGGTTCTCTTGCTCTCCCCTCCGCTCCTTTACTTTGAATTTATATGAGTTCACACAAACACTCCATCCATGCTTTTGTTCCGGCCCTCCGGTCCAGTTTAAGAACCCATGGTGGCCCTCGAGTCAAAAAGTTTGCCCACCCCTGTCTAGCCCTTCCATCGCCTGTGGTCGCTGATCTGTGAGCACCGTTCACACCCTTGACAAGGCTGCCCTGTGTAGGCCTCTTGGTCTTAAAGGGGTGCCGACCGCCAGCCACGAAAGCCCCCTCTCCTCGGCCTGGTGCCGGCCAGGTGCCGGCTGTCCCGCTGGGGTACCAGCAGGAAAGAGCTGTCGGGTCGAAAACGGAAGTTCTGATCGACAACCGAGACATGTTTTTCTGTGACCAACTTTGGTGGAGAACTGAACGGTTCGAGACGGGAGGGGTTCGAGAAACAAGGTCTGACTGTAACGGGGGGTGGGGGGGGGGGGGCGGGAGGAGACTGAGAACCCCACCCCCAGCACCGGCTCCATCGCCTCAGCCGTGGCTTGAGGACATCGGACGCGGCCAGCTTCTGTCCACGCACTAGCGCAGGGGTGGGCAAACTTTTTGACTCGAGGGCCACCATGGGTTCTTAAACTGGACCGGAGGGCCGGAACAAAAGCATGGATGGAGTGTTTGTGTGAACTCATATAAATTCAAAGGAAAGGAGCGGAGGGGAGAGCAAGAGAACCGGATAGAACCGCCGGATCCGGCCCGCGGGCCGTCGTTTGCCCACGGCTGCACGAGCGCCCCGCCCCCCTGCTTCCGGGACCGTCCATGAAACGGTGTCAAAGCTCGCCACTGGCTGGACTTGCTCAAGGCTGAGCCCCCGTGTTTGAAAAAGGGTGAAACACCGTTCAAGCCGATCATACCGTCTATGCCGTCCCCGTTGAAATCGCCGACCGCCACCGAGTAACCTGCACAGGGAACAGAAGGTGGAACAGCGTCAGTCGGGCATCAGCAGCGCGCTCTCCGCAGGATCCCCAAGCAAGTCCTCGCACTGCCGTCGTTCCTCCTCTGGGGGTCACAGCGTCAACGCGTGCGTGGGAAATGCACCTCCAAGGAAGTGCCCGAGCTACGTATTCCGAGAGTAGAACTCTATTCGAGAAACAAGACCGTGTACCGACGTCGCGGAGTTCCTGGAAAACGGTACATGCGCAGTCCGTCGTAGAGCAGCGACGCGTAACCGATTCCGCAGCCAGCCAAGCACTGCTTCTGCCGCGTGCACTTGGTTTAACGAATCAGAGACGTTTGAGAAGAGACGGACGTTCACAAATCCTAACGCCACGACCGTCGTTTAAGACAGCAAACAAGACCAGCTCAGAGCCAGGCCGCCTGGGCGTGGAGCTCAGAACAGCACGTTGTAAGTGCGGGGCTTCGGGCAAGCTAGGGGGGCCTGCCTCTCCGTGCCTGAGTTTCTTTATCCTATCTAATAAAGAGGGAATGTGCTAATTGACCATCACTCCGCCACAAAGATGGCTGCACCCACAGCTGAGGCCAAGTTCCCATAAAGAGCCTTAACGAGCAATCAGCAGGGACCTGAGGCTATGCCCTCCCCCACCCTCGTGGGGCTTGACAGGGGACCTCAAGGTGCACTTCCCTTCCTGGTGTTGGGCTAGGGGACCTCAGGCTGCTCCCCCTGCCCCAGCGCCAGGCCGGGGGACCTCAGGACGTGCACCTCACCAGGTGGGGCTTGACAGAGGACCTCAGGCCGCACCCCCCGCCCCAGCACCAAGCCAGGGGACCTGAGGCTGCACCCCCCTGCCTGGCAGGCCTTGACAGGGGACCTCAAGGTGCACCCCCCAGTGCTGGGTTGGGGGAACTCAGGCCGCGCTGACCCAGCCAGCAGAGGAGAGAAGCCCCTGGGCGGGGGGACCTGAGGCTGCACCCCCCCTGCCGATGGGGCTTGACAGAGGACCTGAGCTGTTTCCCCGTCCCGGTGCCGGGTCAGGGGACCTGAGGCTGCGCCCCCCCCACCCAGCCTGGAGGAGCTTGACGGGGGACCTCAAGGCACGCCCCCCCCACCCCAGTCTGGGCTGGGGGACCTCAGGCCATGCTCCCTGTCCTGGTGCTGTGCCAGGGGACCTGAGGCTACGTTCCCTGCCTGGTGGGGCTTGACAAGGGTGGGACTAGCCAGGTCTGGATCTATCCCAATGAGGGGGCGGGGCCGGCTGGGTCTGGGTCTCAGGCCATTTTGAGGCCCATGTGGGTGGGCGGGGACTTGACTCTGGGTCCCATGGTGAGCCCCAGACTCTGACAGGAGGAAGGTTTTCATATACATTTTACTAATTTTCTTTCATCTCTGACACTTCTATTATAGAGAAAGGGCAAATAGCAATATTAAATTATTTCCTCTAATTAATCCCCTTTTAATGTGCACGGATTTCGTGCACCGGGCCACTAGTTTTATATAAAATGGGAACAAGAACAGTGCACGTTACAGACTTCTTCTGAAAATTCAATGAGTCAATAAAGCACCTGGTACAGTACCCAGTAGCATAACTTAAACGTTATCTGCTGTTAACATCAGAGTATAAACCAGGGGTCCTCACTCTGTTTTAACAGGGGGGCCAGTTCCCTGTCCCTCAAACCGCTGGAGGGCCGGACTATCGTTTAAAAAAAAAACTATGAACAAATTCCTATGCGCACTGCGGGCCCGGGACGCGTCGGCTGCTAAGCAGGACAGGCAGCGGCCCCCGGCGGGCCGGATCCATGTCCTCGGCGGGCCGCAGGTGGCCCACGGGCCGTCGTGTGAGGACGTCTGGTATAAATGATGATGCTCTTACATTTCAGTTACTGAAATGTTACATGACCTAGGTATTTAAAATAACCATTGGAAATTACATGTCCCTCATGTTATAAAAAGAACACAAAAACCTTAACCTATTTCACGCAGGAGTTCCGTACGTAAAGCAGCAGCTACAGGACGAGCCCCCTCGAGGGCAGGAGGCGAACCCAGGGGCTGGCTTCACCTACCCAAGTAGCTGTCGTCAAAAACAGCTTGTGCGGTCCGTGTCGCCAGCTGGTTGCTGTACTTGATGCTGTAAACTTTGGGGTCGTATTTAGAGACTATTTCTGCCACTTGATCCGATATGAGCTGACCTGGAACACAGAGAGAAAGGTAACTGTCCACCCGGAGCGTTAAGATGCAGAAGGTGGGTGGCACCTGCATGGAAAAGATAGCACCAGTGTTATCATTTCTAATGACTAGCCGTAAGTACCTCTCCTTCACAGCATTAAATCTGAAATTGGATTTTATTTTCAAGTCACAATTAGTTCTATTCAATCTAGCACACACTTAAAATGGGTCTCTGCTAATAAACAAAATTCTCTGAATAGAGACTTTGTCTTAATTCCCTGAAAGGAAAAAAAAAAAAAATCAATGTTAAATAAATGGCATAAAATCAAGGGCTGTTTTCCAACAAAATTGGCCCTGATCGCCAGCCAGGTCTAGGGACCCTCCCCGTGCACGGATTTCGTGCCCTGGGCCTCTAGTATGACATATTATGTTATATACTATATATATAAAACACTATAAACATTGTCTTATAATCCTTTAAAAAACACTGTGTAACTGGTAAGTGATCATACAGGGTGTCCCCAAAAATGTATATGTACTTTGAATGATTATAAAGTCGGTGTTTATTAACATACAGTTCATTTTCAAAACCGAGTTATTAGCTGCTAAAGTGTATATACATGTTTGGGGGACACCCTATTGATCGCATTTTTCTATTTCTTTCTAAGTGAAATAAGCCCATCTGAGAAAGACATGTATCACGTGATCTCACTTCTGTGTGGAATCTAATGAACTGACCAACAAAATAAGACCCGGAGGAGGGGGGCATGGGACAGACGGACATGCCTCGATGTGGGGGTGGGGGGCGAGCAGAGATAAACCAAAGAACTTATAGGCACAGCCCACGGACACAGGCAATTGGGGGGGCGCGGGGGTTAGAGGCTGGGCAGAGAGCGGTAAAGGGGGGGGAATGGGAGTCATCTGTAATGCTATCAACAGTAAGATATATATACTAAAATAATAATCATTTGAAATCTCACAGGAACACCGTAAGACAGGTGGGTGTTCATCGGCACGGTCATTACTGGGTGATTTAAACCACGTTAACCTACCTTGCCAATAAAAGCTACCAGGACCTCCAAGGAGCACTCTGTCGGCCTAGATGAAATCAAAACGAAACGGTGTATTTAAAGGCAGGAAGCTTTAAACACCGGGAGCAGTGAAATACACACAAGGGCGCCATCTACGCACACGTCTGCACGGAACACAGATCCACAGACATGAAAGCAAGCGGAGTCCTAAATCTCAGACGTATCCCGCACCGCCTCGGGCATTCCCGACGTACCCTCTCTAAAACACAGCACAAACGGGACGTTAAAATACATTCATCGACTATGTGAACGTTAACGAACACCGCACCACGCCTACAGAGTTTCTGTGGATCGTGGCTGCCGCACGAACTTGGTCTGAAGGTCGTCTGTCACAGGATTCCAACACGGGAAAAGTCACTCCTTAGTACCGCACACATCGCACTTGTGACGACCCGGGCAGCCTTCCTTCCTAACATCCTTACAAATGTTTCCGCTAAAGGGACACGGCTCGTGTCCTGCAGGAGGGAGGCGAGGAAGCCCACTTCCAGGGCATGTTACACATACAAGTTCCTCCTGACCAGCATCCCTTGGACCTCCAGCAAACTGCGAGGACCTAACTCGGGGATTCGTGTTGACGCGTCCCATTTCGGAAGTTTCTTCTTGCTGGAGGCGCAAGAAATCACGTCCCCCTCCGAGTGTTCGCAGAGCCCTTCCCAGCTTTCCGCGGCCTGCGGCCTGCGTGGCTGTGCCGGAGCTACTTCTAGGTCAGGGGTGGGCAAACTTTTTGACTCGAGGGCCACCATGGGTTCTTAAACTGGACCGGAGGGCCGGAACAAAAGCATGGATGGAGTGTTTGTGTGAACTAATATAAATTCAAAGGAAAGGAGCGGAGGGGAGAGCAAGAGAACCCTCCACTCTTTCGGCTCCGCGGGCCGGATAGAACAGCCGAACGGGCCGGATCCGGCCCGCGGGCCGTAGTTTGCCCACGGCTGTTCTAGGTCGTCTGCTCTAAAATGACACCGGTTCTTCAGACGTGAGGGAAGAACGTGAACCGTTAATTCCGCCATGACTATTCAATGAGAGTATTTCTACAGGTGTAGGCAGAGGAAACACGGGCACTTATTTTAAAAAGTGCAGTAGCCATCTGAAACTACATCACGCAAGTTTAAACCTGATTCATATTTATTACCATACCTTATCTCTTTGTTTGCCTTCTTAAATTCTGAACTGAGTAAATTCTGAATTATGAATCTCAAGTTAAGTAAATTAAAATCAATTACTTAGTAAGGAGAGAGCTAACTGTAATTATCAGTACCTAGCCTAGAAGAAAAGATCTAATAAAATATAAAACATTTTTAAGCAAGAAAATGATAGTTGATGCTTTAATAAATTTAAGGCACGCTTCCTCCCGTTTTCTAAGAAAGCCGTAGTAAGCTTTCCAAGGAAGCTCTACTTTTAATCCATCAACACATTGGTGAGACTTCTCTAAGAAGTCATTCATATTCTCAACTTCATATTCAAAATGCCCAGACCCCCCACCCAGAAATACCCACACAGACCAGACCCCAGGAAGGAAAATGCTCAAGACACTTTTCCTTTGAAAACATAAACCCAGTTCTTGTTTTAGGAAAAAGATCAACACCGTCCACTCTGGAAAGCACGTCAGCCTCGTTACAAATACGCGGACCCTGAACACCCGGCCTGGTCCGGCCACGCGCTGCTTCCGGTCGGCTCGGCGCCCGCAGGCACGTGACAGGCGGCAAATGCCCGCGTGTCTCAGCGTTCCCGTAACGGAACTCGAGCTCCGTCACAAAGCTCCCCACGGCAGCTCTTGGGAAGAGTCCACTTCCAGCAAAACCAGAACATCTCACCGGAAATGTTCACGGCGAGTCACAACAGCGATCGGCCCTCCGCTGAGACTCCCCCCCCCCCCCCCCCCCCCCCCCCCCGCTCTCCGTCCCCACGTCGAGGCCAATCCCAGGAAAAGCAGCATCGAGGGAGCGAACGCCAAGAACATCGCACGCCGGGGTCACGTCCGCTCGCTGTTTGCATGGAACCAGCAGCCGTCACCGAGCAGCTGAAGCATCGACCCGTCAATTTTAACCACGACCGACAGGACGGTGGCCTGCACCCGCGTTTAGTCTTCAACGAGAACTTACTTTCGTGAAATCAATGCTGAATCCTCCTTGACAGAATCCCTGTCCGTCAGCATCAATGTTCTCTAAAAAAAAAAAAAAAAAGATTGGAAATGTACACAAGTCCCCACACAAGAAAACCACACCAACGAGAACAGCTCTGCATCACTGCGATGGGGGGACAGCGCTCGCGTCTCACTCGCTCGGGCACTCACTCACGGGGCCGCCGTCGCGTGATGAGAAGGTACACGCGTGTCCTCTCGGCGAGGACCACGGCGGTGCAAGGCCCCAGCCAGGCCCCAGGCAACAGGAGAAACAACGAAGATGCTGGCTTTCAAACTCCTTACTTTTAATCACAAACCACAGCGAGATTTTATCACACACACACACACACACACACACACACACACACACACACACCGCCCAACAGATATAAATAAAACCATTTCACAAAGCACTGTTACCATTAGTATGTACCGTACACTCTGCCGTTTTGTAGTTATCACATTTCATTCCTTTTTTTTTTTTTTTTTTTTTTTGATGACGGGCTATGACCCGCTATTTTGACGTCATAAAACAATGATGAGCCCTAACCAGTGTGGCTCAGTGGATAGAGCGTCGGCCTGCGGACTGAAGGGTCCCGGGTTCGATTCCGGTCAAGGGCATGTACCTTGGTGGCGGGCACATCCCCAGTGGGAGGTGTGCAGGAGGCAGCTGATCGATGTTTCTCTCCCATCGATGTTTCTAACTCTCTCTCCCTCTCCCTTCCTCTCTGTAAAATATCAATAAAATATATTTTAAAAAAAACAAACAAACAATGATGAGCTGTGATCTGAGTTAAAAACTCCCCTTAAAATTCCTGTTTCTTATTGTTATGAACCTACAGATGGGAGGCCCTTGCACTAGCAAAGAAATACATACATTCCTAACACATACATTTCTTTTTTTTAAAAAAATATATTTTATTGCTTTATTACAGAGAGGAAGGGAGAGGGACAGAGAGCTAGAAACATCGATGGGAGAGAAACATCCATCAGCTGCCTCCTGCACACCCCCCACTGGGGATGTGCCCGCAACCAAGGTACATGCCCTTGACCGGAATCGAACCCGGGACCCTTCAGTCCGCAGGCCGACGCTCTATCCACTGAGCCAAACCGGTTTCGGCCTAACACATACATTTCTTACGTACACTTTATAGCCAAGAACAACACCAAAATCTACTTAAAAAATAGTCCCGGACTTCGGGGGACAGCCGGAACCTAACTGATGTTCTGTGAGATGCCAAACACGAGCCTCTCCTCACCACACCTTTAGTTTTGGGGCCGAGGAACGTGGACGGCGTCCAACATGACACTGTCACGTACTTGTACGTAACAGACTCCATCATTCCACTCCTGGGGGGCGACGCTTTTTGGGGGGTGATTTCTGGGCAACTGGTCTCTACACTGAAGTGAGATTAAAGCGTGAGGAACGGTGTACTAGAGCGGACGTAGGCGTGAACCCAGAGACTCTCCCTTCTTTTATTTCGAGGATAACGGGGAACCGTGAACAAAAGGCTACGTCTTCGCGCGGAAGGAATTCCCTTTCCTTAATCTACTTCTCAAGCACAGCTGGCACTCAGTATTCCCCCACGTCCAGGTGTCCCAAGAGCGACGACACAGGGACGTGCCTTGTGAAGCCATCACCCTGGTCCCATCGAGGAATCCTGAGAGCCGCGGTCGCCACAGAGCAGTAACTACGCTTCCGTGCGGCGGTATTTGCCTCCCAGATAGAGGAACCGAAACAAACCCGTTGTAAGTCATCAGGACCACGTGCAAGGACTTTTGTCAAATACCCCCACCAAAAATGTGGGAACTGCCCCAAGATGACACACTTAATATTCCAAATTTAGATTTTTTTTATTTTTTTTTTTTACTTTTTTAAGAAATAAACCTCCAGAGTGTCAAGTTACCCCGTGTAAAATTTCCTACCCGAAGGCTGGGGTTTCCAGCGTCTGTGAAGTCACACGGAGGAAATCTCTCCGACCTCAAGCCAGACGTGCATTTCCTCTATTCAAGTCACATCGGGGGGACGGTTTCAGACTAGTTAGAAGGACGGCCTCTCATCATCGGACTCCCTAGGCTTGCCAGAACACCCCGGTAGAAACCACCACTGCCCTTTACAATTTTCCCAACAGGAACACTATTTGTTTTTAATGGGTGTGGGTTTTGTGGTTTTTTTTTTAAATTGATTTTTAGACAGAGAATAAGGAAGAGGGAGAGAGAGAGACAGAAACATCCACGATGAGAGAGAACCATGGATCGGCTGCCTCCTGCACGCCCCACATGGGATGGAGCCTGCAACCGAGGCACCTGTCCTGACTGTGAATCGAACCCTGACCTCCTGGTTCCCAGGTGGACGCTCAGCCCCTGAGCCACGCCGGCCGGGCGGGAACACTGTTACACGGAGTGTTTATGTCACTGTTGACCATCACCTCCTTCAGAGGGAGCTTGTGTGGTTATCCTGTGGACCATGGCTCTCCCCCTCACTGCAGCCTGACGGTATCAGCCACAGCCATGCTGACGGTGACAGGAGAGCGGCTCCCGTGTACGCAGCCTCACGGAGGCCGGGCCTGTGCTAAGTCCTCCCTGATGGCGTCCCACTGTCCACAGCTCAGACAGGGAGGCCGGGTCTGTGCTAAGCCCTCCCTGCCAGCGTCCCACTGTCCACAGCTCAGACAGGGAGGCCGGGCCTGTGCTAAGTCCTCCCTGCCAGCGACCCACTGTCCACAGCTCAGACAGGGAGGCCGGGTCTGTGCTAAGCCCTCCCTGATGGCGTCCCACTGTCCACAGCTCGGACAGGGAGGCCGGGTCTGTGCTAAGCCCTCCCTGCCAGCGTCCCACTGTCCACAGCTCAGACAGGGAGGCCGGGCCTGTGCTAAGTCCTCCCTGCCAGCGTCCCACTGTCCACAGCTCAGACAGGGAGGCCGGGCCTGTGCTAAGTCCTCCCTGCCAGCGTCCCACTGTCCACAGCTCAGACAGGGAGGCCGGGCCTGTGCTAAGTCCTCCCTGCCGGCGTCCCACTGTCCACAGCTCAGACAGGGAGGCCGGGGCGAGTGCTAAGTCCTCCCTGCCAGCGTCCCACTGTCCACAGCTCAGACAGGGAGGCCGGGGCCTGTGCTAAGTCCTCCCTGCCAGCGTCCCACTGTCCACAGCTCAGACAGGGAGGCCGGGCCTGTGCTAAGCCCTCCCTGCCAGCGTCCCACTGTCCACAGCTCAGACAGGGAGGCCGGGGCGAGTGCTAAGTCCTCCCTGCCAGCGTCCCACTGTCCACAGCTCGGACAGGGAGGCCGGGCCTGTGCTAAGTCCTCCCTGCCAGCGTCCCACTGTCCACAGCTCAGACAGGGAGGCCGGGGCCTGTGCTAAGTCCTCCCAGCAGGCGCGGCCCCACCCCTCCTGGATGCGGACCCTCTGGAGCCACCCCGGGGACGGGAAGCCAACTGGACGTGGAAACCGAGAAGGAGCTGTGTCCCAGCACCGTCCTCGTCAGGAGCGGGGACACGCGCCTCCGTCGGGGCCTGGGAGTGAGACGGCACGTCCTCGGCACCGCAGCTCCGCACTCGCAGAGCAGAGAGGCCGGCCCACTGTGCGGCGGCCTGCGACGCGGCAGAAAGCCCAGAGCCCGCGTCACCGGGACCCAGGGAAGCTGCTCCCACCGTCAGCAGCCCAGGGTGTCCACGCGGCTCAGGGGCTGAGCGCCGACCTAGGACCCAGGAGGTCACGGTTCGATTCCCGGTCAGGACACAGGCCCGGGTTGCGGGCTCCATCCCCAGTGGGGGGCGTGCAGGAGGCAGCAGATCAGTGATTCTCTCTCCTCATGGATGTATCTCTCTCCCTCTCCCTTCCTCTCTATCCATTAAAAAAGAAACTGTACTGGTCTAAAGCTCTCACACCTGAGTACCCATCAAAGTCACCTGTGGAATTTGTTGAAAATGCAGGTACCCAGGCCTGCCCTGGTCCTACTGCGTCAGAATCTCTGGCGTCTGTTAGAAAAGCTCAGCCTCGCCCTGACCGGTGTGGCTTAGTGGATAGAGCGCCGGCCTGCGGACTGAAGGGTCCCGGGTTCGATTCCGGTCAAGGGCATGTACCTGGGTTGCGGGCACATCCCCAGTGGGGGGTGTGCAGGAGGCAGCTGATCGATGTTTCTCTCTCATCGATGTTTCTAACTCTCTCTCCCTCTCCCTTCCTCTCTGTAAAATATCAATAAAATATATTTTAAAAAAAGAAAAGAAAAGAAAAGCTCAGTGGAGCTTCTTGTGACTAAAAGTGACTAAAAGCACACGCTGCCCACATCGCGTATTAGTGGCCACCAACCACGGGGGATGGAGACTCCTTCTTCGGGAGACGTGTCCTGACGTCACGTGAACAGGACTGGCCTCACTTCGCTGTCATCAAACACGACAGCCTGTCTGTAAACGTTACCCCCCCCACACACACACACACACGCACACGCACACGCACTCACACGCACTCACATCCTGAACCATCCAGGCCCCCAGCCCCGTCCTCAGAGGCGGGCGCCCACCCCACACGTACTTGACCGGCACGGGGCGTACTCCACGGTCCGCGCCCCGTCCTGCAGGAAGCAGGTGCCCACGGGCTCGCGCTCCTGCTTGGTCTCGGTCCTCCAGTGGTACAGCGGGGCGCAGGCCTGCCGGCAGAGGGGCAGTGAGCGGCGTTCCCCGGCAGCCCGCGTCCCAGGCCGTCCGCCTGCCTCAGGGCCGCCGTCCCCCGACCCGGGCTCTGCCGTACGGAGGGCGCGTGTTTCCAGCCACGGGCAGGACAGGAAGGGCTGGGGAGAAGGTCTTGACGGACAATCTGGGGCCCAGGACAGGCCCCGGGGACACCCCCCACCCTGAGAAAGTGAGCACAAGAGGAGCCACTGGAGGAGTGGCCAGCGAGAGGGCAGGCAGCCAGGCCAGGATGGGGTGCGCAGCCAAGGAAGGGCATGACTTCAAAAAGAGGGGTTGCCAGGCCAGTGTGGCTCGGGGGTTGGGTGTCAATCCATGACCTAGAGCAGGGGTGGGCAAACTGTTTGACTCGAGGGCCACCATGGGTTCTTAAACTGGACCGGAGGGCCGGAACCAAAGCATGGATGGAGTGTTTGTGTGAACTAATATAAATTCAAAGTAAAGGAGCGGAGGGGAGAGCAAGAGAACCGGATAGAACCGCCGGATCCGGCCCGCAGGCCGCAGTTTGCCCACGGCTGACCTAGAGGGTCACGGCTCAATTCTGGTCAGGTGCCCAGAATGCGGGCTCGATCCCCAGTGTGGGGTGTGCCGGAGGCAGCCAATCAATGATGTTTCTCTCTCCTTGATGTTTCTCTCTCTCCCTCTCCCTTCCTCTCTCTCTAAAAACCAATAAAAACATATTTTTTTAAAAAAGGGAGGGACGGCTGACTGGGGCTGAGGGGGCAATAAAACAAGTTGCATTGTATCTCAAGGACCGGAAGTCGGGGGAGGAGGGTCTGGCTGTGCCCACCTGCACCTGCTGGGAGGCTGGGAAGAAAATGAATTGAAGGAGTGACATGGTTACCATAGAAACGACTTTCTAAAAGAGGAGCAAGGGAAAGGGCCGGGGTACAGGAGAGGAGGAGGTGCTGCATTTCTATTTATTCGTCTTATTTTCATTTTTTCAAACATTTTTTGATCGATCTCAGAGAGGAAGGGAGAGGGAGAGAGAGAGAGAAACATCAGCGATGAGAGAGGATCCTGGATCAGCTGCCTCCCGCACGCCCCCCACTGGGGATCGAGCCTGCAACCCGGACCTGTGTCCTGACGGGGGATCGAACCCTGACCCTCCTGGTTCATGGGTCGAAGCTCACTCGCTGAGCCACGCCAGCCAGGCGGTTGCTGCATTTTTAAAGAGAGGGGGTGCTCAGGGGGTGATTAACGCAGCGTACACCCCTCCTAACCCTGGCTGGGGGAACAAACTCCGGGAACTATCGGGGGAGGGCAGAGATGGAAACGGGGCGGGAAGGTGGGCAGCGCAGGAACCGGGCCTGTGGAGAGCGGGGAGCGGGTTGGGGGGGGTGGGGGGGGGGGGCCTTGGACCAGTGCGGTCCTAGCGCCTTATTCCCTGTGCCCCCGAGCACAGCGTTACGCTCAGCTCTGAAACATGCAACTCCCGCCGAAACCGGTGTGGCTCAGTGGGTAGAGCGTCGGCCTGCGGACTAAAGGGTCCCGGGTTCGATTCCGGTCAAGGGCATGTACCTTGGTTGCAGGCACATCCCCAGTGGGGGGTGTGCAGGAGGCAGCTGATCGATGTTTCTCTCTCATCGATGTTTCTAGCTCTCTATCCCTCTCCCTTCCTCTCTGTAAAATATCAATAAATTTAAAAAAAAAAAAAAACATGCGACTCCCTTCGCTTCCACATAAACGGACTGCGAAGGACCATCCAAAAACACTCACCAAGATCTTGTCCTGCTTGGACCTCACAGACGCGCCGAACCACTGATGGGACTTAAACTCCAACGGGTCGTCCTTGGCATAGTCTCTGTTGCCTGAAAAACAGATGCTGTGAGGGATGAGCACCAGGCAGCATACTCTCAGCAGAACAGCTGGTTTGGTTTCAACGCAGCAGGTCTGACAGCGGGGCGCTGCTCTGTCCAACACGGCACCGCTTATGCATCGCCTGTACTTGCCGTCTCACCGGGGACGATGGCTTAGAGATGCCTGAGGCCGCAGGCGTCCTCACACCACGGCCCCCGGGCCACAGGCGGCCCGCCGAGGACATGGATCCGGCCCGCCGGGGGCCGCTGCCTGTCCTGCTTAGCAGCCGACGCGTCCCGGGCCCGCAGTGCACATAGGAATTTGTTCCTAGTTTTTTTTTGTTTGTTTGTTTTTTTAATATATTTTATTGATTTGTTACAGAGAGGAAGGAAGAGGGATAGAGAGGTAGAAATATCAATGAGCGAGATACATCGATTAGCTGCCTCCTGCACACCTCCTACTGGGGATGTGCCCGCAACCAAGGTACGTGCCCTTGACCGGAATCGAACCCGGGACCCTTCAGTCCGCAGGCCAACGCTCTAGCCACTGAGCCACACAGGTCAGGGCCATAGTTTTTTTTTTAAACTATAGTCTGGCCCTCCCGCGGTCTGAGGGACCGTGAACTGGCCCCCAGTTTAAAAAGTGTGAGGACCCCTGGATTAGGGCCTCATTAACCTCATCGGTCGCCCTCAGGCAGACGCGAAAAAGCCCCAGCAATTCAAGTTTTCCGGTTGCTAAACCGTAAAATAACTGACTACAAACAAATACTCCGGGTTACCGACGGGGCGCACAGCAGCGCAACCTGCGGCATAAAGGCATCTACGGAGACACGGCCGTGAGACGCGCGGCAGACCACCAGCAGCAGCAGGCCGCCGTCAAGGACCGGGAGACAGGACGCTGCTCGGGGGGAAGGAACCCGGTTCGCGATTAGAAAGGCCAACGTGTCTCCTTCAGGCCGCGCCGCTGCGAACGGTATTCCCACAGTCCCAGGCGCTGCCACGGACGGCAAGGAAACAGTCCTCCGGGAGGGATGTGGAGGCGCACGCATGGAGTGCTTTGGTGAGGGAAGACCTGTTATTTTGTTATTTTTTTATTTTTTTAAAATATATTTTATTGATATTTCACAGAGAGGAAGGGAGAGGGACAGAGAGTCAGAAACATCGATGAGAAACATCGATCAGCTGCCTCCTGCACACCTCCCACCGGGGATGTGCCCGCAACCAAGGTACATGCCCTTGACCGGAATCGAACCCGGGACCCCTCAGTCCGCAGGCCGACGCTCTATCCACTGAGCCACACCGGTCAGGGCACCAGTTATTTTTAATCCCGTTCGTTCCGTTTAAAATCCCCGCCATAACCAGGCTGTGTGAGCACGACGGGGAAGTACAGCAGACCGGGCGATGTGAAGAAGGCAGGCCCACATGTGATATCATCCGGGGCTCGGTGAAATCTGCTCCCTAAGTCGCACCCGTGTAAGGGAGCATGATGGTCATTCAGTTCCGTTTTGGGGGGACCTGACACTCACCAAACAGACATGAAGAATTCAGGAGAGCCAAAACCGGTGTGGCTCAGTGGATAGAGCGTCAGCCTGCGGACTGAAGGGTCCCGGGTTCGATTCCGGTCAAGGGCATGCACCTTGGTTGCGGGCACATCCCCAGTGGGAGGTGTGCAGGAGGCAGCTGATCGATGTTTCTCTCTCATCGATGTTTCTAACTCTCTATCCCTCTCCCTTCCTCTCTGTAAGAAATCAACAAAATATACTTTTTTAAAAAGAGGAGTCAGAACAGCAGAGCCGGAAGGAGGCACCATGAAGGCCACGTCCCCGGGAGGGTGTGCGGCTGTGCGTGCACCGAGCCGTCTCTCCCACGGGGCCAGGAACCAAGGCCTCCCCTCCCTCCACGCGAGTGTGCGAGGTCGGGCTGAGCAGCGGAGAACACAGGCCCTTTGAGGGCGCCCCCCCCCCACCCCCGTCAATGCCGGCTTGTTCCCCCGGGGCCGAGGCGGAAGGGCTCCTGAAAGCATCTAGCCGTTTAAGACAAAAACTCTTTGCTGGCGGCTTTTGTTTTAAAGCCAAGTCAGTGTTAAGCCTTAAAAAAAAAAAAAAGGGGGACGTGTCAGGTCAGAGCGGCCCGGGAAGAGGCTTTAAAGGATCACAAGAAAATTCCGTTTTGGCAAAACAGTTCACGTGTTCAAACAGCAACGGACGGCGCGGGTGCGGGTCACCTGGAAACACGGGGACGGGACCGGCTGCCGCCCGCTCTCCAATGGCCTCGTTCTGCGCCAGGGAAGGCAGGCCCCCTCCGGAGAAACAGTGTCCTTCCAAAGCAACGCCCGAGCTGGTGTGGCTCAGTGGGCAGAGCGTCGGCCTGCGGACCAAAGAGTCCCGGGTTCGATTCTGGTCCAGGGCACGTACCTCGGTGGCAGGCTCCTCCCCGGCCTGGGCCCTGCCTGGAGCGCGTGCAGGAGGCGACCAACCATGTGTGTCTCTCACATCGGTGTTTCTCTCTGTCTCTCCCTCTCCCCTGCAGTCTCTCTAAAAACCAAGGGAACGCATCCTGGGCTGAGGATTGAAAAAGGGAGGAGGAGGAAAGAAAGGCTTTCACACAGGTACAGACTTCAGAGGCTGACCCACCGCCACGAGGGCGGGTCTCGGGCCCAGCTCTCAGACTCGCCAAGGCCCAGAGCCCCAGCACGCCCGGCGGGGCTGACCGTCCATCGGCAGCTGCTCCGGCTAAAGGCGATTCACCGGCCAGGAGCCGTGTGGGCAGAACCAGTGCCCTCCACAGCTCAGGCCCTCGTGATCAGGAGTCCCATGGGCAGGGAGGACAGGACAGGCGTGTGGTGACCATTCTACGGGGAGAACTTCGATGGAGGGTCCCATCGGCAGGGAGGACAGGACAGGCGTGTGGTGACCATTCTACTGGGAGAACTTCAATGGAGGGTCCCACGGGCAGGGAGGACAGGACAGGCGTGTGGTGACCATTCTAAGGGGAGAACCTTGGATGGAGGGTCCCATGGGCAGGGAGGACAGGACAGGCGTGTGGTGACCATTCTACTGGGAGAACCTTGGATGGAGGGTCCCACGGGCAGGAGGACAGGACAGGCGTGTGGTGACCACTCTACTGGGAGAACTTTAATGGAGGGTCCCATGGGCAGGGAGGACAGGACAGGCGTGTGGTGACCATTCTAAGGGGAGAACTTCGATGGAGGGTCCCACGGGCAGGGAGGACAGGACAGGCGTGTGGTGACCATTCTAAGGGGAGAACCTTGGATGGAGGGTCCCATGGGCAGGGAGGACAGGACAGGCGTGTGGTGACCATTCTACTGGGAGAACTTCGATGGAGGGTCCCACGGGCAGGGAGGACAGGACAGGCGTGTGGTGACCATTCTACTGGGAGAACCTTGGATGGAGGGTCCCATGGGCAGGGAGGACAGGACAGGCGTGTGGTGACCATTCTACTGGGAGAACCTTGGATGGAGGGTCCCACGGGCAGGGAGGACAGGACAGGCGTGTGGTGACCATTCTAAGGGGAGAACCTTGGATGGAGGGTCCCATGGGCAGGAGGACAGGACAGGCGTGTGGTGACCATTCTACTGGGAGAACTTTGATGGAAGGTCCCATGGGCAGGGAGGACAGGAGAGGCGTGTGGTGACCATTCTAAGGGGAGAACTTCGATGGAGGGTCCCATGGGCAGGGAGGACAGGAGAGGCGTGTGGTGACCATTCTACTGGGAGAACCTTGGATGGAGGGTCCCATCGGCAGGGAGGACAGGAGAGGCGTGTGGTGACCATTCTACTGGGAGAACTTCGATGGAAGGTCCCATGGGCAGGGAGGACAGGTCAGGCGTGTGGTGACCATTCTGATGGGAGAACTTCGATGGAGGGTCCCACGGGCAGGGAGGACAGGAGAGGCGTGTGGTGACCATTCTACTGGGAGAACTTCGATGGAAGGTCCCATGGGCAGGGAGGACAGGTCAGGCGTGTGGTGACCATTCTGATGGGAGAACTTCGATGGAGGGTCCCACGGGCAGGGAGGACAGGACAGGCGTGTGGTGACCATTCTACTGGGAGAACTTCGATGGAGGGTCCCACGGGCAGGGAGGACAGGACAGGCGTGTGGTGACCATTCTACTGGGAGAACCTTGGATGGAGGGTCCCACGGGCAGGGAGGACAGGTCAGGCGTGTGGTGACCATTCTACTGGGAGAACTTCGATGGAGGGTCCCATGGGCAGGGAGGACAGGACAGGCGTGTGGTGATCATTCTAAGGGGAGAACTTCGATGGAGGGTCCCACGGGCAGGGAGGACAGGACAGGCGTGTGGTGACCATTCTACTGGGAGAACCTTGGATGGAGGGTCCCATCGGCAGGGAGGACAGGACAGGTGTGTGGTGACCATTCTAAGGGGAGAACTTCGATGGAGGGTCCCATGGGCAGGGAGGACAGGACAGGCGTGTGGTGACCATTCTACTGGGAGAACCTTGGATGGAGGGTCCCATCGGCAGGGAGGACAGGACAGGTGTGTGGTGACCATTCTAAGGGGAGAACTTCGATGGAGGGTCCCATGGGCAGGGAGGACAGGACAGGCGTGTGGTGACCACTCTACTGGGAGAACCTTGGATGGAGGGTCCCATCGGCAGGGAGGACAGGACAGGCGTGTGGTGACCATTCTACTGGGAGAACCTTGGATGGAGGGTCCCATGGGCAGGGAGGACAGGACAGGCGTGTGGTGACCATTCTAAGGGGAGAACTTCGATGGAGGGTCCCACGGGCAGGGAGGACAGGACAGGCGTGTGGTGACCATTCTAAGGGGAGAACTTCGATGGAGGGTCCCACGGGCAGGAGGACAGGACAGGCGACTTGATCACATACAACGTAACACCCCCGTGTGGACAAAGGCAGGCACACGCCTGTAACACAGTAAGTCACAAATGACCTGCAGCTCATCCCACTGGTCACGAGATGTCGTGCCCGAACACACAAAAGCCCCGGGCATCACGGGTCCTCCTCCGTCTGAGGAAAACCTGAGCCCGCTTAGGTCCTTTTGGGGTTTTCCCAGGTCAGCCGCGTGTGCAAACAGCAGCGTCGCATGCACACGGCTTCCCACGGAGAAACCAGGCATGTGACCCGCGGCCCCCGGGTCGGTCTGATGCCTGACACCCACGCTGGCACCGCTCACGACGGCGAACGAAACCAGCAGCCCGCGTCCCGGGTCCCGTGTCACCGACTGTCCTTCCCGGAGCGGACGGGTTGCAGGCCCCGCAGGAGGTAACACCACGGAAACAAGCGTTCCTCCCGCCAGCTTCTCCTAAACCTCCGGCGGAGCCAGCAAGCCAGGCCCCGGGAAAGCGTGAAGCTCCTGCACCTGCAGAACGGCACCGCGCCCTTCCCTACGCTTCCACAAACATACACAAACATACCACACACGTGCGTGCGGGGTTACATGTAC
This sequence comes from Plecotus auritus, assembly GCF_963455305.1. NCBI lineage: Eukaryota > Metazoa > Chordata > Mammalia > Chiroptera > Vespertilionidae > Plecotus > Plecotus auritus. The sequence goes on along the minus strand of NC_137776.1, from coordinate 1,247,709 downwards.
AGGGTGTCCCCCCAAACTGTATAAAATGGAAATGAGTATTTACTCATTCCAACGGGCTAAATCTGAAAAGAAAGGAACATCCATTGAGCTGTCGGCTGTTAAAGCTGTTCATTTTGGGGGAACACCCTGTACTTCATTTCACCGATCTAAATGCAAAACTTATTTTTTTTTTTTTATTGATCTCAGAGAGGAAGGGAGAGAGAGAGATAGAAACATCCATGACGAGAGAGAATCAGGGACCGGCTGCCTCCTGCCCGCCCCCCACTGGGAATCGAGCCTGCAACCCGGGCCTGTGCCCCGACCGGGAATCGAACTGTGACCTCCTCTCCACAGGTCGACGCTCAGCCCGAGCCAGGCCGGTCGAGCCAAAACTTATTTCTTATTTCTCGTCTCCCTTATGCTCTTCTTCTCCTCGCTATCACAATCCTGACACAAGTTTGTCCCTACAGATGAAGTCCCAGTGTTACCACAACCGGAACACGTCACTTTCCCAGTGAGTTTTGGGTGAGAATTTTTTAAATTATTTTATTGATTTTTTACAGAGAGGAAGGGAGAGGGAGAGAGAGTTAGAAACATCGATGAGAGAGAAACATCGATCAGCTGCCTCCTGCACACCTCCCACTGGGGATGTGCCCGCAACCAAGGTCCACGCCCTTGACCGGAATCGAACCCGGAACCCTTCAGTCCGCAGGCCGACGCTCTATCCACGGAGCCACACCAGCCAGGGCTACCTATCTTGCTTTATTAAAATTTCACAGTTAAGGTAAAGAAAGTACTTTCAAAAATCAATATTCTCAGAAGATCGAACGGGGCCCCGGCAGCGGCCTTACCTGTGGCGTCGAACACGATGGGCTGGCACCTGCGCTGGGACGACCAGTCGCACTTGAGGACCTGGCCCCCCTCCACGATGCCGGGCTGAGTGGTGTTGGCCTTGGGCGCGCCCACCAGGAGGGACATGCTGAAACGAGGGGGGGAGGGCGTCAGCGGGCAGGAAGCAGAGGCTGGTGCCAAGGTCCCTGCGGCTCCCCCCCCGCCCCCCGCAGGCCTCCCGCTGCTCAGGCGCCTCCAGGATGACCCTGTGAATGCCCCCAGCCCTCAGGGCGCGCGCTCTCGATACACCACCTCCCCGGGACCCACGTGCGCCCCGCCAGGCGACCTGCTCCCCCTGAACTCGAGATGCAGGAGAGGCAGAGGGCCCTGGGCGCAAGGCTCAGCCGTGGGGTCAGCTTCCAGGCGGCCCGGCGTGGGCTCCGTAAAACACTCCTAAAATCCTCCCCAGGGCCCGGCGTGGGCCCCGTAAGACACTCCTAAAATCCTCCCCAGGGCCCGGCGTGGGCCCCGTAAGACACTCCTAAAATCCTCCCCAGGGCCCGGCGCTCTCTGTGGGCAGTCCGCGTACAGAATGCATCCATTTCCGCGCTCCCGTGTCCATTTCAGCCCCGTTTCTGGGGCGGTCGCTGCCAGGTCCCCCGCCTAGTGTCAGCGCTGGCTGCAGGGACGCTGCGTGCAAACCCGCCCTGACACCGCCTGCACCTCCAGACTCAGAGCGGACCGCACCCCCCCCCCCCGAAGCGCACCACGTGGCGCAGCGTGGCCCCTCATCCCGGCCCCCCCGACTCTGCGAGAAATCGGCCTCGCTTCCTGCAGCAAGAACCATGCCCGAGAGAGAAATCAGACGGGCGTCCGCCCAGGAGCCCTCGCCGCCCTGCTTCTAGAGCGGAGCCCGTCACCGTCACCGGAGCCCGTCACCGGAATGTGTCATGGCAGCAGCACGCCGGTGCCACGCAGCTTCCCCGCTGCCTGGGAGGGGTCACTTTTGAGTGACGATGGGGAGAAGGCGCATCTCAGACACGGGGACTTGTCAGGGTCCGGGTGGAGAGGAGGGCGCTCGCCGTCGTCCCCCGACCCACCCACAGCGCAGGCACAGAGCACCCAGGAGCTCGGTGTGGGGGCCGGCGGGGCGGGGCCGGCGGGGCGGGGCAGCTGGCTCTCAGGACACGCCTGAAGCCACACGCAAATTCCCTTCTGGACCCTCAGCTCACTCCGCGTCACACAGCCTTTCAGGTCTGTGGTGGTTAACCCGCACAGAGGATGTTTTTCCCGTGGCTTTTCGGAGTGGATTGGGGGGGGGAGACATTGATGTGAGAGAGAGAGAGAGAGAGAGAGAACGTGGAGAGTCGACCGCTGGCCTCCTACCGCGCCCCGACCGGCAAGTGGGGAGGGAACCCGCACGGCGCAGGTCCTCGTCCTCGACCGGGACTCAAACCCACAACCCTGTGTGCGCAGCCCACACCCAAACCACTGAGCCGCACCAGCGAGGGCCCACCTTGTACAGTTTTTTATCAGAGCCCTTTCCCCCTTTCCATCCACTACTTCCTTGGGTGCAGAGGGCGCGAATTCATCTCTGCACCTGACACACAGCAGCAGCCAAGGAGCGATTTCCCCACGGCCGCGAAGGAGCAAGGAACTGCGGTATCTACGGGGTGAAACGCACAGCAGCCAGCTGTCACCGCCTCCGGGACCTGAAGAAACCGTCTCCTCACCAACAAGCACCGGGGAACTGCCTGTAAACTCAGCGCATCGGGACTCCGGACGCTTCGCCCCGAGGGCGAGCCCCGTGGGAGGCAGCAACAAGGCTGCCTTTCATCCAGGCACGAGGGGCGGCCATCAGATGGATAGACGGACAGACACGGGTGTTCGCCGAGTCTCCCTAAGACACCTCGTGTGCAGTCCTGCCCACGGGCGAAAACGGTGGGACCCCATCACGGGAAGTGTGAGCACGGGCGGTCCGGACTGTGAGGATCCTGGGGGGAGGGAGCCCAGGAATCAAGTCCTTGGTCTAAAACAGCGGTCGGCAAACTCCTTCATCCACAGGGCCAAATACCAACAGGACAACGGTGGACATTGCTTTGGAGAGACACATGTTTTAAACGTAAACGTCTTCTAACGCCACTTCTTCAACGTAGACTCGCCCAGGCCGTGGTAGTTTGTGGAAGAGCCACACTCCAGGGGCCAAAGAGCCGTATGTGGCTCACGAGCCGCGGTTTGCCGACCACGGGTCTAAAATGTCAGCATGTGGCCCTGACCGGTGTGGCTCAGTGGATAGAGCGTCGACCTGCGGACTGAAGGGTCCTGGGTTCAATTCCGGTCAAGGGCACGTACCTTGGTTGCGGGCACATCCCCAGTAGGAGGTGTGCAGGAGGCAGCTGATTGATGTTTCTCTCCCATCGATGTTTCTAACTCTCTATCCCTCTTCCTTCCTCTCTGTAAAAAAATCAATAAAACATATTAAAAAGAAATAAAATAAAATAAAATGTCAGCATGTGCCCGGCCGGCGTGGCTCAGGGGTTGAGCATAGACCTATGAACCAGGAGGTCAGGGTTGGAGTCCCGGTCAGGGCCCATGCCCGGGTTGCGGGCTGGATCCCCAGTGGGGGGCGTGCAGGAGGCAGCCGATCCATGATTCTCTCCCATCCTGGATGTTTCTCTCTCTCTCGTTCTCCCTTCCTCTGTGAAATCGACAGAAACATGTAAGAATAAGTAAGTAAATAAGATGTCAACATGGACTCTCAGTGACTTTGGAGAGTGTCAGGGAAAGTTCTGAAACGTGAAAACGGAGACGGAGAAGGTGAACCGCCTCGGATGAACGTGAAAGGGTGCAGGAGGAGGCGTGCGGAGGAAAATGACCTGTCTGCGGGGAACCAAGTATGAGAACCGCTGGCAGGGTCGCCTAGGGAGGGCAGGTGGGAGGGGCCGGGAGACGGGGAAGAGGCAGGGGCTGAGGGATGGAGGGAGACACAGACCGGAGCCTCCGAGGGGCCACCAGCAGGATCCCTCCGGTGCCCCTACGACCCAAACTGTCCCTTTCAGGGCAGCTGCTCCGGGGAGTGTGGCCTTGACTCCCAAGGAGGGGCGGCCGGCAAACAGGGACAAGCACACTGTGTCCAAAGGAGCAGCTCTGTGGCTGCTGCAGCACCAGCTCCTCTCGCAGGTCAAGGGCATGAACCTTGGTTGTGGGCACATCCCCAGTGGGGGCGGGGGGGGGGGTGGTTGCGGGCACATCCCCAGTAGGAGGTGTGCAGGAGGCAGCTGATCGATGTTTCTCTCTCATCGATGTTTCTAACTCTCTGTCCCTCTCCCTTCCTCTCTGTGAAAAATCAATAAAATATATATTTTTTTAAAAAAATACTTTAGATGAAATTTGCTTTTCATCCAAGAAACGCTACGGAGGCAGCACGCTTAGGATGCAGCACAGGAGCAGCAACTGTGAATCCTACACGCTGTCCCCTCTCCTTTATCCCGTCCCGTGAACCTGGGGCCTGAATCAGGAGCAACCAACACAGGGCTTCACGTCTAAGTCACGAGGCTCCGGTCTACGTGCGAATGTGGTTTACGGCAAGGAAGGAGCCGAGGCGGCCAGGGCGCCCCGAAGCGCGTGGAAATGAGCTTTGTGTCCAGTGCCGTTCGTACCGAGTTCTAAAAATGGTTACAACGTGAGGGGAGAAAGGGACGCGAGTACCTCCCTCCGGATATTTTTTTTCCATTGATTTTTAGAGAGTGGGAGGGAGGGAGGGGGAGAGAAATAGAGAGAGAGGGGGAGGGGGGAGAGAGAGAGAGAAAGAGAGAGAAGCATTGATGTGAGAGAGACACATCCATCGGTTGCCTTCTGCACGTGCCCCGACCAGGGCAGGATCGACCAGATACGTGCCCTTGACCGGAACGGAACCAAACCTGGGACCCTTTGGTGCTCGTCCAAGGCCCTACCCCAGGGGTGGGCAAACTTTTTGACTCGAGGGCCACCATGGGTTCTTACACTGGACCGGAGGGCCGGAACCAAAGCATGGATGGAGTGTTTGTGTGAACTAATATAAATTCAAAGTAAAGGAGCGGAGGGGAGAGCAAGAGAACCGGATAGAACAGCCGGATCCGGCCCGCGGGCCGTAGTTTGCCCACGGCTGGCCTACCCACCGAGCACACGGCCAGGGCGGGCGTGAGCGTCTGAAAGTGCAGGTGGAATGGGGCTGAAAGGGCCTCGCCCCCCTTAACACAGCCCGGCCCTCCCTCTGGCCCGGGGAGGGAGACCCTATGGAGGAGACTTTAGCAGCCGAACTCCCGCAGCAAAGGGTGCTCCTGAGATACGTCTCCCAGAAGCACGGGCGATGTCAGCAGGCTCAGGAGCCCGAGGGTGGGCACAGGGGCAGGGCCCGAGCGCCCCTGACATGCTCGTGCCCACGACGGGGCGGAGGGGCCGGGGACAGGCCCAAGGAAGGGATCCAGCACCTTCTGCCTGGTGGACTAACCACCGGCTAATATTAGGGGAGTGCACATCGAGAGAAAATTAATTAGAAGAAATATTTTAGAGGCCGGGAAGGGACCGCGGGAGGGCTCCAGGGCGTGTCCAGCCCATCTCGCCCAGTCCCCATCGGCCGGACCCAGCAGCGAGCTATCCTACGGGTCGGAGCTTCTGTCCCCTGGTGGTCAGTGTGCATCATAGCGACTCCAGCCGTGGGCAAACTACGGCCCGAGGGCCGGATCCGGCCCGTTCCGCTGTTCTATCCGGCCCGCGGAGCCGAGAGAGCGGAGGGTTCTCTTGCTCTCCCCTCCGCTCCTTTACTTTGAATTTATATTAGTTCACACAAACACTCCATCCATGCTTTTGTTCCGGCCCTCCGGTCCAGGTTAAGAACCCATGGTGGCCCTCGAGTCAAAAAGTTTGCCCACCCCTGGACTAGCCGGACAGTCAACGGACAGTCGGTCACTTAGCACATTAGGCTTGTATGATACAGGATCGGATTTCAGAGAGGAAGGGAGAGGGAGAGAAAGAACTATCAATGATGAGAGAGATGATGGGTCGGCTGCCTCCTGCACGCCCCACACTAGGGATCCAGCTGCAACCTGGGGCCTGTGCCCTGACCGGGAATCGAACCCTGGCCTTCCTAGGTCGACGCTCAACCCCTGAGCCACACCGGCTGGGCTGATTTCTGTTTTTTTTTTTAAATATATTTTATTGATTTTTTACAGAGAGGAAGGGAGAGGGATAGAGAGTCAGAAACATGGATGAGAGAGAAACATCGATCAGCTGCCTCCTGCACACCTCCTACTGGGGATGTGCCCGCAACCAAGGTCCATGGCCTTGACCGGAATCGAACCTGGGACCTTTCCGTCCGCAGGCCGACGCTCTATCCACTGAGCCACACCGGTTTTTATATTTTTAAGTGAAGCTACCCCTAGAGCTCACGAGCCTGCCAGTCACAAAGTCGCTGACGAAGATTTCCAAGCACTGTGCGAAAACAAACCAGGCTGGGCCCTGCCTTACCCTGGGAGTCCCTGTGGGAGGCCCCGTATCCTGGGAGGTCAGAGCAGAGTCAGCAACTTCAGTGACTCATCAACCGTGACTCACCCAGCGGCCCAGCCAGGAACCGGGGACGTCTCATGGCGACCGTTCCCCATGACCGCACGTCCCGCCTTTACTGAGCCGGGAGGGCTGCCTCCGAGCTCAGAGCCGGTCCACAGAGCGCTCCGAGGCACCCGGGTGCTAACGCGCTACGTTCAGTACCAACGCTCGACAAAAAGACCGTGCGTTTTCAAAAACTGTCACAATCTCCGTGCAAATCGAACCCGAAAGAGCAGGCTTGGGAGCGACTAACATCCCGGGTACCGTAAAGGCACGCCCTGGGAAATACCTGGAGATAAGAATTTAAAATAACAGGTACGGCCGACACACGATGAAGCCAGAGCGGGGAGGAAACGTGGCCCCGGGTCAGTGCCTGCGGCGATCGCTTTGGGAAAATCTGTGACGGCTCAGAGAGAGCTCTGAGGCGGAAAACACCAGATACAGCGGAGTTCCCCACATCAGCCATGCCCAGCTCCCCCAGCTGCTTCCGCCTCATTTCCTGCTGCACCCGAGGTCACCGGCGTGCATGCGCCCCAGCATCAGACAGGCCAGGGGCCTCGGTCCTGCCCGGTGCCCTGCGGGACGGAGAAGTACTGAGGTCATCTCCACATGGGGCGTGCGCGCGGGAAAAGCGGTCCTCTCTGATCGCTGGTATCACATGACCGTCCCACCCCCCAAAACACAGTACTTTAAACTATAAAAATGGGGGAGGGGGGGACAACCAAAGGACTTGTACGCATGCATATGAGTATAACGGATGGACACAGACACTGGGGCGGTGGGGGCGTGCCCCGGGTGGGAATGGCTGTGGGGGGGGGCGGGATGGGGAGAGGGGTCGATTGGGATAAAAGAAGGCATAGGGCCGAAACCGGTGTGGCTCAGTGGATAGAGCGTCAGCCTGCGGACTGAAGGGTCCCGGGTTCGATTCCGGTCAAGGGCATGTACCTTGGTTGCAGGCACATCCCCAGTGGGAGGTGTGCAGGAGGCAGCTGATCGGTGTTTCTCTCTCATCGATGTTTCTACCTCTCTATCCCTCCCCCTTCCTCTCTGTAAAATGTCAATAAAACATATTTTTTTAAAAAAAAAGGCCTATGTAAAACTTTAGGCAATAAAAAAATAAAATACAGAAACACATGGTTTCCATTTCTGAGACCTGGAAAGACCTCCAAGAACAGCTTTCCCTCTAGAAAACAAGACTTAAACATCAAGAGGCAACCGGTGGGCCCTGGCCGGTGTGGCTCAGTGGACAGAGCATCAGCCTGCGGACTGAAGGGTCCCAGGTTCGACTGGGGTCAAGGACACGTGCCTCGGTTGCAGGCTCCCGGCCCTGGGCCCTGGTCGGGGCGTGGGGGTGCAGGAGGCAGCCAACCAACACATCCATGTTTCTCTCGGTGACCCCCCCCGCCCCCCACCCTTCCACTCTCCCTAAAAATCAAGGGATACATACCCTGGGGTGGGGACGAACGACAGCACGAAGGCACCCAACGGACACGATTACATCACTAACCCTAAGGCTGACGTGGGGCAGGGCGGTGGGAATGACGTCACTGTCCGGTGAAGTCCAAGACCACGTCCAGCCAATTCCGTCCCTGGGTCCCTGGGTCTGTTCCCAGCCCCCAGGCCTCTGCACACGATGGGCCGTCTGAACAACAGCACAGGTGGCCCCCTCACAGTCACCTGCTCACCCCAAATGTGCAAAGGCTCCTCCCAGAGTGAGGGGACCACGGGCTGGAGGGACTGTGCGGTCCCTTCTGTCATCAGTGCCTGGGAGGGGGTCACTGGGGAGGGAGGGGGTCAATGCGGGAGGGAGGGGGTCAATGAGGGGAGGGAAGGGGTCAATGAGGGGAGGGAAGGGGTCAATGAGGGGAGGGAGGGGGTCAGTGCGGGGAGGGAGGGGGTCAATGAGGGGAGGGAGGGGGTCAATGAGGGGAGGGAAGGGGTCAATGCGGGAGGGAGGGGGTCAATGAGGGGAGGGAAGGGGTCAATGCGGGAGGGAGGAGGTCAATGCGGGAGGGAGGGGGTCAATGCGGGAGGGAGGGGGTCAATGAGGGGAGGGAGGGGGTCAATGCGGGAGGGAGGGGGTCAATGCGGGAGGGAGGGGGTCAATGAGGGGAGGGAGGGGGTCAATGCGGGAGGGAGGGGGTCAATGCGGGAGGGAGGGGGTCAATGAGGGGAGGGAGAGGGTCAATGCGGGAGGGAAGGGGTCAATGCGGGAGGGAGGAGGTCAATGCGGGAGGGAGGGGGTCAATGCGGGAGGGAGGGGGTCAATGAGGGGAGGGAGGGGGTCAATGAGGGGAGGGAGGGGGTCAATGAGGGGAGGGAGAGGGTCAATGCGGGGAGGGAGGGGGTCAATGCGGGAGGGAAAGGGTCAATGCGGGAGGGAGAGGGTCAATGAGGGGAGGGAAGGGGGTCAATGAGGGGAGGGAAGGGGTCAATGAGGGGAGGGAGGGGGTCAATGCGGGGAGGGAGGGGGTCAGTGCGGGGAGACGGAGGGCGGACAGAGTGCGGGGGAGGACGGGGAGACAGGGTTTCAGTCTGCGAAGTGGAAACCCACAGGGCAGGCTCAGGGTGCCGGGAAGTTCGCGGTGAAGCTGACCGGGCCCGGCCGGCCTGGGTCCACCTCCCAGGTCCCGAGTGTCCAGCCCCGGTCGCTCCCAAGTGTCCCTCCAGGGCGAGGAGGGAGGGGGCTGGGGCAGCGCACGGGGCTCCGCTCCCCAAAGGCTCCGTCCACCGGACCCTACACCCGCGGGGGGGGGGGGGGGGCAGACAGGCGCCGGCCTCTCCCCGGTGTCCCCCATCCCTCTCCCCGGCGTCCCCCGCTCCCTGTCCCCAGCGTCCCCCGCTCCCTCTCCCCGGCGTCCCCCCATCCCTCTCCTCGGCGTCCCCCATCCCTCTCCCCGGCGTCCCCCGCTCCCTCTCCCTGGCGTCCCCCGATCCCTCTCCCCGGCGCCCCCCCGCTCCCTGTCCCCGGCGGCCCCCCCATCCCTGTCCCCGGCGTCCCCCCCCATCCCTCTCACCGGCGTCCCCCGATCCCTCTCCCCGGCGCCCCCCGCTCCTTGTCCCCGGCGCCCCCCATCCCTGTCCCCGGCGCCCCCCATCCCTCTCCCCGGCGCCCCCCCGCTCCCTCTCCCCGGCGTCCCCCGATCCCTCTCCCCGGCGCCCCCCGCTCCTTGTCCCCGGCGCCCCCCATCCCTGTCCCCGGCGCCCCCCATCCCTCTCCCCGGCGCCCCCCGCTCCCTCTCCCCGGCGTCCCCCGATCCCTCTCCCCGGCGCCCCCCGCTCCTTGTCCCCGGCGCCCCCCATCCCTGTCCCCGGCGCCCCCCATCCCTCTCCCCGGCGCCCCCCGCTCCCTCTCCCCGGCGTCCCCCCATCCCTCTCCCCGGCGTCCCCCGCTCCCTCTCCCCGGCGTCCCCCCATCCCTCTCCCCGGCGTCCCCCCCCATCCCTGTCCCCGGCGTCCCCCCCCCCATCCCTGTCCCCGGCGCCCCCCATCCCTCTCCCCGGCGTCCCCAGCTCCCTGTCCCCGGAGCGCGGGGCGGGCGGGGCGCCCCCCGGCGGACACTCACGAGGCCGCGCTGGGCACGAAGAAGTCCACGGCGAAGCCGAAGAAGCTGCCCTCGGGGCCCGAGAACTCGGCGGGGCTGTCGGCGTCCAGGTTGAAGGCGCCGCCGAGCGGCAGCAGGAGCCCCAGCAGGAGCGGCAGGCGGCGCGGGCGCGGCGGCCCCAGCGGAGAGGCCATCCTGGAGCGCCTCCGGGGCGCACGGGCCGCCAGCGGGGCGCACGGGCCGCGGCCTCCCCTCCCGCGAGTCGCAGGCGGCGCAGGGCGCAGGGGCCGAGGTCCGAGCGGCCGCGGGCGAGCGGGGCGCGGGGTGCGGGCGGCGGGGCGCGGGGTGCGGGCGGCGGGGTGCGGGCGGCGGCGCGGGCCTCTCCTCCTCGGCTGGGACCGGCGCCCCGCCTGGTGCTGGGGAGGGAGGGGCCGGGGGTGGAGCCGCCGGAGGAAGTGGGGGCGGAGCCGCGCCCCGGGGCCGCGGCCGATCCACTTCCTGGGCGCCTTCTGTCCGGGAGCAGCGTCTGTCCCGAGGTGGGGGTGGGTGGGGGGGGTCGGGCCCGCCCGCGCCCGCGCCCCAACCCCGGCGCCACGGACCCCTCCTCCCCGCGGGCCGGGAGCTGCCGCGACTTGTGCTCTGAACCAGGGCAGCTTTATGGGCCCCTCCGGCTTCTGCTCCCTGCGCGCCCCGGGGGTCCCCCAGGAGCCTTCGTGTAGGTGGTCGTCCCCCCAATCCCCCCTCAATCCCCCCAACCCCTCCACTCACACTCACACATACACACACACACACACACACTCACACATACACACACACACACACACTCACACATACACACACATACACTCATACACATACACACACACACACTCACACATACACACACACACTCACACATACACACACATACACTCATACACATACACACACACACACTCACACACACTCACACACACTCATACACACACACTCACACACACACACACCTCACACACACATGCACTCAAATACACCTCACACACACACTCACACATACACCACACACTCACATACACACACACTCACATACATGCACTCAAACACACCTCACACACACACTCACACACACGCACTCACACACACACTCATACACACTCATACACACTCACACATACACACACACTCATACACACACACACTCATACACACACACACATACACACACTCATACACACCTCACACACTCACATACACACACATGCACTCACACTCACTCTCATACACACTCATACACTCACACATACACCACACACACACTCATACACACACACACACTCATACACACACACACCACACACTCACACATACACCTCACACACTCATACACACACACACCTCACACACACACCTCACACACATACACCTCACACACATTCACACACACACACACCTCACACACATACACACACTCGCACACGCACACACATACACCTCACACACACACCTCACACACATACACACTCGCACACGCACACACATACACCTCACACACACCTCACACACACACCTCACACATATACACACACTCGCACACACACACACATACACCTCACACACTCGCACACACGCTCACACACATACACCTCACACACACACCTCACACTCACACACATACACACACTTGCACACACATACACCACACACACACACACTCGCACACGCACACACTCGCACACACACACTCGCACACGCACACACATACACCTCACACACACACCTCACACATATACACACACTCGCACACACACATACACCTCACACACTTGCACACACGCTCACACACATACACATCACACACACACACCTCACACTCACACACATACACACACTTGCACACACATACACCACACACACACACTTGCACACGCACACATTCGCACACACACACTCGCACACGCACACACACTGGACTTAATGATAAGCGCGCAGATGCCACAGCGTTCAGGGACGGGGTTACGGCCTCGCTTGGAGCCAGACCATCACGTGTTGGGTCTGCGGCTGCCACGACCCCTGTGACCTTGGGAGGAGGACGGGGCCGGAAGGGCTGGCAAGGCAGAGCCCGCAGCGACCCGCGGAAGGAGCCGGACCAGGCAGGGCCGCGTGCCCGTGTGCGGCCGAAGCCCAGGCATGAGCTGCCCTGGTCGAGCCGGCGTGTGGGCAGAAACGCGATTCCGCGTGGCAAGGGGCACGGGCGCCCTCGCTCATTAACAAGCCCGGGGCCGGCGTGCTGGGTGCCAGGGACTGCGACAGACACACTTCCTGTGTCAGGACCTTCGGGCCTTTTCTTTTTGTTTTGTTTTTAAGTGGCTCCTCCCCTCCCTGCGGCCCCCCTCTGACCCAGCCTCCTCTGGGGCAGGATGGGGGAGAGGACCCTTTCCTTTATATTCCCAAGTCCCGGCACCTTGCCAAGCAGATAGCAAACAATACCACGGTGAGTGGATGAACATAAAAGGGTGAGTGTGGCTCTGTGACTGAGCGTTGACCTACGAACCAGGGGGTCACAGTTCAATTCCCGGTCAGGGCACAGGCCCGGGTTGCGGGCTCCTTCAGGAGGCAGCTGATAGATGACTCTCTCGTCACTGATGTTTCTATCTCTCTTCCCCTCTCCCTTCCTCTCTCTGAAATCAATAAAAATATAGTTTAATAAAATGAGAATAGTATAAGGGACCTCTGGGACAACATTAAGCATAGCACATCCGCATTATAGGGGCACTACAAGGAGAAGAAAGAGAGCAAGGAATTGAGTACCTATTTGAAAATTTAATGACTGACCATTCCCCGTCGCTGGTGTGGGAGATAGACATACTAGGACAGGGGTGGGCAAGCTTTTTGACTCGAGGGCCACCATGGGTTCTTAAACTGGACCGGAGGGCCGGAACAAAAGCATGGTTGGAGTGTTTGTGTGAACTAATATAAATTCAAAGTAAAGGAGCGGAGGGGAGAGCAAGAGAACCGGATAGAACAGCCGGATCCGGCCCGTGGGCCATAGTTTGCCCACGGCTGTACTAGGACACGCCCAGAAAGCCTCCTGCCAGGAGCCACGGCGGAATATTGCTTTTGTATCTTCTGAGCTCAACATGGAGCTCAACATGGAACTAATTCCTTCGTCTGCAGACTCAGTAACAGCTCACGTTCCTATCCAGCTTCCTGCTGCTGTGCTGGGCGCTCACTGGGGATTGTGTGTGCATATGGAGTCACGTGTTAGTCCTAAAACCCTGCCAGGTAGATCCCACGACTCGTCACAGTGTAAAGAGGAAAAGACTGATTTCTTTGAGATGGAATCGTTTTTTTCCGAGGTCACTAAGGTCGTGGCAGAGGCAGACGGAACACGTGATGGTCTGGCTCCAAGCTCACGCTTGCTGGCCGTAAGTTGCCTTTTACAATGTGAAATACACACCGTGCAGCATAGGAATAAACAAAGATAAAGGGATGCAATATATTCAAAGTGATCTGAAAATTAACCACTATCTACACCTTCATTCCTTCTGAACTTTTTACAGCTTAATGTTTACCAATAAAATAAGTCCAGCTGTACTATTGGTTGTATTCATCTAGTAAGGTCTACTAACTTGGAAAGGTTTGTCAGAGAAGAAATTATGGAAGAGTAACTGAACTATGATTTGAGTAAAGACTAAAAATGGTCTTAATCTACTGAAGTTTCACCATGAAGGAAACAGCTGTAGCCTGGCTGGCATGGCTCAGTGGTTGAGCGTCAACCTATGAACCAGGAGGTCACGGTTCGATTCCCGGTCAGGGCACATGCCCGGGTTGTGGGCTCGATGCCCGGGTTGTGGGCTCGATCCCCAATGTGGGGACATGCAGGACGCAACCGATCTCACCATTGATGTTTCTCTCTCTCTCTCTCTCTCTCTCTCTCTCTCTCTCTCTCTCTCTCTCTCTCTCTCTCAGTTGTTGGTATTAATAAAGGAAGTATGAATTAAGTTATTGTGAGCAATATTCTTTTAGATGAATGGGTGCCTTCACCAATTTTGTCCCTTTTAAATGATTCATGTAGGGGGTTTTCTAAACTCTCCAGTCTTACTTCCTCTAAACACTTGGAGACTAATTAAAGATTTCCTCCTTTCAGTCTTTATGGAAAAATGACAGGGAATTTTCATGAAATGTTAAATATGTGGATTTAATAGGAAATGATTACGTTCACTACAGGGGTAGATACAAAGCTCTTTTTTAAAAAATATATTTTATTGAATTTTTACAGAGAAGTATAGAGAGTTAAAAACATCCATCAGCTGCCCCCTACACGCCCCCTACTGGGGATGTGCCCGCAACCAAGGTACATGCCCTTGACCGGAATCGAACCTGGGACCCTTGAGTCCGCAGGCCGATGCTCTATCCACTGAGCCACACCGGTTAGAGATAGATACAAAGCTCTTAATCACATAATTGCGTTAGGTTTAGCTCCTAGAAACGTAAAAGAATTAAATAAAGGTTTGGTGCATAGTCAGCATTCTGGTGAAGCATAGAGTTCTTTCTACAGTTCTTTTTCTTTTGAGTTTTGAAAAAATAACGGCTGTCATAGAGATGGTTACATTGACTACTGCTCTTAGGCATTAGTGAGGTTCTGTACAAAACTGAGCTCACTTTGTAAGCCTGTTCCAGGCTAATGATTCCGCTTTAGGTCATAATATCTTTATCATTAACAAAACGTTACAACCGCGACGGTAATGAAAAGCTCCGAATGGAGAATAAATCTTTCCATATACCCACACGATAAATATACGGAGGAAAACTTCAAGGGGCAGTGTAACAGTTATGTCTGTCCTAAAACCAAGAGGGAATGGCACTCCTTAGAAATAATTCAAGCCCGGCCGGCGTGATTCAGTAGGTTGAGGGTTGACCTATGAACCAGGAGGTCAGGGTTCAATTCCCGGTCAGGGCACATGCCCGGGTTGCGGACTCGATCCCCAGTGTGGGTCGTGGAGGAGGCAGCCGATCCGTGATTCTCTCTCATCTTTGATGTTTCTATCTCTCTCTCTCCCTCTCCCTTCCTCTCAGAAATCAATAAAATTATATTTAAAAAAAAAAAAAAAACCTCAAGCTAAGGTCGGGGTGCGACAGATGGGAGCTGTCTCGTGGAATGTGCCATGTGATGGAACCATTCTGCACCAGTGTTGCCCCAAACACTCTCATTGGGCGGATGGGACGACTGGGCCTGTGAAATGTGGCCAGTGTAACTGAGAAATTATTTTAAACTAGTGGCCCGGTGCACGAAATTCGTGCACATTAAAAAGGGTTTAATTAGAGGAAATAATTGAATATTGCTATTTGCCCTTTCTCTATAATAGAAGTGTCAGAGATGAAAGGAAATTAGTAAAATGTATATGAAAACCTTCCTCCTGTCGGAGTCTGGGGCGCGCCATGGGACCCAGAGTCATGTCCCCGTCCACCCACATGCGCCTCAAAATCACGTGAGACCCAGACCCGGCCGACCCCCCGCCCCCTCATTGGGATAGATCCAGACCCAGCCAGTCCCACCCTTGTCAAGCCCTGCAGGGCAGGGAACGTAGCCTCAGGTCCCCTGGCCCGGCGCCAGGATGGGGGGCATGGCCTGAGGTCCCCCATCAAGCCCCACCAGGTGGGGGGCACTACCTGAGGTCCCCTAGCCCAGCACCAGGACAGGAAGTGCACCTTGAGGTCCCCTGTCAAGCCCTGCTGGTGGGGGGTGGCCTGAAGTCCCCTGTCAAGCCTGGTGGGGGGGCGCGGCCTGAGGTCCCCCGGCCTGGCGCTGGGGTGGGGGGAGCAGCCTGAGGTCCCCTAGCCCAGCACCAGGACGGGAAGCACACCTTGAGGTCCCCTGTCAAGCCCCATGGGGGCGGGGGAAGGCGTAGCCTCAGGTCCCTGCTGATTGTTCGTTAAGGCTCCTTATGGGAACCTGGCCTCAGCTGTGGGTGCAGCCATCTTTGTGACGGAGTGATGGTCAATTAGCATATCCCCTCTTTATTAGATAGGATTTCCTTTAAGTGGCACAGCTGCAGGTGGCTCTCGAGCCGCGGTTTGCCGACCACGGGCACAGCCGCCTGTGGCTCGCGCCTCCCAAACTGAGCAGCACAGTTACCAGTGGATTACAAGCTGGAAGAGTTGTGTGTGACGGGCTCCAGAGTCTCCCCCCGCATCACACCGCCCCGAGGTGCAGAAATGAGGGGTTCCATCTTATTTCGTCCGCACGTTCTGCTCCATTGTGCACCAAGTCTTCCTGTTCCCGAGAGCGGGGATCCGTCCGTCCTTCGCTTAGTCACCTGGCCCTCCAGCGGGCCACGTGCAGTGGAAAAAACCAGAATCCACTCAGGCACGCGCCCTCCTAACCTCCTTCCCCTCCCCTCTCCCTGCCTCCCATCGCCCTTCCTTTTTCCTTCCTCCCACCGTTCTCCAGGCGAAGGGTGGGGTAGAATTTTGGGGAGCCTCGGGGAGGCTTCACACCCCTAGAAGCCAGGACAGGTCCTCGAGGCCCTCTGTAGATGCCTCTGATTGCCTTCTCACGCTTCGTTCCAGCAGCTCGGGTTTCCCGGTCGTGGCTGGAAGAGGGAGGTTATTGGGAAGGCCGCGTCACTCTCCTAGAACCTGGCATTTTCACCACGAGGATTTCACGCTCACTCTCACGCAGGCTCCCCTCACCAAGATCCCGAGGACAGGTTCTCCGCGTTGAGGGTTTTTTCTGTTCTTCTGTTCTCACCACCTCCCGAGGGCAACCGTGAGGCCCAGCTTGATTTCCATCCGGGGCTGAGAGCAACGTCTGATAAGGCCTGATAACAGCTTTCTCTCCCCATCCCTTCCTGCTTCCACTCGCTGGTGTTCAAATGTTTCTTGGCAGTGGGACGCCCCCCCCCGCCCCCACTTCGGATGACATGTGAGCAGAAATCACAGGCAGGAGGCAGATCAAAGAGCAGGGCCAGATGTTCCAGGGCCTCCATCCAGCAGGGCCAAAGCCTAGGCTGGCTTGATTGGTTTTTATTGATTTCAGAGAGGGAGAGGGAGAAACATCCATGAGGAGAGAGAATCATGGATCGGCTGCCTCCTGTACGCTCCCACTGGGGATGGAGCCCTGACTGGGAATCGAACCCGGGATCCTTCAGTCCGCAGGCCGACGCTCTAGCCCAGGGGTGGGCAAACTTTTTGACTCGAGGGCCACAATGGGTTCTTAAACTGGACCGGAGGGCCGGAACAAAAGCATGGATGGAGTGTTTGTGTGAACTAATATAAATTCAAAGTGTGAACTAATATAAAATCACACACATCATTACATAAAAGGGTACAGTCTTTTTTTTTTTTAATTTCAATAGTTTTATTCATTTCAAACATTTTAACAAGAAGAATGTAAACACTAATTATTATAATTTGAAACTTCAAAAAATGGAGGAATCATAGCACAATAACATACCTTATATTGAAGATGGCAAAGGCAAAATAAAATTGCCTAACAAAGGAAAGGTACAAAAGCCTTTCAAATTAAACTTAAGTATAATAAAATAATTTAAAACTAAAACAAATAGAAAAGAACAAAATGTGCAAACAGTAAATTAAACATTTTCTTTAGTGCAACTTCCAAATGATGCCCGGGACGTAGATGTAGATGGCAACGTAGACTGGGTTGGAAGGTTTTTGGTCTTTAAAACATCAGCTTCAGTGGGAACAGTGTTGTTGGTCTCCTTTGTAGCTAATGCTCTGATCCTGTGCTCTCCAGGGGCGTGTCTCCCTCCATCACCACGGTAACGTGTCTCCGCATTCCCAGGGTGATGTCGGGGGACCGTCCGCGGAGCATTATAAGGAGCCTCTGGAAGATGGAGAGGTTGTTCCTTCTACTGAATGGGGATATAAATCCGCCCACTCAGGAGAAGGAGCTGCGGCCGGTGTTTCCCGACGTTGCCATGTTAACACTGCTGCTGGTGAAGGAGCAGAGGGGAGAACAAGAGAACCCTCCGCTCTTTCAGCTCCGCGGGCCGGATAGAACAGCCGAACGGGCCGGATCCGGCCCGCGGGCCGTAGTTTGCCCACGGCTGCTCTAGCCGCTGAGCCACGCTGGCTAGGCCAGAGGCCTTATTTTAAAATGACAACACGGTGGGGCAGAGTGAACCGGGAGGGCAGCCAGTCTGAGGAGCTAGGGGCAGGTGATAAAATCACACCATCATTGCAGGAGGCGGGGCTGAAATCCCAGATCTGCCTGTGGTGACAGAGCCTGCTTGCTGGTGACAGACAGACGGAGGCGGCCTCCCATCCACACCCCCGGCACTGCCCCCCCTTCCCCCCCCCAATCTCCCGCTTGGCTTGCAAACTGCCTCCGACATTGAGACACCGGCTCGGAGTGCACTCTTGGAAAGTGGCCTCGGAGGAGGCCCTCACGGCCGCAATTCTGAAGAAAAACGCCCGCTCCGCGTGCATGAGCGGAACACACCAAGGATCCCACGGACACGTGTGGCCGCAGCCCCTGTTGTAAAGGCGGGTCTGCACGTACGTTCGCTCAGCACATGTGCCCCGTGGGGCTCGGGCTGGG
>NC_137776.1:0-7500 GCF_963455305.1 Plecotus auritus | reverse complement strand
GGGTTAGGGTTAGGGTTAGGGTTAGGGTTAGGGTTAGGGTTAGGGTTAGGGTTAGGGTTAGGGTTAGGGTTAGGGTTAGGGTTAGGGTTAGGGTTAGGGTTAGGGTTAGGGTTAGGGTTAGGGTTAGGGTTAGGGTTAGGGTTAGGGTTAGGGTTAGGGTTAGGGTTAGGGTTAGGGTTAGGGTTAGGGTTAGGGTTAGGGTTAGGGTTAGGGTTAGGGTTAGGGTTAGGGTTAGGGTTAGGGTTAGGGTTAGGGTTAGGGTTAGGGTTAGGGTTAGGGTTAGGGTTAGGGTTAGGGTTAGGGTTAGGGTTAGGGTTAGGGTTAGGGTTAGGGTTAGGGTTAGGGTTAGGGTTAGGGTTAGGGTTAGGGTTAGGGTTAGGGTTAGGGTTAGGGTTAGGGTTAGGGTTAGGGTTAGGGTTAGGGTTAGGGTTAGGGTTAGGGTTAGGGTTAGGGTTAGGGTTAGGGTTAGGGTTAGGGTTAGGGTTAGGGTTAGGGTTAGGGTTAGGGTTAGGGTTAGGGTTAGGGTTAGGGTTAGGGTTAGGGTTAGGGTTAGGGTTAGGGTTAGGGTTAGGGTTAGGGTTAGGGTTAGGGTTAGGGTTAGGGTTAGGGTTAGGGTTAGGGTTAGGGTTAGGGTTAGGGTTAGGGTTAGGGTTAGGGTTAGGGTTAGGGTTAGGGTTAGGGTTAGGGTTAGGGTTAGGGTTAGGGTTAGGGTTAGGGTTAGGGTTAGGGTTAGGGTTAGGGTTAGGGTTAGGGTTAGGGTTAGGGTTAGGGTTAGGGTTAGGGTTAGGGTTAGGGTTAGGGTTAGGGTTAGGGTTAGGGTTAGGGTTAGGGTTAGGGTTAGGGTTAGGGTTAGGGTTAGGGTTAGGGTTAGGGTTAGGGTTAGGGTTAGGGTTAGGGTTAGGGTTAGGGTTAGGGTTAGGGTTAGGGTTAGGGTTAGGGTTAGGGTTAGGGTTAGGGTTAGGGTTAGGGTTAGGGTTAGGGTTAGGGTTAGGGTTAGGGTTAGGGTTAGGGTTAGGGTTAGGGTTAGGGTTAGGGTTAGGGTTAGGGTTAGGGTTAGGGTTAGGGTTAGGGTTAGGGTTAGGGTTAGGGTTAGGGTTAGGGTTAGGGTTAGGGTTAGGGTTAGGGTTAGGGTTAGGGTTAGGGTTAGGGTTAGGGTTAGGGTTAGGGTTAGGGTTAGGGTTAGGGTTAGGGTTAGGGTTAGGGTTAGGGTTAGGGTTAGGGTTAGGGTTAGGGTTAGGGTTAGGGTTAGGGTTAGGGTTAGGGTTAGGGTTAGGGTTAGGGTTAGGGTTAGGGTTAGGGTTAGGGTTAGGGTTAGGGTTAGGGTTAGGGTTAGGGTTAGGGTTAGGGTTAGGGTTAGGGTTAGGGTTAGGGTTAGGGTTAGGGTTAGGGTTAGGGTTAGGGTTAGGGTTAGGGTTAGGGTTAGGGTTAGGGTTAGGGTTAGGGTTAGGGTTAGGGTTAGGGTTAGGGTTAGGGTTAGGGTTAGGGTTAGGGTTAGGGTTAGGGTTAGGGTTAGGGTTAGGGTTAGGGTTAGGGTTAGGGTTAGGGTTAGGGTTAGGGTTAGGGTTAGGGTTAGGGTTAGGGTTAGGGTTAGGGTTAGGGTTAGGGTTAGGGTTAGGGTTAGGGTTAGGGTTAGGGTTAGGGTTAGGGTTAGGGTTAGGGTTAGGGTTAGGGTTAGGGTTAGGGTTAGGGTTAGGGTTAGGGTTAGGGTTAGGGTTAGGGTTAGGGTTAGGGTTAGGGTTAGGGTTAGGGTTAGGGTTAGGGTTAGGGTTAGGGTTAGGGTTAGGGTTAGGGTTAGGGTTAGGGTTAGGGTTAGGGTTAGGGTTAGGGTTAGGGTTAGGGTTAGGGTTAGGGTTAGGGTTAGGGTTAGGGTTAGGGTTAGGGTTAGGGTTAGGGTTAGGGTTAGGGTTAGGGTTAGGGTTAGGGTTAGGGTTAGGGTTAGGGTTAGGGTTAGGGTTAGGGTTAGGGTTAGGGTTAGGGTTAGGGTTAGGGTTAGGGTTAGGGTTAGGGTTAGGGTTAGGGTTAGGGTTAGGGTTAGGGTTAGGGTTAGGGTTAGGGTTAGGGTTAGGGTTAGGGTTAGGGTTAGGGTTAGGGTTAGGGTTAGGGTTAGGGTTAGGGTTAGGGTTAGGGTTAGGGTTAGGGTTAGGGTTAGGGTTAGGGTTAGGGTTAGGGTTAGGGTTAGGGTTAGGGTTAGGGTTAGGGTTAGGGTTAGGGTTAGGGTTAGGGTTAGGGTTAGGGTTAGGGTTAGGGTTAGGGTTAGGGTTAGGGTTAGGGTTAGGGTTAGGGTTAGGGTTAGGGTTAGGGTTAGGGTTAGGGTTAGGGTTAGGGTTAGGGTTAGGGTTAGGGTTAGGGTTAGGGTTAGGGTTAGGGTTAGGGTTAGGGTTAGGGTTAGGGTTAGGGTTAGGGTTAGGGTTAGGGTTAGGGTTAGGGTTAGGGTTAGGGTTAGGGTTAGGGTTAGGGTTAGGGTTAGGGTTAGGGTTAGGGTTAGGGTTAGGGTTAGGGTTAGGGTTAGGGTTAGGGTTAGGGTTAGGGTTAGGGTTAGGGTTAGGGTTAGGGTTAGGGTTAGGGTTAGGGTTAGGGTTAGGGTTAGGGTTAGGGTTAGGGTTAGGGTTAGGGTTAGGGTTAGGGTTAGGGTTAGGGTTAGGGTTAGGGTTAGGGTTAGGGTTAGGGTTAGGGTTAGGGTTAGGGTTAGGGTTAGGGTTAGGGTTAGGGTTAGGGTTAGGGTTAGGGTTAGGGTTAGGGTTAGGGTTAGGGTTAGGGTTAGGGTTAGGGTTAGGGTTAGGGTTAGGGTTAGGGTTAGGGTTAGGGTTAGGGTTAGGGTTAGGGTTAGGGTTAGGGTTAGGGTTAGGGTTAGGGTTAGGGTTAGGGTTAGGGTTAGGGTTAGGGTTAGGGTTAGGGTTAGGGTTAGGGTTAGGGTTGGGTTAGGGTTAGGGTTAGGGTTAGGGTTAGGGTTAGGGTTAGGGTTAGGGTTAGGGTTAGGGTTAGGGTTAGGGTTAGGGTTAGGGTTAGGGTTAGGGTTAGGGTTAGGGTTAGGGTTAGGGTTAGGGTTAGGGTTAGGGTTAGGGTTAGGGTTAGGGTTAGGGTTAGGGTTAGGGTTAGGGTTAGGGTTAGGGTTAGGGTTAGGGTTAGGGTTAGGGTTAGGGTTAGGGTTAGGGTTAGGGTTAGGGTTAGGGTTAGGGTTAGGGTTAGGGTTAGGGTTAGGGTTAGGGTTAGGGTTAGGGTTAGGGTTAGGGTTAGGGTTAGGGTTAGGGTTAGGGTTAGGGTTAGGGTTAGGGTTAGGGTTAGGGTTAGGGTTAGGGTTAGGGTTAGGGTTAGGGTTAGGGTTAGGGTTAGGGTTAGGGTTAGGGTTAGGGTTAGGGTTAGGGTTAGGGTTAGGGTTAGGGTTAGGGTTAGGGTTAGGGTTAGGGTTAGGGTTAGGGTTAGGGTTAGGGTTAGGGTTAGGGTTAGGGTTAGGGTTAGGGTTAGGGTTAGGGTTAGGGTTAGGGTTAGGGTTAGGGTTAGGGTTAGGGTTAGGGTTAGGGTTAGGGTTAGGGTTAGGGTTAGGGTTAGGGTTAGGGTTAGGGTTAGGGTTAGGGTTAGGGTTAGGGTTAGGGTTAGGGTTAGGGTTAGGGTTAGGGTTAGGGTTAGGGTTAGGGTTAGGGTTAGGGTTAGGGTTAGGGTTAGGGTTAGGGTTAGGGTTAGGGTTAGGGTTAGGGTTAGGGTTAGGGTTAGGGTTAGGGTTAGGGTTAGGGTTAGGGTTAGGGTTAGGGTTAGGGTTAGGGTTAGGGTTAGGGTTAGGGTTAGGGTTAGGGTTAGGGTTAGGGTTAGGGTTAGGGTTAGGGTTAGGGTTAGGGTTAGGGTTAGGGTTAGGGTTAGGGTTAGGGTTAGGGTTAGGGTTAGGGTTAGGGTTAGGGTTAGGGTTAGGGTTAGGGTTAGGGTTAGGGTTAGGGTTAGGGTTAGGGTTAGGGTTAGGGTTAGGGTTAGGGTTAGGGTTAGGGTTAGGGTTAGGGTTAGGGTTAGGGTTAGGGTTAGGGTTAGGGTTAGGGTTAGGGTTAGGGTTAGGGTTAGGGTTAGGGTTAGGGTTAGGGTTAGGGTTAGGGTTAGGGTTAGGGTTAGGGTTAGGGTTAGGGTTAGGGTTAGGGTTAGGGTTAGGGTTAGGGTTAGGGTTAGGGTTAGGGTTAGGGTTAGGGTTAGGGTTAGGGTTAGGGTTAGGGTTAGGGTTAGGGTTAGGGTTAGGGTTAGGGTTAGGGTTAGGGTTAGGGTTAGGGTTAGGGTTAGGGTTAGGGTTAGGGTTAGGGTTAGGGTTAGGGTTAGGGTTAGGGTTAGGGTTAGGGTTAGGGTTAGGGTTAGGGTTAGGGTTAGGGTTAGGGTTAGGGTTAGGGTTAGGGTTAGGGTTAGGGTTAGGGTTAGGGTTAGGGTTAGGGTTAGGGTTAGGGTTAGGGTTAGGGTTAGGGTTAGGGTTAGGGTTAGGGTTAGGGTTAGGGTTAGGGTTAGGGTTAGGGTTAGGGTTAGGGTTAGGGTTAGGGTTAGGGTTAGGGTTAGGGTTAGGGTTAGGGTTAGGGTTAGGGTTAGGGTTAGGGTTAGGGTTAGGGTTAGGGTTAGGGTTAGGGTTAGGGTTAGGGTTAGGGTTAGGGTTAGGGTTAGGGTTAGGGTTAGGGTTAGGGTTAGGGTTAGGGTTAGGGTTAGGGTTAGGGTTAGGGTTAGGGTTAGGGTTAGGGTTAGGGTTAGGGTTAGGGTTAGGGTTAGGGTTAGGGTTAGGGTTAGGGTTAGGGTTAGGGTTAGGGTTAGGGTTAGGGTTAGGGTTAGGGTTAGGGTTAGGGTTAGGGTTAGGGTTAGGGTTAGGGTTAGGGTTAGGGTTAGGGTTAGGGTTAGGGTTAGGGTTAGGGTTAGGGTTAGGGTTAGGGTTAGGGTTAGGGTTAGGGTTAGGGTTAGGGTTAGGGTTAGGGTTAGGGTTAGGGTTAGGGTTAGGGTTAGGGTTAGGGTTAGGGTTAGGGTTAGGGTTAGGGTTAGGGTTAGGGTTAGGGTTAGGGTTAGGGTTAGGGTTAGGGTTAGGGTTAGGGTTAGGGTTAGGGTTAGGGTTAGGGTTAGGGTTAGGGTTAGGGTTAGGGTTAGGGTTAGGGTTAGGGTTAGGGTTAGGGTTAGGGTTAGGGTTAGGGTTAGGGTTAGGGTTAGGGTTAGGGTTAGGGTTAGGGTTAGGGTTAGGGTTAGGGTTAGGGTTAGGGTTAGGGTTAGGGTTAGGGTTAGGGTTAGGGTTAGGGTTAGGGTTAGGGTTAGGGTTAGGGTTAGGGTTAGGGTTAGGGTTAGGGTTAGGGTTAGGGTTAGGGTTAGGGTTAGGGTTAGGGTTAGGGTTAGGGTTAGGGTTAGGGTTAGGGTTAGGGTTAGGGTTAGGGTTAGGGTTAGGGTTAGGGTTAGGGTTAGGGTTAGGGTTAGGGTTAGGGTTAGGGTTAGGGTTAGGGTTAGGGTTAGGGTTAGGGTTAGGGTTAGGGTTAGGGTTAGGGTTAGGGTTAGGGTTAGGGTTAGGGTTAGGGTTAGGGTTAGGGTTAGGGTTAGGGTTAGGGTTAGGGTTAGGGTTAGGGTTAGGGTTAGGGTTAGGGTTAGGGTTAGGGTTAGGGTTAGGGTTAGGGTTAGGGTTAGGGTTAGGGTTAGGGTTAGGGTTAGGGTTAGGGTTAGGGTTAGGGTTAGGGTTAGGGTTAGGGTTAGGGTTAGGGTTAGGGTTAGGGTTAGGGTTAGGGTTAGGGTTAGGGTTAGGGTTAGGGTTAGGGTTAGGGTTAGGGTTAGGGTTAGGGTTAGGGTTAGGGTTAGGGTTAGGGTTAGGGTTAGGGTTAGGGTTAGGGTTAGGGTTAGGGTTAGGGTTAGGGTTAGGGTTAGGGTTAGGGTTAGGGTTAGGGTTAGGGTTAGGGTTAGGGTTAGGGTTAGGGTTAGGGTTAGGGTTAGGGTTAGGGTTAGGGTTAGGGTTAGGGTTAGGGTTAGGGTTAGGGTTAGGGTTAGGGTTAGGGTTAGGGTTAGGGTTAGGGTTAGGGTTAGGGTTAGGGTTAGGGTTAGGGTTAGGGTTAGGGTTAGGGTTAGGGTTAGGGTTAGGGTTAGGGTTAGGGTTAGGGTTAGGGTTAGGGTTAGGGTTAGGGTTAGGGTTAGGGTTAGGGTTAGGGTTAGGGTTAGGGTTAGGGTTAGGGTTAGGGTTAGGGTTAGGGTTAGGGTTAGGGTTAGGGTTAGGGTTAGGGTTAGGGTTAGGGTTAGGGTTAGGGTTAGGGTTAGGGTTAGGGTTAGGGTTAGGGTTAGGGTTAGGGTTAGGGTTAGGGTTAGGGTTAGGGTTAGGGTTAGGGTTAGGGTTAGGGTTAGGGTTAGGGTTAGGGTTAGGGTTAGGGTTAGGGTTAGGGTTAGGGTTAGGGTTAGGGTTAGGGTTAGGGTTAGGGTTAGGGTTAGGGTTAGGGTTAGGGTTAGGGTTAGGGTTAGGGTTAGGGTTAGGGTTAGGGTTAGGGTTAGGGTTAGGGTTAGGGTTAGGGTTAGGGTTAGGGTTAGGGTTAGGGTTAGGGTTAGGGTTAGGGTTAGGGTTAGGGTTAGGGTTAGGGTTAGGGTTAGGGTTAGGGTTAGGGTTAGGGTTAGGGTTAGGGTTAGGGTTAGGGTTAGGGTTAGGGTTAGGGTTAGGGTTAGGGTTAGGGTTAGGGTTAGGGTTAGGGTTAGGGTTAGGGTTAGGGTTAGGGTTAGGGTTAGGGTTAGGGTTAGGGTTAGGGTTAGGGTTAGGGTTAGGGTTAGGGTTAGGGTTAGGGTTAGGGTTAGGGTTAGGGTTAGGGTTAGGGTTAGGGTTAGGGTTAGGGTTAGGGTTAGGGTTAGGGTTAGGGTTAGGGTTAGGGTTAGGGTTAGGGTTAGGGTTAGGGTTAGGGTTAGGGTTAGGGTTAGGGTTAGGGTTAGGGTTAGGGTTAGGGTTAGGGTTAGGGTTAGGGTTAGGGTTAGGGTTAGGGTTAGGGTTAGGGTTAGGGTTAGGGTTAGGGTTAGGGTTAGGGTTAGGGTTAGGGTTAGGGTTAGGGTTAGGGTTAGGGTTAGGGTTAGGGTTAGGGTTAGGGTTAGGGTTAGGGTTAGGGTTAGGGTTAGGGTTAGGGTTAGGGTTAGGGTTAGGGTTAGGGTTAGGGTTAGGGTTAGGGTTAGGGTTAGGGTTAGGGTTAGGGTTAGGGTTAGGGTTAGGGTTAGGGTTAGGGTTAGGGTTAGGGTTAGGGTTAGGGTTAGGGTTAGGGTTAGGGTTAGGGTTAGGGTTAGGGTTAGGGTTAGGGTTAGGGTTAGGGTTAGGGTTAGGGTTAGGGTTAGGGTTAGGGTTAGGGTTAGGGTTAGGGTTAGGGTTAGGGTTAGGGTTAGGGTTAGGGTTAGGGTTAGGGTTAGGGTTAGGGTTAGGGTTAGGGTTAGGGTTAGGG
The DNA here is from genome assembly GCF_963455305.1 of Plecotus auritus. Classification (NCBI taxonomy): domain Eukaryota; kingdom Metazoa; phylum Chordata; class Mammalia; order Chiroptera; family Vespertilionidae; genus Plecotus; species Plecotus auritus. The sequence continues at coordinate 124 of NC_137776.1, read as the reverse complement.
TTAGGGTTAGGGTTAGGGTTAGGGTTAGGGTTAGGGTTAGGGTTAGGGTTAGGGTTAGGGTTAGGGTTAGGGTTAGGGTTAGGGTTAGGGTTAGGGTTAGGGTTAGGGTTAGGGTTAGGGTTAG
>NW_027664331.1:0-184580 GCF_963455305.1 Plecotus auritus | reverse complement strand
CTTGAGTAACCTTATAAATGTGGTTCTGAACTCTATGTCGTCCAGTAGTTTGCTTTCTTCTATTTCTCTCATTCGTGACATGTTTCTTGGTCTCCGCATTTTGCTGCTTCCTTGTGTTGATGGAGTGGCTTTTTTGTGGTAGGTGACCTATAGGGGCCAGTAGCTCAGCCTCCCCAATCACTTGAGGTGGACGCCTTTGGTACACCCCTTTGTGGGCTGAGTGCAAAGTCTTGGTGTAGTTAAGCCTTGATTGCTGTTGGTACACTGGGAGGAATTGACCTCCAGACCAATTGGCTGTGAGGACCCGCTGTGTCTATAATGGAAGAACTGCTGCGCTGGAGACACACTTATGGTGCAGGACTTGTTTCAGTGGGGCTTTGGTGCTCACTGAGTCTGCCTCTTGAATGTGTCACTTATGAATGTGAGGAGTTGAAATCTGGTGTCTCACACTGACCTCTAGGTACACTGGCTTCTGGATCTCCAATGGGGTTCAGGTCAGCTACTGTCTGAGGCCACCCAGCAGGAGCTACAGCGAGAACTACAGTTTTCTCCTCTTTGCTTGGGGTTTGGAGGTTTTGGAGCTGTCTGACCCAGGCTGCAAGTTTGCTATGTTAAGCTGCGATAAGGCAGGCCATTCATATGCTAAAGCTGCTGCTTGGAGCTTGGGTGGGTTTGTAGGTTGTGCGGGGCGGGGTCTCAGGTCCTAGCCAGGCTAGGACATGGCAAACAGCGATGGCTGCCAGTTAGCCGGCTCTGCGTCTCTGACCGCATCCCCGCATCCTGCGCCCCAGCACACTAAACAATTATTCCTGCTTGCAGCTCTGCAATCAAGCCACCCTCACTTTCTGACCCGATAGCAGACAGTCCAGCTTCTCCCTGTTGGAGTCTGGGTCCCCTGCGTCTCCCCAGAAACTGGATTTCAGAGTAATTGGGGGCTTGTCTCCCTTCAGGTTGAAAAAAGCAATGCCTGCCGCCAGCCTGGATCGCCCGCCTCCATACCTCAGCTTTTCAGCGCTTGTGCATGTCTCAATGCTCTTTTCTCTTTCCTTCTAGTTATAGAACTTCCACTCAGTCAGCTTTCCCATGGTTCTGGGTGATAGACGTTTTGTCTTTTCTGGTGTGGGTCTTTTTGGCTCCAACTTGATTGGGACTCCGTGCTTCTTGGACTTGTGCGACTTTTTTCTTACCAAGTCAGGGAAGTTTTCTTTTATTATTTCTTCAAATAGGTTTTCTATTTCTTGCTCAGCTTCTTCTCCTTTGGCACCCTTATTATGCAGATATTGTTTCATTTCATGTTGTCCCAAAGCTCCCTTAAGCTCTCCTCCTGCTTTTTAATTTTTTTCCAATTGCTGCTCTGATTGGGTGTTCTTTTCTGTCTTGTCTTCTGACTTGCTGATTTAGTCCTTAGCATGGAAGGACCTGGAGAGTATTATGCTAAGCAAAACAAGCCAGTCAGAGAAAGACAAGTATTACATGATCTCACTCATATGTGGAATCTAACAAACAAAATAGATGCAGAGACAGAAGCATAGAACAGATTGCAGGAATCTCAGAGGAAAGGTGGGGGAGGGGAGGTGGGAAGGGATAAACCAAAGAACTTGTATGCATATATGCATAAACCATGGACACCTATAATTGAGCAGTGAAGGCCTGGGGTGTGGAGCAGGGGTGGGCAAGAAGGGGCCAATGGGAGAAAGAGAGGGACTTATTTAATATTTTCAACAATAAAAATTTAATTTTTTTAAAAAAAGAAATGGATTCAGCATATATTTTAAATATAGAATTGAATGATCTGATGACATTCTTAAGATGAAAAGAAGAGGAACACATTCCATGTTTTGCCTTAAAATGCCCAAATGAATGCAGAAATAACATGTTTGTGGTTTATTTAAACATCCTGTTGACATACAAGTGATAATAGAACATCATTGAAAAAAAGAGGATTAGAGTGAACGTAAGGAGAAAGTACCAGAAATTAGGCAAATAGAAGTCCTTGCTTGAAGAACAGAGCATGACACAAAGCCACAGCTTAGGAGAAGGGTCCAAGAGAATCCAGAGCAAAGGGACAGCTGGAGACCTGAGGGCAAACAAAAAAATAATGTCAGAAAAACCAACTCAGCCCTAGCTGGTTTGGCTCTGTGAATGGAGCCCTGCAGACTGAAGGGTCCTGAGTTTGATTCCGGTCAAGGGCACATTCTCTCTCTCTCTTCCTCTCTGAAATCAGTAAAAATATGTTTAAAAAGAAAGAAACCAATTCATTTCATTAAGACATATTTATTATGCCCTCCCCCCTTATTCACCAGGCTAGTGGGTTAGAATGCATCATCAGTAAACAAGAGACCAAGACCTCTGTCTTCATGGAATATATACTGTGCCAGATACATAATATAACACATAATATATAAACATCATAAATAATTAAAATACATATTAGAAATTAAGAGGTATGAAAAAAGTAGGGTAAATGAAGAATAATTGAAAATACCAAAGGGCATACAATATTAAATAGGGTTACATTTCTCCCCAAAAGTAAAGGCTCCTTAGTGTGAAATGCTGCAGGGAGGTAGATATGTAGAGGCTGAGGAAAGGACATTAGACTTACTGATTTTTCACTTGTATACTCAGTAAGTTTTCTTCTTTCATGCCCCTTGAGATGTATTGGCAAATATTCTGCTATGTGAGATGTCTGAGAGTTTACTGTCTATGTTTTCTTCATTTGGATCTCTGTGTTCATCTTGATTGGGACTCTCTGTGCTTCCTAAACTTGTGTGACGGAAGATTTCTGTCATTATTTCTTCAAACAGGTTCTCTATCCCTTGCTCACTTTCTTCTCTCTCTGGTCCACCTATAATGTGGATGTTGCTCTGTTTCTTGTTGTCCAAAAGTTCTCTTAAACTGTCTTCTGGCTTGTATTTTGTTCTTTTTGCTTCTTAATTGAATTATTTTTCAACCTTGTCTCCTAATTCACTGATTCAATCTTCTGCTTTTTCTAACCTACTGTTAATTCCTTCCAGGGTATTCTTTATTTTAGCTATGTCATTCTTCATTTCTGACTGGTGTTTTTTATGGTTTCTATGTCTTTTTCATGCTATTGAGTAGTCTAAAGACCATTACTTTATACTCTGTTTTTGATAAATTGCTTGCCTCCATTTTACTTTGCTCTCTTCTCTCTCTCTCTCTCTCTCTCTCTCTTTTTTTGAGTTTTCTTCTGTTCTTTGATTTGGGGGCTGTTTCTTTGTTTCCCCATTTTTATTGTTTCTTTGTATTTGTTTCTTTGTATTGGATAAGACTGCTATTCTTCCCAGTCTTGCTGTGGTGGCCTTCTGTGCAACCCAGTAGTATAGTCTCCTTGATCTTCCAAGCTCAGTGTTCCAGAAATGTCCCTTGTGTGGGTTATGTGTACCATCCTGTTGTACTTGGATCTTGATTGCTGTTGTCCCACAGGTTTTCTGACTGTGAGGTTCAATTCATACCACATCATGTCAAGTGTTATACAGGGGTTGACCAAACAAAACAAGACTAAACCAAAAACAGAAAAACAAAAACAAAACCTACACCAATAACAGAAACAACAACCACAACAAAAAAGACTGAAAAAGAAAAAAACACTAAAAGACTTGAGATCAGAAGAATTAGAGGAGAATAAAAAGAGAATATGGAAGAAAAAACAAGATGGCAGCATAGGTAGACACCTGTACTTGCTGCCTCCCACAACCATATCAAAATTACTAACGTACAGAACAATCATCATTCAGAACCACCTGAATGCTGGCTGAATGGAAGTCCTACAACTAGAGAAATAAAGAAGAAAGCACATTGAGACTGGCAGGAGGGACAGAGGCAAGGAACGGGCTGGTCCAACACCCACATATGCTATTTTTTTAATCAAGAGAGATATCATGATAGCTGATGCTATCATGTAAAGCAAGGGGTCCAAGCCCCACACCAGACCTCCAGCCCAGGTTTCCAAAGCTGGGAAGAGCAGTTCCTGCCACTACAGGCTGTAAAAACCAATGGGTTGTTGATGAGTGACACGAAGGCTGTGGGAGATCCAGGTGTTCCTCTTAAAGGGCCTGCACACAAACTTATATAGTACCACTTCTTCTGATCTCCCGCACCAGGGGACCCAGACACATATGGGAAGGAACTGGATTGGCTGGCATTGGGGCAAGAACTTGGGGGCAGCTTTCTCCCAGATGGGGGTGCTCACAGAGGTCATTGTTTATGTGCCGAGATCTCCTCTATCGCAGGCTGACTGGCAGCCATATCTGAGTCTCCACTAGCCTGGAGCACGCTGTTTCCTCCACCCTAGGGATTCCCTGAGACCCCACTCCATCCAGTTAGCAGTCCCATACAAGCTGTTTGCTGCACTTTTCCCATATGAATCACCTGCCCTGGCTCAGGCTTCAGACTTTGCTAAAATCTCTCTACAAGCTGCAACTGGTGACAGCATGCTCCAAACCTAATAATAAAAGGCTCAAGACCCAGCACTAGCACCAGCCTGCCTTGCTTCACAGCTAGGCCTCACCTGGGCACCTCCAAGCCCAATACAAATAGCAAATAACAACTGTCTGGTGATCCCTGTGTAGCTCCTTGTGGGTAGCCCCAGGCAGTGACTGACTTTGCACCTCCCTGGAGGCCCTAGAGCAGGGGTGGGCAAACTTTTTGACTCGAGGGCCACAATGGGTTCTTAAACTGGACCGGAGGGCCGGAACAAAAGCATGGATGGAGTGTTTGTGTGAACTAATATAAATTCAAAGTAAAGGAGCGGAGGGGAGAGCAAGAGAACCGGATAGAATAGCCGGATCCGGCCTGCTGGCCGTAGTTTGCCCACGGCTGCCCTAGAGCCTCTCCCTTTTCGTCTCCCTCTCCCTCACCCTTCCTCTACTTCTCAAATTAATTGTTTTAAAAGTATCAAAGACTCTTAGAGCTAGATGAAAGGGACACAGGAGACAAAATAAAGGTGCTTCCATTGGCCAAAGATGGAATCATTTAAACATTTTTTAAAATAACTAATTGTTTATGACTCCTTGAATGTTTATTTAAAATCCATGAGTTCATAATGGTGATCAAAAGGAGAAAAAAAAATCAGTTATCAATTGCTGCATAATAAATTACCCCAAAATTTAGAATTGTCAAACGAACTGAAAAAGAGTCTAGAGGCTTTGACTAGAAATAAGATACAAAGATTTATTCCTAGATCTTAGAGTTTGCAAACTGAAAACACATTCAGGCAAAGCCCAGAAGTGTTCTGAAGGAGGAAGAAAAGTTAAGAGTTATTATAGTAAAAAATACACTCTTAAGAATAATAAGTCCTGTATTCTTAGCCCTAGGATTGGTCCAGGATGGTTATCAGTCAGACGTCAGGTAGTCTGGAGGATAGGTACCAAGAGGTCTGGTCACATCCTGAGTCCTTTAGAAGTATTCAGAGGGTTGTCTGTAGGTGTAACTGTTCAGGCATCGACCCAGGATTGGATAGTTCAAAAGCTTAAGTTCCAAGGCTGCTTAAGACAAGAAAAAGAATTGTTTTCTTATGTCTCCACTTTCCTAATGTTAATAATTTAGCAGCTTGATTAAAATGACTCCATTTTGTATTTTCCCTATATTTATATTTTACATCTCAATCAAACATCAAATATTTATTATCTCTCACAGTTTAGAGAAAATGGAAAAGGCTCCTAAACATTATTTCTTGGGACCCTGAGGTTAGAGAAGTTTACACGATGCAAAATGAGAGAATCCATAGGAGATGCCAGCGAGGGAGAAGCTGAGAGAAGAGAGAAAGCTGTGAGAAAGTGACCTTCGTGCCAGGAAGGAACCAGAAGGGACTTAGAAAAAATTCAATCCAAACTCAAAGCACATTCCAGGTAACGGAGTTCTTACAGAACAGAAACTCCGTGAATGTGCCAGACACGGCACAGCCTTCAGTGGGCACTCTGACCTTCTTGTCCATGAGTGCATTCACTCCGGTGAGAGGTCCTATATGCAATGAGTGCAGGAAAGCATTCAAGACCAAAAATCAACTTTCTGTGCACCAGATGACCCACACCCGGGAGCAACCCTTTAACTGCACCCCGTGTGAGAAGGCCTTCAGCAGTAGATCCGCTCTTTGCTGACATAAAACCCACAGTGGAAAGAGGCCGCACAAGTGCAGTGACTGTGGGAAGGCCTTCCCGGCCAGGGACTGCCTCAGTCTGCACCAGACCATGCTCACTGGGGAGAAAAGCCTTATGGAGGCAGTGACCAGGGGAAGGCCTTCCAGTTCAAGCACTCCCTCACCATTCCTGCCCCAGGGGAAGCCCTGTGAGTGTGAGGAGTGTGGGAAAACCTTTTGTCATCACTAAATGCAGGGCCCATGAACAAGGACACGCTGGGGAGAAGCCTACGGATGTGTGGATTGTGGGGAAACTTGCCAAGATCAGAACTGCCTCACCATCTGTCAAAGAATCCACACCAGAGAGAAACCTTACAAATGTTCAGAGTGTGGTAGAGCTTTCAGTGGGAAGTCAAACTTGACCAGTCATCAAAAATCCAGAGAAGAGAAACCTTTCAAATGTGAGGTGTGCGGAACGGCCTTTCATCATAGCTCTGTCCTGAGGCAGCACAAAGGAGCCCGCGAGAGAAGCCGTGTCCCTGCCATGTCCCTGCCGTGTCCCTGCAGAGAGTGGCACAGCTTCTGTCCATGTTCCGCTCTAGTTCTAGGACATAAGCAAGCTCTACTGGAGAGAAGCCTGAGAAATGGGAGCAGTGTGGCAAAGCTTCCAGAGTGAGGGCAAATCTTCCTGGACATAGAAAAGGAAACAGAGAACTTGTAAATCCCTGTAACCAGCAACTATTTCTGACCTTCTCATTAGTCCATTTTGTGGTCACCAATACCTAAGAGTGAAGTAGTCACATTCTCATGTCTCTGTTGACAGGCTCTTCCTGTCTCCTGTGTGGGTTCTTTCTGATGACCTGACCCCTAATTGTGACATCGCCAAAGCCTCTGTCCTTGGCCTCCCTATGTAGTGTCCCGTCAGTGAACACCTTCACTTACAAGGTTTTGTCTATTAGAAATACTAATATTATTATTTTTCTTTTTTTATTTATTTTTTATTAAGGTATTATATGTGTACATATCTTACCATTGCCCCCCACCCCACTCCCATACATGCCCTCACCCCCCAATGTTTTGCATCCGTTGGTTACTCTTATATGCATGCATATAAGTCCTTCAGTTGATCTCTTATTTCCCCCACCTCTCCCTAACCTTCCAGCTGTAATTTGACAGTCTTTTTGATGCTTTACTGCCTCTGTATCTATCTTTTTTGTTCATCAGTTTATAATGTTTTTCATTATCCCCAAATGAGTGAGATCATGTGGTATTTTTCTTTCATTGACTGGCTTAAGAAATACTAATATTAAATACTTATTAGTGCTTGCCACACACCAGCATTATTTTAAAGGCTTGATCATTTAACTCATTTAATCCATACAACACCCCCATGCATACGACACCCCTATGGATGACACCCCTTTGGGTACCACACCCCTATGGATATGACACCCCTATGGATACAACACTCCTATGGGTATGACACCCCTGTAGATATGACACCCCTATGGGTGAGAAAATTGAAGCATAAAAAGATTAACACGTTAAGCGCCATGTCAATCACTGGTGACTGAAATGGAAAGGAAGACAAAACAGGCTTGGTACTTAACGTGTTAAGAAACCTGCTCAGGATCATTCAGCTAACAACTTCCACATGGATGCCCAGCTGCTCGGCCTGCTAGACAGTCCCATGCACCACATCACAGCTCTCAGATGTAAAGCTATACTTCAACACAACGTTTTTTCGTTGATAAATACTGATCATTTTTAACAAGTTTTTGTTTGTTTGTTTTAACATAAAACATGAATGGTGCTTCTTCATATAGGATATATGTGGGAACAGAATTGCTGAGATTCAGGAGAGAAAGGCAGAGCAAGAGCAGATTTTAAAATTACAGCGAAGTGGATGTCAGCTGGACGCTGCTCCAGGAGCAGATCACACAGGGAAAGAGCATGAAGCCTTTGCTATGAATCAATGAGAACTTCTTCAAGGTGTTGATTTCATAAATGTGTGCTATGTCTAGTTGCATAACATGAAATGTTCTTTCAAATGTATAACATCTCTTTTCAAGTCTTTCCATGTCTCTTAACATCTATCCTTTCTCTTTCAAATGTTACAGGACCTACTGCAGATAGAATTAAAATACCCACATACAAGTAAGGCTGTTAAAATGAAATCATAAATTGCAGAAGAGGATGCAAATGTGTATCAGCTAAATTAACATAATTATCATAGCTGAGAATTATTAGCTCTAAGTTCCCTGTCTGGTAAAGAAAGGGATGAGCAATGGGTTACTCAGCATTTCTCCAAAGGTGTTTTACAATTTAATGTTTGTTTGTTTTTAAGTAAAAAGTTTTAGAAATGCTGGTTAGGTGGAGGTTATTTTATTCCCTTAAAGACTTCTCAGGGATTTTTAAATGCTAATGTTCTTTCTGAATCTTAAACAAAGGAGCTATAAAAAGCATTACTTTCCAAAAGTAATCGATGACCATCCTATTTGGAGGAGCATCTTTATGGACTCCTGTTTCATAGAAAACACTTTGGAAAATGTTCTATACCTTATCCAATAATGAAGAACCAGGAGATGAAGAGAGACAATTTTCTAGCAATAATGATTTTGCATTTACATGGGAATTACATGGTTTATTTTTATTTTTTTTAATGTTTTTATTTATTTCAGAGAGAGGAAGGGAGAAGGAGAGAGATAGAAACATTGATGAGAGAGAATCATTGATTGGCTGCCTCCTGCACATCCCCTACTGGGGATTAAGCCTGCAACCCAGGCATGTGCCCTGGCCGGTAATTGAACTGGTGACCTCCTGGTACTCAGGACAACGCTTGATCAGCTGAGCCACACTGACCAGGCTACATGGTTTATTATACAAAAGACAAATCATCATTCCTTAGGTTCTGCTTCAACAGGAAATTAGAGCCTGTTCTTTAGATGGCCATTTCTTAATACAGTTGGTTGATGGAAGCATTTAGGACATAATTAAGTGAAATTGTTTTTGTGAAGGATGAAACTCTGGATATCTGGCTTTCAGATGCTGCAACATGACTTAAGGACAGAATTTAGGATATGTCTGGAGAATTGGCAGTGATTTTCCAGGCTTTTTTAAGTATGAGGACCCTTAATTGGTGATCAACAAATTTCCCCAACACCCTCTCCCCATGTATACATACAATATGGTAGTTGTACTTTAGTGCTTGATGACAAAATGTCCTCTTCTAAAGAATCTGAGGTTTTATTGATCATAACAGTATGTATGTGCTTTTGGAAAATGTATATCCATGTTTGAGATGTTTATTTCACTTGAGGTTCCCACCCATCTTGAGAACCTACAGTGCATCCCTTCATATCACCTCTTTAGTCAGTCTTAACAGAATCGGCAAGGGTTCAATGCCAGTTTAAGTTCTGGACAACCTGAGAGTGTTGATGTTTGCTGTTGTTGATCAATGAGTCATATTCTTCAGACACCAGTTCACTGGAGGGGGTGGCAAGATTGACAGCCTGATGTGAAAGTTGAGAAGACTTCATTTTGAGCCCAATTAGAACACTTTATACTCCAGTCCATCTTCAACATGACATTTGTCTTCCTAAAATATCGCTATGATCCTGACATTTGCTTTAAAAATTCCCCCAGACTCTCAATCCTGCAGTAAGAAACCCCAAATTACTAGCTTGAATTCTAGGAATCTTTTTAAATTTCCTGAACATCTAAAATAAACATTGAACAATCCAAGATGGCAGTGGAGCAGACTAGCTAAAAAGGCCCTGGCCAGTTTTGCTCAGTTGGTTGGCCCATGCACCGAGAGGTCTCTGGTTTGATTCCCAGTCAGGGCACATGCCTGGGGTTGCAGGCTCAGTCCCCAGTAGGGAGCATGCAGGAGGCAGCCAATTGATGTTTTGCTCTCACATCAATGTTACTCTCTCCCTCTCCCTCTCTCTCTCTAAAATCAATTTTTAAAAACATTTTTACAAAGACTAGCTGAAGAGAAGTCTTAGAATAAAGAACCTATAGAAGAAGCCAGGAAGTGCAGAGATGCAGGAAGGGCTGGCTCTGCTGCCATGGGGCAGCAACAGAGGTGCCGGAGGCAGTATCAAAGCTGGGGAGGAGGGTTCCTGTGAAGTTGGAGTCTCAAGCCCAGGCCAGGCTCCCCACCCCAGAGTGCCAGAGCCTAAACAAGGCACCCACAAAACATCTGGCTGTGAAAAGCAGCAGGTTTTTGTCTGCAAGGGAGAGCTGGGTGTCTGCTACAAAATCAGACATGCTTTTAAAGGGCCAACACACAAAATCTCTAACAGCTATTTACCCTGGGCTTCAGTGGAGGGAAAGCAGAACAGGCTGGAGTCGTGCAAGGACAGACTGGGGTTTGTGGCTTTGAGGAGAGAGCTGAGGGGACAATGACCAGGACCCTCTTTGCTGAGTCACTCTACCACACCACAGATGCCATCTTTTTTGGGTGATGCATGCCCCTCAAAGCAGCATCAGCCTGAGGCAAAGCAATTACCCCACCTTCTGATCTTCCTGTAAACCCTCCCTGCGGAGCTTCCATGCTACTAAGGAGTCAGCTGCCTGGGTTCAGGGTGTAGAGGTCTGGGACGACTCAAGGGGTGTCAGTGACTGAGTTGTGTGGCTTAGGAATGGGTACCATTTTCTCACTTTCCTGTGATCCTGATTGGCACCTCCATCTCATGGTAGATCTGCTAGCCCCACTCTACACTCTCTGAGTGGCCTCACCCTCTTGACTCTTGGTGACTCTACACTGCCAAGGTCTGGGCAGAATCTGGGACAGTCTAAGGTGTATGGTTCTGGAGCAGGGGCCATAACCCGCCACCCCCCCCCCAACTTTCACCCTGACCGGCACTTTCCCCCTCCCCTTGATTCTCAGTGGCTCGTCCCTGCTGAGATCTGGGAAAAACTGAGTTGCATGATTCTAGGACAGAGGAAGTTTTTATCTCACATGCCCAACCGGTACAGAGCCTTCTCTTCACATGGCAAAATCTTGGTCTATTTAGGTCTGATAAACTCTGCTGGCTTCACCTCGATGCCTCCCTGAGATCCCACCATGCCACAAAGGTGTGCAAGCACCCAGCGGGTGGCAGCTAGACTTGGTGTGTACCCATGGACAGTTGTTGAGTGGCTTTAGACCCAGCATTGGACCCAAGATTGAATCCTTGTAGATCTGGAGAACTTCTCACCCCTACCTGGTGACTCACTGAGAACCTATTGCATGCAACTTGAGTACCACCAGAGTAAGCATGTCAAACTCACAGCCCATGGGCCACATGTGGCCCACAACAAATATTTTTGTGGCCCAGCCAATATAACGGTAAGAAACATATTTTTTATTTTATTTTATTTTATTTTATTTTTAAATAAATCTTTATTCAGATTATTACAATTATTTCTCCTTTTCCCCCCCATAGCTCCCCTCCACCCATTTCCCACCCCACCTTCTGCCCTTACCTCCCCCCCACTGTCCTCATCCATAGGTGTACGATTTTTGTCCAGTCTCTTCATGAACCCCCCATACCCCTTTCCCCCTGAGAATTATCAGTCCACTCCCTTTCTATGCCCCTGATTCTATTATATTCACCAGATTATTCTGTCCCTCAGGTTTTTAATTCACTTGATTTTTAGGTTCATTTGTTGATAGATATGTATTTGTTGTTCATAATTTTTATCTTTACTTTTTTCTTCTTCCTCTTCTTTAAGAATACCTTTCAGCATTTCATATAATACTGGTTTGGTGGTGATGAACTCCTTTAGCCTTTTCTTATCTGTGAAGCTCTTTATCTGCCCTTCAATTCTGAATGATAGCTTTGCTGGGTAGAGTAATCTTGGTTGTAGGTTCTTGCTATTCATCACATTGAAAATTTCTTGCCACTCCCGTCTGGCCTGCATAGTTTCTGTTGAGAAATCAGCTGACAGTCGTATGGGTGCTCCCTTGTAGGTAACTAACTGTTTTTCTCTTGCTGCTTTTAATATTCTCTCTTTGTCTTTTGCTCTTGGCATTTTAATTATGATGTGTCTTGGTGTGGTCCCCTTTGGATTCCTTTTGTTTGGGGTTCTGCGGGCTTCCTGGACTTGTAAGTCTATTTCTTTCACCAGGTGGGGGAAGTTTTCGGTCATTATTTCTTCAAATAGGTGTTCAGTATCTTGTTCTCTCTCTTCTTCTGGCACCCCCATAATTCTGATGTTGGTACGCTTGAAGTTGTCCCAGAGTCTTCTTACATTATCTTCAACTTTTTGGATTTTTTTTTTTTTTTTTTTGCTTTTTGCTTTTTCGGTTGAGTGTTTTTTGTTTCTTTGTAATTCAATTCTTTGACTTGATTTTTGTGTTCCTCTAGTCTGTTTTTGGGTCTCTGTATAATATTTTTTATTTCAGTCAGTGTATGTTTAATTTCTAGTTGGTCCTTTTTCATATCTTCGAGGGTCTCGTTATATTTATCGGCCTTTTCTAGGATATTCTTAAAAAGCCTTATAACCGTGGTTTTGAATTCTATATCCAGTCGTTTGTTTTCCTCCATTTCTTTCGTTTGTGATCTGATTCTTTGACGCTGCATTTTCACTGCTTCCCTGAGTTGGTAAGGTAGATTTGTGTGCTAGGTTTCCAATATGGCCCAGTGGGTCAGCCTCCCCAGTTAACCTGAGGTGGACCCTCTTGGTGCACCCCTTTGTGGACTGTGTGTACAGCCTTGTTGTAATTAAGTCTTTATTGTTGTTGGTATCACTGGGAAGAATTGACCTCCAGGCCAGTTGGCTGTAAGGATCAGCTGTGTCTATGCTGGGAGAAGTTCGGTGCTGGAGACAGCCTTATAGGATTAGACTTGGCAAATTGCAATAGCCTCTGTGCTCAGCTTGGATGGGGTGGAGTCTCAGTCTTGGCTTCCCGTCAGCCTTGCCCTTGCGCGCACGTGCGTGCCTTCAGACCTCTGCCTTCCCGGCTCCCAAGTCTCTGCCCGAGAGTCCAGACTCCCCCCACAAAAGCGTGGGTCCCCAGGGGCTCGCCTGGAACTGGGGTTCACTGCAGTCAGAACTGGGGCTCAGTGCATTCAGGAGCCTCTGACTCCCTTCCACTAGGGAAAGCCTGTGGCAACCTCCGCAGCCTTTGTGCCTACTGGCGCGCGCGCGCTTTCAGTCCTCCGCCTTCCCCGGCTCCCGAGTCTCCGCCCGAGAGTCCAGACTCCCCCCACAAGAGCGTGGGTCCCCAGGGGCTCACCTGGAGCTGGGGTTCACTGCAGTCAGAACTGGGGCTCAGTGCATTCAGGAGCCTCTGACTCCCTTCCACTAGGGAAAGCCTGTGGCAACCTCCGCAGCCTTTGTGCCTACTGGCGCGCGCGCGCTTTCAGTCCTCTGCCTTCCCCGGCTCCCGAGTCTCCGCCCGAGAGTCCAGACTCCCCCCACAAGAGCGTGGGTCCCCAGGGGCTCACCTGGAGCTGGGTTCACTGCAGTCAGAACTGGGGCTCAGTGCATTCAGGAGCCTCTGACTCCCTTCCACTAGGGAAGGCCTGTGGCAACCTCCGCAGCCTTTGTGTGCACTGGCACGCGCGCGCTTTCAGTCCTTCACCTTCCCCGGCTCCCGAGTCTCCGCCCGAGAGTCCAGACTCCCCCTGTAAGAGCGTGGGTCCCCAGGGGCTCGCCCGGAACTGGGGTTCAGTGCAGTCAGAACTGGGGTTCAGTGCGGTCGGGGGCTTCCTTCCCCCTTCTGCCAGAGAAAGTCAGCCAGGCTCTCAGCCGCCCTTCCTCTCTGCGCGCACAAAGACCCTTTGCCGTACCTCCAATTCTCTGTGAGCTTTTCTCTTTCCTTCTAGTTGTAGAATTTCCCCTCAGCCAGCTTTCCTGTAGTTCTGGATGGTGTCCGTTCTGTCTTTTAGTTGTAGTTTTGAAATTGTTGTGCGAGGCAGCAGTTTAGGTGTTTACGTATGCCGCCATCTTGGTTTCTCCGGTAAGAAACATTTTAATAAAAATCTTGTAACTTAATTTTTACAATATCCTGTTATATATAATTATTAATAACGAACTACAACATTTGCTAATGCCTGATTACTATAATTGTGTTGCATTCATTTCTCTTACTCACCACTAATACTAGCAGCGAATATTTTAGCAGCCAATTGCCACGTCTTTAGTCTTGGACTGACTTGTTTGGTGTGCACAACAGGAAATATTTCGCTTTTGGAGAACAAGAAAAATAGGTTTATTTGCGTTATGCTTATTAATTTGTGCAGTTATTCAGTGTCTGGTAAGTTAATGTTCAAGAAAAAATACTAATTTTTGTTAAAATCTTCTGTTGCCTTAACCAGTTTGACTCAGTGGATAGAGCATCGGCCTGAGGACTGAAGGGTCCTAGGTTCAATTCCGGTCAAGGGCATGTACCTTGGTTGCGGGCACATCCCCAGTAGGGAGTGTGCAGAAAGCAGCTGAATCGATGTTTCTCTCTATTGAAATAAATGAAAATTGAAGCTTTTGTTTTTTGTGGTCCACATCAACTTACACCTTGTTTATTTGGCCCGTGTTAGCCTTTGAGTTTGACATACTTGCACCAGAGGTTCTTTCGGGTGTTGAGCATAGCAGGCAGTCAGCAGGCAGAAGCAGACCTCAGGGTTCCTAGGAACTTTTGCTGACCTGCCCAGGTCCAGTGCTGGTAAAATGAGTCTCAGTGTACAGCTTCATCATTCTGGCATAACCGAAGCCTAGCAGAGGCACCTACAAACTGGTGCCTCTGGTGGATCGTTTTGTAGGTCCAAATAGGTTGCTCAGGACCAGTCTCAGGCAGCATCTGACCTGCACCAGACCCCCTCCCAAGAGGCCCCAGAATCAGCACACCCAGAGGTCAGATTCAGAAAATATCAGAGCAGGATCCAATTAGTTTCACAAGTGGCATATCCAAAGAAAGCTCTCGGCAGGCACTAGACCCTGCTGAGACAAATTCTGCTCTGAGTGGTCAGCACTGGCACAACAACTCATATACTATGGTCTGGCTGATCCTCACAATCAGCCAGGTTGAGAGTTGACCCCACACATAAATGGGTCAATAGCAATCAAGACTGAAATACAATAGGAGTGCCCACATAACCCACACAAGAGACATTCCTGGAGCACCCAGCACAGGTGATCAAGGAGACTGCCAGAGGGTCCCACAAGACACCTATTACATAAAGCCACCCTACCAAGATTTAGAGTCATAGCATATCTACCTAACACATAGAAACAAACACAGTCCTAGCCAGTTTGGCTCAGTGGATAGAGAGTCACCTGCAGACTGAAGGGTCCCGGGTTTGATTCCAATCAAGGGCATGTACCTCAGTTGCAAGTTCCTCCCTGGCCCGGGACCTGGTCAGAGTTGCATGCAGGAGGCAACCAATCGATGTGTTTCTTTCACATCAATATTTCTCTCTGTCTTTCCCTCTCTCTCCCTAAAAATCAATGGGAAAATATCCTCAGATGAGGATTTAAAAACAAACAAACACAAAGAGGCCGCCAAAATGGGGAGACAAAGAAACATGCCCCAAATAAGAAGGGAAGAAATCTCCAGAAAAAAAGAGCTAAATTAAATGGAGGCAAGCAATTCTCAAAATATAGAGTTAAAAATAATGGTTATAAGCATACTCAAGGAACGAAGGTGAAGAATGGCTAAAACCAATGAGAACTTAACCAAAGAGATAGTAAACATAAATCCTATATAATAAAGAGGTAATATGCAAATTGACCCTCATGCCCTCTCACAGATGGCCACCCCCATGTAATCAAAGATGGCTGCCACAAGATGGCCGGCAGTGGAGGGCAGTTGTGGGCGATCAGGCCAGCAGGGGAGGGCAGTTAGGGGTGACCAGGCCAGCAGGGGAGGGGAGTTAGGGGAAACCAGGCCTGCAGCGGAAGGAGGGCAGTTGGGGGGACAAGGCCTGCAGGCGAGGGCAGTTGGGGGTGACCGGGCCAGCAGGGGAAGGCAGTTCAGGTGACCAGGTCAGCAGGGGAGGGCAGTTAGGGGCAACCGGGCCTGCAGGGGAGGGAGGGTGGTTGGGGGGGACCAGGCCAGCAAGGGAGGGCAGTTGGGGGCAATTGGACTGGCAGGGGAGCAGTTAGGCGTTGATCAGGCTGAGAGGGGAGTGGTTAGGGGGTGATCAGGCAGGCAGGCAGGCAGGTGAGCAGTTGGGAATCAGCAGTCCTGGATTGTGAGAGGGATGTCTGACTGCTGGATCAGGCCTAAACTGGCAGTCGGGCATCCCCCAAGGGATCCCAGATTGGAGAGGGTGCAGGCTGGGCTGAGGGACACACACACCCCAGTGCACATTTTTCGTGCACCGGGCCTCTAGTAGGACATAAAAATCATAAAAAAAAACAACAATCAGAAATGAAAAGTACAATATCTGAAATGAAGAATACACTAGAAGGAAAAACAATAGGTTGGATAAAGCAGATAATTGAGTCAGTGATTTAGAAGACAAGGTAAAAGATAACACCCAACCAGAACACTGAAAAGAAAAAAGAATTTTAAAAAGTGAAGATAGGCCGAAACCGGTTTGGCTCAGTGGATAGAGCGTCGGCCTGCGGACTGAAAGGTCCCAGGTTCGATTCCGGTCAAGGGCACGTACCTTGGTTGCGGGCACATCCCCAGTAGGGGGTGTGCAGGAGGCAGCTGATCGATGTTTCTCTCTCATCGATGTTTCTAGCTCTCTATCCCTCTCCTCTCTCTTCCTCTCTGTAAAAAATTAATAAAATTTATTTAAAAAAAAAAGTGAAGATAGTTTAAGGGACCTTAGGTACAACATGAAGCATAACAACATCAGCATCATAATGGTACCAGAAGGAGACTATATGCCCTGGACAGTGTTGCTCAGTGGTTATAGCATCAGCCCATGGATTTGAAGGGTCACGGGTTCAATTCCCAGTCAAGGGCACATACATGGGTTGTGGGCTTGCTCCCTGTTCCCAATCAGGGTGTGTGTGGGAGGCAACCAGTCAATGTGGCTCTCTCACATTGATGTTTCTCTCTTCTCCTCCCTACCTCCCTTCCACTTTCTCTGAAGAAGCAATGGAAAAAAATATCCTCAGGTGAGGATGAACCAAAAATAAAATTTAAAAAAAGAAGGAAAAGAGAGAATAAGGGATTAAGAAGCTATATGAAAAAATGATTGAAAACTTTTCTAATCTGGTGAAGGAAAAAGACACCCAAGTCCAGGAAGCACAGGAAGTTGCAAACAAGATGAAACTACAAAGTCCTACACCAAAACACATCAGAGTTAAAATGGCAAAGTAAAAGTAAAGAAAATTTTAAAAGCAGCAAGAGAAAGACAGTTAGTTGCCTACAAAGGCGTTCCTATTAGACTGTCAGCTGATTTCTCAACAGAAATACTTCAGGCTAGAAGGATTTGACATGAAATATTCAAAGTGGTGAAAAGTAACAACCCATAACCAAGAGTACTTTACCCAGCAAGGCTATTATTTACAGTTGAAGGATAAATAAAAAAAACTTCCCAAAAAATAAAAGCTAAAGGAGTTTGTTACTACCAAACCAGTATTGCAAGAAATGTTAAAGGGCCTTTTTGAAGAAGAAGGAGGAGGAGGAGGAGAAAGAAGAAAGAAGAGAGGAACATAGTTATAAAGAAGTAAGTGTCAATAAATGTATACCAATCAATAACCACTTTATATTTTATATATTTGTATTGATTTCAGAGAGGAAAGGAGAGGGAAAGAGAAAAACATCAATGATGAGAGAGAATTATTTATCAGCTGCTTCCTGCTCGATAACCACTGGGGACCGAGCCCAAGAGCCAGGCATATGCCCTGATCAGGAATCGAACCACAATCTCCAGATTCATAGGTCAGTGCTCAACCCTGTAGCCACGCCAGCCAGGCTCAATAATCACTTTAAATGTAAATGGCCTAAATGCTCCAATCAAAAGGCTTAGGGTAGATGAATGGATAAGAAATGAAGAGACCCACCTAGGAATGGGTAATACACACAGACTAAAAATAAAGGGATGGAAAAAGATATTTCATGCAAATGGAAATTTTAAAAATCTGGAGTAGCAATATTTATATCTGACAAAATAGACTTTGAAACAAAGGCAATAGTAAGGGACAAAAAAGGATGCTACATAATGATAAAGGGAGTGATACAACAAGAGGATATAACTCCTGTGAACATTCATGTACCCAAAATAGGAGAACCTAAATATATAAACCAAATATTGATTAACATAATGGGAGAGATCAACAGTAATACAGTCATATTAGGGGACTTTAACACATCATTGATATTGATGAATAGATCTTCCATACAGAAAATCAACAATGAAATAGCAGGCTTAAATGACACATTAGATCAAATGGATTTCATTGATATCTTCAGAGTACTTCACCCTAAAGCAGCAGTATATACATTATTTTCAGGTGCACATGAAACATTTTCTAGGATAGACCACATATTAGGACACAAAACAAGTCTCAATACATTTAAGAAGATTTAAATCATATCATCTTCTCTGACCAAAATGGTATGAAACTAGAAATTCATAATAAGAGAAAAACTGAAAAACACACAAAGACATGGAGTCTAAATAACATATTACTAAACAATGAATGGGTCAACAATGAGATCAAGAGATCAAAAGATTCCTTGAAACAAATGAAAATGAGAACACAACAATCCAAAATGATGGGACATAGTGAAAGTATGAACCAGAACTGAGAAAGGTGTCCACATAACATCTGGCTGTGAAAGGCAGCAGGGTTGCTGTCTGCCAGGGAGAAACAGCTGGAAATGCAGGCACTCTCTTAAAGGGCCAGTGCACAAAATTTTGTGTGCAGCCACTCACCTTGGGGTTCAGCAGAGTGAGGGCAGAGTGTATTAGAGCTGTGTCAGGAGAATCTAGGGTTGGAGACACTGGAGAGAGAGCTTGGAGGGCAGATGCCTGGATTCCTGTGCTGAGTCATTCCCCCATACTGCAGAGTAGACAGACCTTAACCATGCAGGCAGCTTTTGCCTGGGGTGGGTGGGGATAAATTGCCCTACCATGTTGGAAAACTTCTCACCCCACCCTGTCAAGTTTACACCTTGTAGTGATCTACACCATGAGGCTCAAGAGACTGAGAATAACAAACAACCTGCAGGTATAGGCAGATTTCTGAAGGCTTTGAGACTGTCTGAACTGCTTCTGGGCCCAGGGCTAGGAAAAGTGGACCTGGATGCCCACCTTGGTCCTTTCAAATGCACCCAGCTCCAGTAGAAGGACCACAAGCTGTGGATTTCTGATAGATCCAAACAGGGTACTTGGGGCCAATTACAAACAGCATCTGACATTGTTCTACACTAGACTTTCCAAAAAGACTGGTAGTCATAGCTGATCTACCTAATACATAGACTCAAACCCAAACAGGCAGCCAAAATGGGAAGGCAAAAAACAAGCCCCAAATGTAACAAGAGAATTCTCTAGAAGAAGAACTAAATGAAATGGAGATGGGAAATTCATCAGATATAGAGTTCAGGGTAATAATGACAAGGATGTTCGAAAGCTTGAGAAAAGATATGGTAACTATGAAAAATGACCAGTCTGAAATGAACAATGACATAGCACTAATAAAGAACACATTGGAGAAATAAACAGCAGATTAGGAGAAGCTAGGGATCAGATCAGTGAATTAGAAGACAGGGTAGAATAAATCACTCAATCAGAGAACCAAAAAGGAAAAGCAATTTAAAGGCAGGAGGACAGTGAAAGGAAGCTGTGGGACAACATCAAATATAACAATATTTGCATTATAGGAGAAACAAACGGTGAAGAAAGTGAGCAAGGGAAAGAGAACCTGCTTGAAGAAATAATGGCAGAAAACTTGCCTAACCTGGTGAAGGACAAAGTCACACAAGTTCAGGAGGCACAAGAACCCAAAGCAGAATAACCCAAAGAGGCCCACACTCAGAATCATCATAATTAAAATGCCAAAAATTAAAGACAAAGAGAGAATCTTAAATGCAGCAAGAGAAAAGCAATTTGTTATCTACATAAAAGCTCCCATAAGTTTGTCAACAGATTTTGCATCAGAAACTCTACAGGTCAGAAGGGAATGGCAAGAAATATTCAAGGTAATGAAAAGGCAAGATCTGCCCACCATTGTTGCTCAGTGGTTCAGAATAAACCTATGAACCAGGAGGTCATGGTTCGATTCCCAGTCAGGGCACATGCCTGGGTTGCAAGCTCGATGCCCAATGGGTGGGCGTGCTGGAGGCAGCCGATTCATAATTCTCTCTCATCATTGCTGTTTCTATCTCTCTCTTCCTCTAACTTCCTCATTCTGAAATCAATAAAAACATATTTAAAAAGCAAAAGAAAAGATCTGACACCAAGACTACTATATCCAGCAAGTCTATCATTCAAAATAGATGGTGAAGTAAATAGTTTCCCAGGCAAAAGAAAAACTAAAAGAATTGATCACCACCAAACCAGCATCACAAGAAATGTTAAAGGGACTGCTGTAATAATAAGAAATATATAGAAAGAGAAACATAAGCATAAATAATTAAAATAGCAATAAATAAGTATTTATCAATAATATCCTTAAATATAGAGGAGGGAAAAATGGCGGCGGAATAGACAGACGTGTTCCGAGCCTTGTCCCGGAGCAGAAAGAAAGAAGAGCTGAGGGTCACACAAGGAGTGTTTGTTGGCAAGGTGGGGGACAGCTGAACTCCAGAAGAAGGTGGGGGACTGCTAGACGGGGTTCCCCTGACCTGGCAGCCCCCACTGTGGCTGGGTCCCCTCCCGGAGCTGCGGGCTTGGACGGGAGTCTGCGCCATCTTGAACCGGAAAGTGGAGCTTATCGGAAGCCTGAGAATCCACAACTGCGGCACCCAGGGAACAGCTGTGAGCCCCAGAACAACACTCCCCAATTGGTGCAAACACACGGGTTCAGAGGAGCTCTACACTCCACCACGGAAAGGTCAGATTTCGCCTGGGATAAGGTGAGGTCTCTGGTCCGGGCGGGAGAGAGGAACGCGAGTTTTGCGGGAGCTGGAGGACCAGGGAAGTCTGTGCCTAGAAAAATCCGTGGCTGTTGGGGCTGGCGTGATCTGTGAATGTGGAAGGGGGTCCTCAGAGCTGCTAACAGAAGGGCTCTCTAAAAAGCAACCCATTTTGATCTGACTTGCAGGGACACCCTAAGAATTTCAGGGGTGTGCCGGCTGCCTAGACTTACACGCAGACCCATTGTTCGCACACTTGGGCTTTTTCCTCTTCAAATCCTTGCTTCTGATTACTAAGCCCAATACATAGGATCACCCAGTTGGGGACACCCTGGGAGACTGCAGGGGAAAGTTGTTTTTCTGGAACCTGTGGATCGGAGCGGGGAGTGACCATCGGAGAGCCAGCTCTGAGGCAGCCCACTCCCACAAATCGGTAGTGAGTGCCACAGGGAAAGAAGGCTCTCACACTTCCTAGAGAGGCCATAGATAGACCCGGAAGTCAATCCAGAAACACTGCCACCCAGGGGCTGAATCACAAATTGACTCTTGTGTAATCAAAAATAAAGGAATATGAGAAATTAAGACACACTGCCTGCTTAAAATCAGGACTGGCTTACAACAATGAAGAACAGTGGAACACAGGGAACTGCAATACTGTTTGGACTGAGAAACAGGCGTGCCAAACAGAACAACAGAGGAACTGAATGACCTTCACTACTGCACATTTTATTTTTATTTTTTATTTTTTTATTTTCATTTTTACATCTTTTACTCAAGAAACTAATTTTTTTCTTTTTTCCTCACTTGATTTTACCTTTTTAATTATTACATTTTTATTTTCAATCCGCATTATTACTACTGCTATTTTATCTTTTTTTTTTTAAGTGTCATTTTATTTTCTCTTCATTTTCCTTTGGGATTAGTGTTCTACATTCTATTTTCATCTTTCCTTTAGCATCGTTTTATTTTATCTCAACTCTACCTTTATGCCATCACTCTCTTCCTAACCTTCCCCTTTTCGGTGTCCTGTTTAATCTTACCCCTTTCCTGCTTTAGATTTTCCCTATTCTTTCTTTTTACCCCCTTTTAAAATTTCACCCTACTTACATATCTAATCTCCAATCCCCTGCTCCAAGTCCATACACACCTCTCTCTTCGCTGTCTTAACTATCCAAAAAATTGTTTTTCTCTCTGTCATTTTGTTGTTGTTCGCTTGAATGTAGATTATATCAATTTTTTATGCTTTTTTGTGAGATTGGTTTGTTTATTCTTCTTTTGTTTATTTTTTGTTTGTTTTGTGCTTCTGTTTTCCCTTGCCTCACTCAATATTAGTTGGTGTTGTAGTTTGTATTAATCCCCAGGTACTTGTTGCTGGCATTTGCTGGGATTAGTGATAGTTCTATTGGAGTTTTATCCCTAATATATATAGTTGGTTCCCCTTTCTCTCTTAGTCTCTTTCTTGTCTCTCTTACTTTTTTTTCCCCTTTTCCCAATTTCATTTTGACACTCCTTTTTTTTATCTTCTTTCTTTCTTGTTCCTCTTCTTTCTCTCCTATCCCCTAATTTGCCTTTCTCTGGTGGTCACCTTTATGGGAGGTTATTAATATCATGAATACATTTCTGTTCAGTGCCTTGTGTGTTGTACCTGGTAGTGCTGTATTTTATGCCTTTAAATCAACGCAGGAGAGAGAGAACTACATAACCAGACACCCAGAGAAGAGAGACCATGGGGAGACAAAGAAACAGCCCACATATGAAAGAAAAGCAGGCATCACCAGAAAAGGAAGTAAACGAAATGGAGGCAAGCAACCTTCCAGAAAAAGAATTCAGAGAAATGGTCATAAGGTGGCTGAAAAGAATGGAAGACAAATTCGACTATATGAGCAAGAACCAAGAGGAAATGAAGAAGAACCAAGAAGAAATAAAAAATGACATCGCTGCTGTAAAGAACTCAATAGAAAGCATCAAGAGTAGACTAGAAGACGCAGAGGACCGCATCAGTGAGCTAGAAGACAAGATGGGAAAAAATAACCAAATAGAGCAACTTCTAGAAAAAAAAATTAAAAGGCAGGAGGAGAGCCTAAGGGAATTTTGGGACAACACTAAACAAAACAACATCCACATATAGGGGTTACAGAAGGAAAGGAAGCTGAGGAAGGAATAGAAAACCTCTTTGAAAAAATAATGACAGAAAATTTGTCGCCATTCCTATTCTTTACAGAAAATTTCCCTGATATAGGGAAGAAAAAACCCACACAAATCCAAGAAGCTCACAGAGTCCCAAGCAAAATGAACCCCAAAAGACCGACACCAAGGCACATTATAATTAAATTGGCAAACACCAACGACAAAGTAAGAATCTTAAAAGTGGCAAGAGAGAGACAGAAAGTTACATACAAAGGAACCCCCATCAGACTAGCAACTGATTTCTCAACAGAAACTCATCAGGCCAGAAGGGAATGGAATGAAATATACAAAGTCATGCAAAGGAAGGGTCTGAATCCAAGAATACTGTACCCAGCAAGGCTATCAATCAAAATTGAAGGTGAAATCAGGAGCTTCACAGACAAAAAAGGACTAAGGGAATTTATTACCACCAAGCCAGCAATGCAAGAAATGCTAAAGGGTCTGCTGTAAAAAAAAAAAAAAATAGGAAGCGAAGATGGAACACAGGGGTAAAGAATAGGAATGGCGACAAATAAGTACCTATCAATAATAACTTTAAATGTAAATGGATTAAATGCCCCAATC
Organism: Plecotus auritus; assembly: GCF_963455305.1. Lineage (NCBI taxonomy): Eukaryota > Metazoa > Chordata > Mammalia > Chiroptera > Vespertilionidae > Plecotus > Plecotus auritus. The sequence goes on along the minus strand of NW_027664331.1, from coordinate 160,767 downwards.
AAAAGACATAAGGTAACGGATTGGATAAGAAAACACGACCCATATATCTGCTGTCTACAAGAAACCCACCTCAGAAAAAAAGACGCACACAGACTGAGGGTGAAGGGATGGAAAAAGGTTTTCCAGGCAAATGGAAATGAGAAAAAAAGCTGGAGTAGTGATACTTAATCTGACAAATTAGATCTCAAAGTGAAGGACATAACAAGAGATAAGGAAGGCCACTTCATAATACTAAAGGGAGCAATCCAACAAGAAGAAATAACTCTGGTTATTTCTTCCCAATACAGGAGCACCCAAATACATAAAAAAACTCTTGGAGGATATCAAGGGAGAGATTGACAGCAATACAATCATAGTAGGAGACTTTAATACCCCACTATCACCATTGGACAAATCCTCTAAACAAAAAATCAGCAAAGAAACATCAATCCTAAATGACTCACTAGAACAGATGGAATTAATTGACATCTTCAGAACATTTCACCCCAAAGCCACAGAATATACATTCTTCTCAAGTGCACATGGGTCATTTTCAAAGATAGACCAGATGTTGGGACATAGGCAAAGTCTCTTCAAATTCAAGAAGATAGAAATCATATCAAGCATCTTTTCAGACCACAGTGGCATAAAACTGGAAATCAACTACAATAAAAACAACCCAAAGAAATCAAACACATGGAGATTAAACAGCATGCTATTAAAACATGACTGGGTTACCAGAGAGATCAAAGAAGAAATAAAAAACATCATGACAATGAAAACGCTACAATCCAAAACAAATGACAATGAAAACGCTACAATCCAAAATCTATGGGACACAGCGGAAGCAGTCTTGAGAGGGAAGTTCATAGCTCTACAAGCCTACTGCCAAAAACAAGAAACAATGATAATAAATTACCTAACCCAACAACTCAAAGAGTTAGAAAAAGAGCAACAAGAAAAGCTCAGTGTAAGCAGAAGGAAGGAAATGATAAAGATCAGAGCAGAGATAAACGACAAAGAGACCAAAGAAACAATACAAAAGATCAACAAAACCAAGAGCTGGTTCTTTGAAAGGATAAACAAGATTGATGAACCTCTAGCCAGGCTCACCAAGAAGCAAAGAGAGAGGACCCAAATAAACAAAATCAAAAATGAAAGAGGTGAAATAACAACAGATCCCGCCGAAATACAAAGGATTGTTAAAAAATACTACGAACAACTCTATTCCAACAAACTGGACAACATGGAGGAAATGGACATATTCCTAGAAAAATATAACCTTCCAAAACTCAATTAGGAAGAATATAAACAGCTCAATATGCCAGTAACTATGGAAGAAATTGAAGCAGTCATCAAAGAGCTTCCAGCAAACAAAAGCCCGGGGCCAGACGGCTTCAACAGGAGAGTTTTACCAAACATTCAAGGAAGAACTAAAACCTATCCTCCTCAGACTATTCCAAAAAATTCAAGAGGAAGGAACACTTCCAAGCTCCTTCTATGAAGCCAGCATCACCCTAATACCAAAACCAGATAAAGACAACACAATGAAGGAGATTTAAGGGCAATATCCCTCATGAATGTAGATGCCAAAATCCTCAACAAAATTCTAGCAAATCGGATCCAGCAGTACATCAGAAAGATCATACACCATGACCAAAGTAGGGTTTATCCCAGGAATGCAAGGATGGTACAATATCCACAAATCAATAAATGTGATACATCACATAAACACATTGAGAGATAAAAATCACATAGTCATATCAATTGATGCAGAAAAAGCATTTGACAAAATCCAACACCCTTTCTTGATAAAAACTCTCAACAAGGTGGGAATAGAAGGATCATACCTCAACATAATAAAAGCTATATATGATAAACCCACAGCTAACATCATACTCAATGGGCAAAAACTAAAACCATTTCCCCTAAGAACAGGAACAAGACAGGGATGCCCACTCTACCCACTCCTGTTTGACATAGTACTGGAAGTATTAGCCATTGCAATTAGACAAGAAGAAGAAATAAAAGGCATCCAAATTGGAAAAGAAGAAGTAAAGCTGTCCTCATTTGCAGATGACATAATATTGTACATAAAAAACCTGAAAGACTCCAACAAAAAACTAACAGACTTAATAAATGAATTCGGCAATGTAGCAGGATACAAAATTAACGCCAAGAAATCTATGGCATTTCTATACACCAACAGTGAACTTACAGAAAGAGAGACTAAAAAAGCAATCCCATTTTCCATCGCACCAAAAAAATTAAGATACTTAGGAATAAACCTAACCAAGGAGGTAAAAGACCTATACGCGGAAAACTATAGGACACTGAAAAAAGAGATAGAGGAAGATGTAAACAGATGGAAGAACATACCATGTTCATGGATTGGTAGAATCAACATCATCAAACTGTCCATTCTACCCAAAGCAATCTATAGATTCAATGCACTCCCCATTAAAATACCAACGGCATATTTCACAGACCTAGAAAGAACTCTCCAAAAATTCATCTGGAATAAAAAAAGACCCCAAATAGCCACAGCAATCCTGAGAAAGAAGAATAAAATAGGAGGGATCTCAATACCAGATTTCAAGCTGTATTACAAAGCCACTGTCCTCAAAACAGCCTGGTACTGGCACAAGAACAGACATATAGATCAATGGAATAGAATAGAGAATCCAGATATCGACCCAAACCAATATGCGCAATTAATATTTGACAAAGGAGGCATGAACATACAATGGAGTCAATACAGTCTCTTCAATAAATGGTGTTGGGAAAATTGGACAGATACATGCAAAAAAATGAAGCTAGATCACCAACTTACACCATACACAAAAATAAACTCAAAATGGATACAGGACTTAAATATAAGATGGGAAACCATAAAAATACTAGAGGAATCCACAGGCAGCAAAATATCAGACATATGCCAAAAGAACTTTTTCAGTGATACTGCCCCTAGGGCAATGGAAGCCAAACAGAAAATAAACAAATGGGACTACATCAAAATAAAAAGCTTTTGCACAGCAAAAGAAACCATCAACAAAACAACAAGAAACCCCACTGTATGGGAGAACATATTTGCAAATGGTATCACTGATAAAGGTTTAATTTCCAACATCTACAGGCAGCTTATACAACTTAATAAAAGGAAGATAAATGATCCAATAAAAAAATGGGCAACGGACCTAAATAGAATCTTTTCTAAAGAAGACAGAAGGAAGGCCAAGAGACACATGAAAACATGCTCAAAGTCACTAATTATCCGAGAGATGCAAATCAAAACAACAATGCGATACCATCTCACACCTGTCAGAATGGCTATCATCAACAAATCAACAAACGACAAGTGTTGGCGAGGATGCGGAGAAAAAGGAACCCTCGTGCACTGCTGGTGGGAATGCAGACTGGTGCAGCCACTGTGGAGAACAGTATGGAGTTTCCTCAAAAAACTGAAAATGGAACTCCCATTTGACCCAGTAATCCCACTCCTAGGAATATATCCTAAGAAACCAGAAACACCAATCAGAAAGGATATATGCACCCCTATGTTCATAGCAGCACAATTTACAATAGCTAAGATTTGGAAACAGCCTAGGTGCCCGTCAGCAGATGACTGGATCAGAAAACTATGGTACATCTACACAATGGAATACTATGCTGCCGTAAAAAAGAAGGAATTACTACCATTTGTAGGCACTTGGATGGAATTAGAGAACATTATGCTAAGTGAAATAAGCCAGTCAATGAAAGAAAAATACCACATGATCCCACTCATTTGGGGATAATGAAAAACATTATAAACTGATGAACAAAAAGATAGTTACAGAGGCAGTAAAGCATCAAACAGACTGTCAAATTACAGTGGTAAGGTTAGGGAGAGGTGGGGGAAATAAGAGATCAACTGAAGGACTTATATGCATGTATATAAGAGTAACCAACGGATGCAAAACATTGGGGGGTGAGGGCATGTATGGGAGTGGGGTGGGGGTGGGGGGCAATGGTAAGATATGTACACATATAATACCTTAATAAAAATTTGAAAAAAAAAAAAAAAAAAAACTTCTGGAGGACATTAAGGGAGAGATCATCAGCAATACAATCATAGTAACACCCCACTGACTTCAATGTATAGATCTTGCAGAGGAAAAAAAAATCAACAAGGAAACAGAGACTCTAAATGACACCTTAGATCAGATGGATTTAATTAACATTTCACCCTAAAGTTGCAGAATATACATTCTTCTCAAGTGCACATGGGTCATTCTCAAAGATGGACCACATGTTAGGACACAAACTAAGTTTCTACACATTCAAAAAGATTGAAATCATATCAAGCATCTTCTCAGTGATAGTGTAGTGAAATTAGAAATCAACTACAGTGCAAACACCAAAAACATTCAAAAACATGGAGGCTAAATTTTAAAAAAAGGAAACTAGACCACCCACTTACAGTATACACAAAAATAAACTCAAAATGAATAAGACTTAAATGTAAGTCATAAAACCATAAAAATCCTAGAAGAAACCATAGGCAGTAAAATCTCAGACTTCTCTCATAGCAATATGTTTATGGATACATCTCCTAGGGCAAAGGAAACTAAGGAGAAAATAAACAAATAAAACTATATCAAAATAAAAGGCTTCTGCACAGCAAAAGAAACCATCAACAAAATGAAAAGGGAGCCCATTGTATGGGAGAACATATTTGGCAATGATACATCTGATAAAGGGTTAATATCCAAAATATATAAGGAACTCATACAACTTAACAAAAGGAAAACAAGCAATCTAGTTACAAAATGGGCAAAGGCCCTAAATAGACACTTCTCCAAAGTAGACATACAGATGGCCAAGAGACATGTGAGAAAATGCTCAAAGTCACTGATCATCAGAGAAATGCAAATTAAAATGACAATAAGGTATCACCTCACACCTGTAAGAATGACTACCATCAACAAATCAACAAAGGACAAGTGCTGGCTAGGATGTGGAGAAAAGGGAACCCTAGTGCACTGCTGGTGGGAATGCAGACTGGTGCAGCCACTGTAGAAAACAGTATGGAGTCCTCAAAAAATTAAATATGGAACTGCCATTTGACCCAGTGGTCCCACTTCTAGAAATATATCCTAAGAAAACCAAAACACCAATCAGAAAATATGCATGCACCCCTGTGTTCATAGCAGCACAATTTACAATAGCTAAGATCTGGAAACACCTCAAGTGCCCAACAGTTAGGAGCCAGCGGTCCCAGATTGTGAGAGAGATGTCTGACTGCCAGTTTAAGCACAATCCCCGGAATTGGGTCTAAACTGGCAGTCGGACATCTCCTGAGGGATCCCAGATTGGAGAGGGTGCAGGCTGGGCTGAGGGGACCCTCCTCCTGTGCACAAATTTTGTGCACCAGGCCTCTAGTATAGGATAAGTCATCAAGAGCCAAGCAGAAGTGACACAGAGGGCAAGGCATGGGTTGAGGCATCCGGCGCTTCCATTCCCTGCCCAGATCCCCACCCTCCCAGCACCTCCGCTCCTCCTCTAGTCAGCTCTGAAGCTCTCCTAGATCAGTAATTTTGTTTTTTTAATGAAGCTTTCATCATGTGGGCATGACAGTTATTAACTCCATCTCCAGTCCTTTCCCCTCCTGGGAAGGTTGGGGGTAAGGGGGGCAAGCTGGAGCATGGCTTGGTCTTTCTGGCAACCAGCCCTCATCTTGAAATGATGTGGGGACCCACCAAGCATGGCCTTATTAGGACAAAAGGGGCTCCTAGCATCCAGAATTTAAAGAGATTTAGGACCTGTGTCAGGATCTAGGAACAAAGACTAAATATGTATTTCTTATTATCCCACAGTCACTAGCTGTCTTACGTTCTGGACTATCTTTCAAGAATATTTATCTAGAGTGACATCAGAGGAATGGTGTTGTGGATGCCCTTGGCCTCTCCCCCTGAAACTTTAACAACTTGATCTACTATAATTTAACAAAGAATTCCCTGCATTGATTTTTATTTTTTATTATTTTAGAGAGAGTGAAGGGTAGGGGATAGACACAGAGAGAGAAACATCAATATGAGAGTCAAACATTGATTGGTTGCCTCCCACATGCACTCCTACTGGGGGCTGGCATGCAGCCACTCATCTTGGGGTTCAGCAGAGGGAGGGCAGAGTGAACTACAGCTGTGTGAGGAAAATCTAGGGTTGGGGTTGTGGGGTTAGAGGTTGGAAAGCAGCTGCCCTGGTCTTCTGTGCTGAGTCAGTCCCCCAAACTGCAGAGGGCATCTTCCTCCAGCATATCTTTACCATCCAGGCAGCTTTTGCCTGAGGGAAAGCAATCATCCTACCCTGTTGTAAAACCTATGGCCCCATCCTCTGGCATCTATGTCTATCTGTGGTCAATAGCCTGAGGCTAATCAAGACTGAATAACAATCAAACTGCAGGCAGAGGTGGATCTCTAGAGTTTTGAGTCTTTGTCTGATCTTTTTCTGGGCCCAGAGCTAGGTAAAACAGACCTTGGTGCACAGCTTGGTCCTTTACAAAGGCACCCAGCCCCAGCAGAGGGAGCCATAAGTTGTGGATTGTTGATAGCTCCAAACAGGGTACCCAGGGCCAGTCACAAACAGCATCTGACATTGTCCTGCACTAGAGACTGGGAGTCATAACACGTCTACCTAATACATAGACACAAACCCAAACAGGCAACCCATATGGGGAGACAAAAAAAAAAAAAAAAAAGCCCCAAATTAAACAACAAGAGAATTCTTCAGAAGAGGAAATAAATGAAATAAAGATAATAAATTTATCAGGCATAGAGTTCAGAATAATGATGGCAAAGTTGCTCAACAGCATGAGAAAAAATACAGTAACTATGAAGAATGACATAGCTCTAATAAAGAACACAGTGGGAAGGAACACACAGCAGATTAGGAGAAGCCAAGGATCGAATCAGTGAATTAGAAGACAGGGTAGAATAAGTCACTCAATCAAAAGAAAAAGCAATTAAAAATAGGAGGATAGTTCAAGGGAACCGTGGGACATGAAAAGTAACAATATTTGCATCATAGGAGTGCCAGAAGCGGAAGAAAGTGAGCAATAGATAGAAAAACATGTTTGAAGAAATAATGGCAGAAAACTTCCCTAACCTGGTGAAGGTCAAAGTCACACAAGTTTAGGAGGCACAAAGAGCCCCAAGCAAGAAGAACACAAACAGGCCCACACCCAGACACATCATAATTAAAATGCCAAGAACTAAAGACAAAGAGAGAATCTTAAAGGCAGTAAGAGATAAGCAAACTGTTACCTACAAAGGAGTTCCCATAAGGCTGGCATCTGATTTCTCATCAGAAACTCTACAGGCCAGAAGGGAATGTCATTGAAGTACTCAAGGTAATCCTATATAATAAAAGCCCAGCAACCGAACAGTGGAATGACCAGAACAACCAGTTGACCAGTCGCTATGATGTGCATTGCCACCAGGGGGAAGACGCTCAATGCAGGAGCTGCCCCTGGTGGTCAGTGCACTCCCACAGTGGGAGCACCGCTCAGCTGACCGGGATGAGCAGCACTCCCACAGTTGGGCTGATCCCCGCAGGCCACAACCCCACCAGTGCACAAATCCCGTGCACCGGGCCTCTAGTGGAAAATAAGAACCTAAAATCAAGATTAATATATCCAGCAAGGCTATCATTTAAAATAGATGGTGAAATAAAGAGCTTTCTACCTAGACAAAAAAAGGCTAGAGTTTGTCAACACCAAACCAGCACTGCAAGTAATGCTAAAAGGACTGTTGTAATGAGAAGAAGAAACAGAGAGAGAAAGCTAGGCATACAGAATTAAAATGGCAATAAATGAGTAACCATCAATAATAACCTTAGTGTAAATGGCTTAAATGCTCCAATCAAAAGACAAAGGGTAGCTGAGTGGATAAGAAAACATGACCCACCTATATGCTATCTACAAGAGATCCACCTCAGAACAAAAGGCTCACACAAGATGAGAGTGGAGGAATGGTAAAAATTTGTCCATGCAAACGAAAAGGGGGAAAAAAAACCTGTAGTAGCAATTCTCATATCTGACAAAATAGACTTAAAAATGAAGGCCATCACAAGAGACAATAAAGGTCACTACATAATATTAAAGGGGTCAATCCAACAAAAGAATATAACCCTGGTAAATAAGTGTATTGCTGTCGATTTCTCCTTTAAAGTCCTCCAGAAGTTTTTGAAAATATTTTTAGGTGTCCTATATTGGGTACAGTATATGCACCCAATATAGGACACCTAAAAATATTTTCAAAAACTTCTGGAGGACTTTAAAGGAGAAATCGACAGCAATACACTTATAGTATAGGACTTTACTAGTAACATTCCACTGACATACTGGATAAATCTTCTAGACAAAAAATCAATAAGGAAACAGCAATCCTAAATGACTCACTAGATCAGATGGAACTAATTGACATCTTCAGAACATTCCACTCCAAAGCTATAGAATATACATTCTTCTCAAGGAACATTTTCAAAGATAGACCTTATGTTAGTGCACAAAACAGGTCTCTACAAATTCAAGAAGATTGAAATCGTATCAAATATCTTCTCAGACCACAATGGCATGAAATTAGAAATCAACTACAGTAAAAACACCAAAAACATTCAAACACATATGTTATTAAACAATGACTGGGTTAACAATGAGATAAAAAAAATAATAAAAAACTTCCTGGAAACAAATGAAAATGAACACACAACAACCCCAAACCTATGGGACACAGCAAGAGCAGTCCTGAGAGGGAAGTTCATAGCACTACAGGCCTACCTCAAAAAAACAATAAAAAATTTTAATAAACTATGCAAGCCTACATTAAATATTTAGAAAGAGAACAGCAAGAAAAGCCCAGAATAAGTAGAAGGAAGGAAATAATAGAGATCAGAACACAAATAAATGACATAGAGACTAAAAAAAAAAAAATCAATGAAACCAAGATCTGGTTCTTTGAACAGATGAAGAAGATTGATTGAGCCAGACTCATCAAGTAATGGAGACCGCCCAACCCCCACTGGGCCCACCCCTCATGCACCTACCTTGGTAAAAGTCACAGAGGGAACACTGATTCTGCTGCAATAGCTCTTGGCTTACAGATAATGTGCTCCTCTAGCAGATACCCAGGGTAATGGGAAATGAGTGTTGGGGGTCCAAGGGGATGGCATGGCTCTGTGACTCCGTTTCTTTGTCTGAAACTCTGGCCACTAGACAGTGGGCAGCCTGGCAGAACCCCTGCCCTGAGTCCTTTCCACAGTCTCTCAGCTGCTTCAGCCATGGTTCACACAGCTTGCCCTGCTGGAGTGCCCACTGAGGCTCTCTGTCTCATCCCCCAACTCCCCGGAGAAGGAAATGCCTGCTGCTGCCTGCTTCCTCCCCTCTCTGGGTGGATCTGAACTCTCCTCCCTTCTCAGCTCCCGTTTGCCCACCTTTAGATGCTTCAATGCTGGGTCTCAGGCTGCCTCTGCATTGAGCAGGGAATTCTTTGTTGAATTATAGTAGATCAAGTTGTTAAAGTTTCAGGGGGAGAGGCCAAGGGCATCCACAACACCATTCCTCTGATGTCACTCTAGATAAATATTCTTGAAAGATAGTCCAGAACGTAAGACAGCTAGTGACTGTGGGATAATAAGAAATACATATTTAGTCTTTGTTCCTAGATCCTGACACAGGTCCTAAATCTCTTTAAATTCTGGATGCTAGGAGCCCCTTTTGTCCTAATAAGGCCATGCTTGGTGGGTCCCCACATCATTTCAAGATGAGGGCTGGTTGCCAGAAGGACCAAGCCATGCTCCAGCTTGCCCCCCTTACCCCCAACCTTCCCAGGAGGGGAAAGGACTGGAGATGGAGTTAATAACTGTCATGCCCACATGATGAAAGCTTCATTAAAAAAACAAAATTACTGATCTAGGAGAGCTTCAGAGCTGACTAGAGGAGGAGCGGAGGTGCTGGGAGGGTGGGGATCTGGGCAGGGAATGGAAGCACCGGATGCCTCAACCCATGCTTTGCCCTCTGTGTCACTTCTGCTTGGCTCTTGATGACTTATCCTATACTAGAGGCCTGGTGCACGAAATTTGTGCACAGGAGGAGTGTCCCCTCAGCCCAGCCTGCACCCTCTCCAATCTGGGATCCCTCAGGAGATGTCCGACTGCCAGTTTAGACCCAATTCTGGGGATTGGGCCTAAACCGGCAGTCAGACATCCCTCTCACAATCCGGGACCACTGGCTCCTAACTGCCCCCCCCCCGCCAGCCTGATCACCCCTAACTGCCTCTGCCTGCCAGCCTGATCACCCCTAACTGTCCTCCTCCCCTGCCCCACTGGCCTGGTCGCCCCTTACTGCCCCCACCTGTCAGCCTGCTAACCCCTAACTGCCCCCCCCCCCGCTGGCCTGGTCGCCCCTCACGGCCCCCCCACCCCCTCGCCAGCCTGGTCGCCCCACGCAACCTGCTGTTCAGTTTTTTGGTGTTCCCTCACTAACGCCCCTGCCATCTTGGTCATCCCATGTAGCCTGCTGTTCAGTCGTTACTGTGAGGGAGTTCTGACCAATTTGCATATTACCCTTTTATTAGTATAGATAATAAAGAGGTAATATGCAGATTTACCCTCATGCCCTCACAAGATGGCTGCCTACTACCAGGATGGCAGGGGGGTTATTGAGGGACAATCAAACGACTGAACAAGCAGGCTGCGTGGGGCAACCAGTCAGGCAGGCGGGTTAGTGAAGGATGACCAAATGACTGAACAGCAAGCTGCATGGGGCGACCAGGCCAGCAGGGGGGGCAGTTGGGGGTGACTAGGCTGGTGGGGGGGGCAATAAGGGTGACCAGGCCAGAGGGGGAGGGGGCAGTTGGGGGCAACCTGGCCGGCAGCGGGGGGCAGTTAGGGGCTACCAGGCCAGCAGGGGGGGCAGTAAAGGGTGACCAGGCAGGCAGGCAGGTGAGCAATTAGGAGGCAGCAGTCTAGAATTGTGAGAGGGATATCTGACTCTCAGTTTAGGCCCGACCCCCGGGATTGGGCCTAAACTGGCAGTCGGACATCCCCCAAGGGGTCCCAGATTGGAGAGGGTGCAGGCTGGGCTGAGGGGACCCCCCATGCACATATTTTGTGCACTGGGCCTCTAGTATCCTATATAATAAAAGCCTAATATGCTAAGTGTCCAGTCGGCCCATAGTCCATTCAACCAATCAAAGCATAATATGCAAAGGTGCCTGAGGTGGGAACGTCTGTGGGCTGAGCGGGGATCAGCGGTAACTCGGCTGGTGTTGGGGCTGAGTTGACCCATTGGACACCCAGTTGATTACTGTGAAGAATCAGATAACTGGTTGTTGGTGAGTAAAAACAGCACAGAGACTCACCACACAGCCCGACGCTGAGATCTGAACAAAGGTCCCCCAGCATAGCCGCAGGTGCGTCCGCCTCCCTCCCTGCGCAGTGCACACTCCCTAACCTGCCTGTGAAATCGGGGCACCTCGGCCCACACATACAGCTTTTGGTAAACACTTTACCACATTTGGGCAATAATGTACCTAATGCTTGAGAGCTCACTAGGCTCTAAGTCAGGAGGACAGGGACCCTGCCTGCCCCTCCGCCCCACCCTGCACGCCCTCCTCCACTGTGAGGCTGGAGCTGGTGGGAGAGGAGCCTGTCACCTCTGGCCCCACACAGAAAAAGCCGGGAGGGCAGGCGGCTGGCTGCGCTCAGGGTGTGGGCGAGGCCCGCCATCAGGAGGACCTTCTGAGGAGCGCAGCGTGGACATGCATGGCCGAGACCCTTAGCCAAGGCTTCGGCCACTGGGCCACTAAATGCTGCTTTTCCTGCATTTTCTCCAGGAGCAATGCCATCCCCTCCGGCTCCCTTTCCGTGGCTCCTCCTGTTGCAGAAAACCGGAATAATCAAACAATGCAGGAGAGTTTGGAGTCACACTTTATTCACCGCGGTGGGCTTAGAGAAAATGAATTCAAATTCTAAGCAAAGCTACAAGCAGGACTTCCCTTTTTATTAAGGAGCCAGTCCTCTGTGCAATTAGTGGTTATCTCGCTGCTGGCCTTGAAAACAACACAGTTCTATCCAATTAAGAATGCACCTGGCATGGCATTGAGAGTATGGGCATATCTAGTCTCTGGCCTACAAGGTCAGACAGCTAAGTTTATGGTCATACCTAGTCTCTGGCCTACAAGGTCAGACAGCTAAGGTTATCTTCCTCATTATTCAAGCAGGCTAAAGCAGGCTAGAAAGCAAAGTTATTTTTTTAGAATAAGAGGCCGTCTAAGAAAAACAGCAGAGAATTCTAAACAGCAGTTTTTTACAAAATAAGGGTATTCCTTCTCATTCCCTCCCCCCCCTTGTCCCACAAGCTTTTCAGCCTTGTGGTACTATAACCACGGGATGTTATGGTGAACAGGGGTGTCGAAACTCTTTTACTGCTTCCTGCTGGAAAGGGGCGCCGCCCAAGGGGTTAACATCCCGTTTCTTCCTCTTGGAGAGGTTTGTAGGGAATTCTTCTGACTTGTAGGACCATTTGAAGTTTAAAGGCATCTAGACGGGATGAGATAAAGCGAGTTAACAGATTTAGAAGACATGGTCCTAGGGTTATGGCCATGAGTAGCATTAACAGTGGTCCTGTCAATGAAAGGAGCCATTTCCAGACTCCCCCACCCCATGCAACCCAGGTCTAAGATAACTCCTGTCTTATTTTTGAAGCTCAATCAGCTAGTTTCTTGGCCCCATCCCTTACAATACCAGACTGGTTAGCATAAAAACAGCATTCTTCCTCAAGGAACAGGCACAACCCCCCTTTCTCCGCTGTGAGAAGGTCTAGTCCTCTTTGATTCTGGAGAGTAACAGCTGCCAGTGAGTCAATCTGATCCTGTACTGCAACAATACTTTGAGCTATTTCCTCTAAACTGTCAGCAAGGTCTTTGGATAGATTCTGATAGTAGGAGAGGGAAGTTGCCAGTCCCCCTATTCCAGTGCTAACCCCTGCTGAAATGCCAAGTGTTATAAGGAGAGGGATTAGCTGGACTGCTCTTTTGTATTGGATATGGTGTGTGACCGGGACAGGCAAGGACTGATTGTTGGGGGAAATGTCTATTTCGGGGGCTAGGTAAACCAGAGTGCAGGTCCCAGTCTAGTTGGCAGGTAGACAGAGATAGATATTGGTGCCACAGAGGAAGAAAATTCCCTGGGTCTCCAAACAGAAGGTATTCTCAATGGTAAAGAGGTGTGTGAGCTTGCTATTCTCCTGTTCCCAGACAGAGAGAGTTCCTGCCAAGGTTGCCCCTGTTAGAGGCTGAAAGGGGCCTCGAGGATTATTTTGTGTGGCCCCAGAAGTGGTGTTTTCAAAGAAAATAAATTTCCTGTCAGTATCTACCCAGAATTTAGAGTGTGTGAGCCCATGGGAAGGGAGGCGACGGCATGAGGCCTGTCGGTTCAATGTGCAATCCTGCCATGGGTGAAACCTTGAGCAGGTGTGGGGTCGGCCTGAGCAGAACTGAGAGGTGTCAGTGGTTGGGAAGGCCGCTGAAATGGTGGGCCCTGCTGAAAATCGAACAGGGTTCCGAAAAGGAGCTGTTTGGGTGACAATATAGTTAACCCAATTAGAGGCAGGTTTTAGGTTGAGAGTAAAATTGCAGAGGTGTTGATCAAGATGTCCTAAAGCATCTCCTTCAGGGACTAGCCTCAGGTTCTGGTGCACTCATAAAAAGACAAAATGAGAATTATTAGAAAGATAAAAATAATAATTATCCAGAAATACCAGAGCATTTTGCATTTAAGAGAAGATATGAAAGAAAGATTAGTGTAAGGAAGAATTCAGCAGGGCATTTCTGAATCCCTTTGAGCAGGTTGATCAGCCAGGTCCGTTTTTTTTCTTGAGGGTGATCCGCAGGGGGTGTTTCTGGTCAAAGGTCACCTTCCACTCAGGCTGGGCGTCGCTCGGCTGGTGGCCTGATTTCACCCGAGAGTGGTGAATCCAGTTGTTCAGTCCTGCAACCTTGAGAGCTGTGGGAGTGGTTAGTATGACTGGATAGGGTCCCTTCCAAATTGGCTTAAGGGGCTCTTTTTTCCAGTCTTTTACCCAAACCTGGTCTCCAGGTTTATAAGGATGTACAGCTGTTCCTAGAGAGATGGGTAGTTGGTCAGTAACCCATCTGTGGATCTCAAAGACAGTTTTTCCAAGTCCTTGTAGTTGCTTCTGGATTTCTAAGTTTCCTATTTCCCCCAAATCTCCCTTTGGCCAAATTAAGGGAGGGGGTCTAACATATAGAATTTCAAAGGGAGAGAAACCTACCCTGGCCCTCGGGGCACAGCGTACCCGCAGGAGTACAAGAGGCAAGATATCTGTCCAGGGTAAGGTTGTCTCTTGGCATAGCTTAGCCATAGCCTGCTTTAGAGTCCGGTTCATGCGCTCTACTTTCCCTGAACTCTGAGGCCTGTAAGCTGTATGTAGGCTCCATCTAATTCCTAAAGCCTTAGTTACCTGTTGTACTATTTCTGCTACAAAGACTGGGCCATTATCAGACCCTATGGTCAGAGGCATTCCATACCGCGGAATTATGTCCTTTAACAATGCCTTAGTGACTTCTCTTGCCTTTTCTGTGTGAGTGGGATATGCCTCGACCCAGCCTGAAAAGGTACAAACAAAGACTAGTAGGTATTTATTTCCTCTGTTAGGCCCTATTTCAGTAAAATCTACTTCTGAGTCCTCAAAGGGAGCTTGCCCACAGAGCTGAACTCCTATCCGTCCCACAGGACCCTGTTTGGCATTGTTCTGTGCACAGAGAAGGCAATGCTGAGAGACTGAGGCACACAAGGAGGGAAGACGGGAAGTTAGGTAATATCTGCCTAACAAAGCTTCTAGGGCAGTCTTCCCTAAATGAGTAAGTTCATGCTGCTGGAGGACTACCTTATGGGCTAACTGTTCTGGGACATAGACCCTATGATCTGGGAGTATCCACCAGCCTTCCTTTGTTCTCTTGCCCCCTTCTCGCTGAGCCCATTCCTCCTCCTGCAGAGTGTACTTTGGAGGTTCAGGTAATTCGGGGGCCAACATGATCCAAGCCGGTGCTGCTTGTTCTTTGGCAGCCTGCTTTGCTGCGGCATCAGCACGCTGGTTTCCTTCTGACACTGAGTCTTTCCCTTTCTGGTGACCTTTGCAATGAATGACAGCTATTTCTTTAGGTTCCCAAACTGCTGCTAGTAACTTTAAAATCTCATTTTGATTTTTGATTCCTTTTCCTTTCCTTGTATATAGCCCCATGAATGTGCAGGGTAGCGAAGGCATAGCGTGAATCAGTGTAGACATTGGCACGCTTATCCTTACTGAGTTCTAAGGCTCTGGCGAGGGCCCAAAGTTCTGCCCTCTGCACTGACTATCCTTCAGGCAGGGCCTGTGCCTCGATTGTCTCCAAGTCTGATACCACTGCATACCCAGCTCGTCTTTTTCCTTTATCTAAGAAGCTGCTGCCATCTGTGAACAATACCAAGTCTGGGTTTGGCAGGGGCTTATCTGTTAGATCTGGCCGGCTAGAGTAAACCTCCTCTAGGACTTCCAGGCAATCATGTTCAGGTGCCCCCTCAGCAACGGGTAGAAAGGTGGCAGGATTAAGAGTTCTTACTGCTTCTAATCGTACCCGCGGGTTCTCACTTAACAATCCTTGGTACTGAGTCATCCGAGCATGAGTTAGCCAGTGCTGCCCCTTTGCTTCCATTAGAGTAATAACAGAATGAGGTACTTTTACATTTAAGCTTTGTCCCAGGGTAAGCTTATCTGCTTCTTTGACTAGTAATGCCGTGGCTGCAAGGGCCCTGAGACACGGGGGCCACCCGGAGGCAACTGGGTCAATCTGCTTGGAGAGATGGCTACTGGTCTTTGCCAGGGTCCAAACTCCTGGGTTAGAACTCCTAGGGCTACCCCGCTGTTCTAGTGAACAAAAAGATTAAAGTCTCCCGTCACATCTGGTCGCCCTAGTGCTGGGGCCTCAGTGAGCTTTGCCTTTATGGTGATGAAGGCTTTCTCCTGCTCAGGACCCCAATCGATGGGTGCCTTCTCTTCCCCTTTTAAAGCTTCATAGAGAGGCTTGGCCAGGTCTGAAAACCCTGGGATCCAAATTCGACAAAACCCTGCTGCTCCAGGAATTCCTGAATCTGCCGCCGGGTGCTAGGGACTGGGATGGCACATACTGCCTGCTTCCTTTCAGTCCCTAGCCTTCTTTCCCTTGGGTGATTTGGAAGCCAAGATACTTGACTTCCTTCTGACAAATCTGTGCCTTTTTCTTGGACACTCTGTAACCTGTTTCAGTTACAGTCTCAGGAGGGCTCGTGTCCCTTCCCAGCACTGAGCTCGTGTGGAGCTGGCTAGTAGGAGGTCGTCTACATACTGGAGTAGAACACATCCCAAGTCCTGTCCTGGGAACTTAGATAAATCAGATGCTAGTGCTCCACTAAAGAGAGTAGGGGAGTTTTTAAATCCTTGTGGAAGTCTGGTCCAGGTGAACTGCTCCTTGGCTCCCGTATTTGGGTTTTCCCACTCAAAAGCAAAAAGCGGCTGGCTGATGGGGGCTAATCAGAGGCAGAAAAAGTCATCTTTCAGATCCAGGCATGTAAACCATTCCGCTTCTGATGGAATAAGTCCTAGAAGCGTGTAGGGGTTTGGCAGCGTCGCATGCAAGGTTGTAACAGCCTCATTAACATCCCGTAAATCCTGTACCGGGCGGTAGTCATTAGTCCCAGGCTTTTTGACAGGCAAGAGGGGAGTATTCCATGGTGACTGACATCTTTTAAGGAGTCCCCACTGAAGTAGCCGGTCTAAGTGGACCTGAATTCCTAGGCGTGCCTCCCGTGGAATTGGATATTGGCGGATTTTGACAGGCTGTGCCCCAGGCTTTAAGTCAATTAGTATCGGGGCAAGGTCTTTGGCCAGGCCAGGGGGATTTCCTTCTGCCCAGACCAGCGGGAATTCTTCCTCTAATTCAGGCTCTAAAGGTGAGGCCTTTGACTGAGGGGCATAAAGTCTCCATTCTTCCTCCCGGTGCACTGCTAGGGACAGGATCATTGGAGAAGTCTCCTCACTTAGGCGAAGTTGTGCTGAGCCATTTGGAGCAAAAGTGATTTCTGCCCCCATTTTGGCTAAAAGGTCTCTACCCATCAGAGGTACTGGACAGTCTGGCAAGTACAGGAATTCATGAATTACTCGGTGGCCGCCAAGTTGGCATCGGCGAGGCCGGCAGAATGGTCTACGGGTCTGGTCCCCAGTAGCTCCAATAATGGTGACTTCCTTTCCTGAGAGAGGTGCTACTTTCTCTGTGACTACTGAGTGCTTCGCTCCCGTATCAACCATAAAGTCTACAGTCTGTCCCCCAATTTTCATTCTGACCATGGGCTCATGGGGGCCCAGCTGAAAAAAGCCTGGTCTGTCCTAGTCAGAGTCAGCTGCTGCCAGCCCAATAAGGTCTATTTCAGGTGGTTCTGATTGATAGTGACTGGGTGGAAAAGGGGACCCTATCTTCTTGCTCTGCCGTTTGGGACATTCATTCTTCCAGTGCCCTGTTTCCTTACAATAGGCACACTTGTCCCGTCTCAGACTTGCTCTTCCTTTCCCTCTTGATCTGTGTTCTTGCTTCCCTTTTTGGGCTGTCTGGGGGCCCGAACCTTTGAAAGCCGCTGCTATCACATTGGCCCTTCTTTGTATTCTCTTTCCTTCCTCCTTTTTTGCTGCCCTGACTCGGTTGATGAAAACCTTGTTGGCTATCTCTAGCAGTTCACTAGCATTTTTTCCTGCAAACCCTTCCAGCTTCTGTAATTTTCTCCTGATATCAGGCTGGGCTTGGCCTACAAAGGCAGCATTTACCATGGTTTGAGTATCCGGGGCCTCAGGGTTAAAGGGAGTGTAGATCCGATATGTCTCACATAGTCTCTCATAAAAAGCTGCTGGACTTTCATCAGGCTTCTGGAAAACCTCAGAGATTTTAGCCATATTGGTAGGCTTCTTGGCTCTGGCCCTGACCCCCTGGAGGACAGCCAGCCGATATCTTTCTAGCCTGCTCTTTCCGTCTTCTGAGTTCGGGGACCAATTAGGTTCCTCATCGGGGAGGGCCTCCCTTGCCCATCTGTCTGTGTCTAATGTCCCTGCCGGGGCCTGGGTCTGGAGCCACTTCCGAGCCTCTGTCATTACTCTCAGGCGCTCCTCAGTGTTAAAGAATGCAAAAAGGAGCTGCTTGCAGTCCACCCAGGTGGGCTTCTGGGTCTGGAAGATCATTTCTAGGAGGTCTATCATGGCCTGAGGTTTTTTCAGAATAAGCTGGGGTGTGTTGCTTCCAATTCAGAATGTCACTTGTGGTAAAGGGCTGATAATAATAGACTGGCCTTCCTTCCTGTAAGGTCCCATCTTCACCAAGCACTTGGGCACCCCGAATTTCCCTGAGAGGCATCTGACGTGCTGACTGTTGTTTGGGCCCTTGATCGGCTGAACGCAGGCACCGCCCAACCGGCTCTGGAGAGCCTGGTTCAGGGGAGACGGAGGGAGGCAGTGTTTCCAGACTTTCCGGACCTTCCAGGCTAGCAGGGGGGCACTTGGTGCTGCCTGTGGCTCATATGGAGGTGGTAACACTGGTGGGACTTCCTCGGGGGGGGTCCTGTAGAATAGGGGGTTGATCTTCCTTCTGAGGGACCTGCTCCTGCCCTGCCTGCCTCTCCTTAGCCTGCTGCTGCCCTGCCTGCCTCTCCTTAGCCTGCTGCTGCCCTGCCTGCCCTTCCTTAGCCTGCTGCTGCCCTGCCTGCCTCTTCACTCCTGCTACTAAAACCTTACTCTGTCCCTTCTTACACACGCAGAACCGGACCCAAGGCAGCAAGGTTTGAGCAATTTCTAACCAGCTGTCTATGTAGGGAAACTGATCTGGGTGTCCAGGATCTCCTGTGACTACATTCCACACCGCCCTGACCAATCCTTCATCTAAAGAGCCTTCCGAGGGCCAGCCAACCCCGAAGGCTGGCCATTCCACTTCACAAAATTTCCTCAATGTTTCAGAATTCATTTTAATTCCATAGTCTCCATCAAATCCCTTTTTAAAATTTTTCAACATGCAATTGAGAACAGTGGGTTTACTCTGTCCCAACCCCATGATGATCGGTGGTGCGAGACAGACAAGGGAGGGGGTGACCTGTTTTCACAGATCCTCACTCAGATGCCCGCCTGGCCGCGTCCCTTGGGAACTTAGATTCGTCTTAGCTAAGGTGCACCCATATAAACCCCGGGCCTGGTCACCTCCACGTGGGGGTGAGTCACCATTATGCCATATGACGAATCGCAGAACCGCAGGTTGGGGCCCACTCGGACTCCGTAACCGAAGTCGTGGAGCCACACAAAGGAGAGGAGAGGGCAGGCCCCCTCCCTCCACACTCACACACTTTCACCAGACATTCACTCAGAGTTTAAACAACAATCCACCCAATTCCTGATTAATTTGCCTGAGGAAGCTGTATAGCTTCCGGGGAGGTGATCAAGCTCCCCCTTCCACTCACTTGGAGTGGGCTGAACTGACGGGGTCCCTACCTTACCGATTCTGTCGACAGGTCCAGAAGTGTCTGTCCACTCTCTCCAGTTGCTGGCCGGGTCCTGGGCTGAGGTCCAGGAGCGCCCAGAGTCCCCCAGTTTAATTCTGCTAATTCAGCAGAGTGGCGCCTCCCGGAGGCCTGTCCAATGCCCCAGGCCCCAAACCCGGTCCACTCACCAGAGGCTAAAAAGCCAAGCATGGGTTGGTTTTCCCGGGCCTACGCACCAAATTATGTTGCAGAAAACCGGAACAATCAAACAATGCAGGAGAGTTTGGAGTCACACTTTATTCACCGCGGTGGGCTTAGAGAAAACGAATTCAAATTCTAAGCAAAGCTACAAGCAGGACTTCCCTTTTTATTAAGGAGCCAGTCCTCTGTGCAATTAGTGGTTATCTCGCTGCTGGCCTTGAAAACAACACAGTTCTATCCAATTAAGAATGCACCTGGCATGGCATTGAGAGTATGGGCATATCTAGTCTCTGGCCTACAAGGTCAGACAGCTAAGTTTATGGTCATACCTAGTCTCTGGCCTACAAGGTCAGACAGCTAAGTTTATCTTCCTCATTATTCAAGCAGGCTAAAGCAGGCTAGAAAGCAAAGTTATTTTTTTAGAATAAGAGGCCGTCTAAGAAAAACAGCAGAGAATTCTAAACAGCAGTTTTTTACAAAATAAGGGTATTCCTTCTCACTCCCAGCCCTCAGGGAACCCCTGCCGGCCTGGCCCCAGAGCCCTGCTCCGCGGGGAGGGGATGGGGGGCTGCGAGAGGAGCCCGGGAACCCCACGCCCACCCCTTTGTCACCAGCCCCCGAGATTGGGCGCGCCCTGGGGGTCGTGGGACTGAAGGTCTGAGGACTGTGACGCCCGGCGGAGGCCGCCGCCGCCGCCGCCGCCGCCGAGTTTTCGAGGTAAAAATTACGGAGGCCTCTGTCTCCCAGAAATGCCCCTGTGGGGAGCCAAAGGCGCGGTCCGCTCAGGTTGAACCGGCAAATGGTTTGCAAGCAGAGCTGCCGTCCGGAGGTGACGCCCGCGTTGGTGACGGCGCTGCCCGCGTCTCTTCCTCGTTGAGACCCAGAAGTCTCAAGCAGCCGGTGCGCTCACCTGAGAGCGTGCGGGAAGGAGGCCCCAGGAAAGAAAGTCACTAACGCGGCGTTTCTATTGGTTTTGCCATTCCCCTCCAAGAAACTCGATGCTGGTAAGTGTTTGTATCGATCATTTAATGAAAAGTGGGCTTTCTTACAAACTCCTACTGCACTGGAACCGCTCCCATAGGATCGGCTGCATCTGCCGGCGGTGGTTTCCTGCGGCCGCTGCAACAAACCACCGCACAGGGTGAGGCTGCAACCCGCCGGGATGTGCCTGCTCTCAGCCTGGGGACCAGAAGTCCCGCTAAACCGGGGTGGCCTGGGCGGCCAGCCCTCTAAAGCTGGCCGCCCGCACCCCTTGGCTTGTCTCAGTCTTCAGCCAGCGTCTCAAATCTCGACTTTGTCTTCACATGAACTCGTCCTCCTAAAAAAAGTCAAAAACGGATTCAGTATTATCTCATCATCCGTCGTTGCAATACTTTACCAATTACCAGTGCTAGTTCCTGGGGAGATTACTTCAGAAAAATGACCAAGAAAACGGATGTTCAAGGACGGCGAGAGCGTGGTATCCCCACTCTCCCTCCTCGCAGAGCCCCGCGCTCTTCCGCAGCCCCTGCCCGGAGCTTCCTTGCTCCCCGGGTCCGAGTTACGCCTGGCTCGCAGTGTGCAGGACTCACATACAGGCGCCTCCACAGTCCTGTGCTGCGCTAGCCCTGGCCCCTCCTGCCGGATTCTGAGGGCAAACCAGCGCAGCTGGATGGAGACTGGCCGCCTGGTGACATTCTAACCCCCAGACGCACAGAGCAGAGTCCCTCTCGCTGGGTGCTGATTGGTCAATGTCCCTTCAGTTTCCATTTCATCCATCAAAGATTTCGAGCCAGGGACCGATGTTGTCTCTAGTGTTGACTAGTACGCAGGAGTCATAGTGGACTAAGAGGGAGGGAAACGAATAAGAAAATGAAGAAATAATTTGAGAGAAAGTGATGCCAACAAGTGGGCATCCGCAGGCCGCTGGGTGCTGGGCTATATGCCGGGTCCAGCGGAGACCCTGGCAGGTGCTGCCCTCGCCATCGGAACCAAGGCTGGGAAGGCAGGCACCCACCGGGTTCTTCCAGCTCAGCGTGGGGGCTGCAGGCGGGCTGGGTCACAGTTGTTGGGGGTGCTCACGGGGTGGATCTGGAAAGACCTGATTGGAGGAACTTACAAATTCGCCGAGGAGTGGGCTGCGGTTAGGGATGCAGTGACAAGACTCGGGGGAGGGGTGCATCCTCAATCTTTCTCCCCCTACAGCCTTCTGGGCAGAAACCCAAGGTTCCTGAAGGAGCCAGGGGTGAGGAAAGGGAGAAAGCGGTAAAGGAGGATTAAAATTGGAGGAGGCTGCTCTGACAGCCTCCACTGGCCAGCAGGGGTGCTTGGGGTCGAGCAGGGGTCCCTGCAGATGCCACTCTCTGACCATTTCCTCAGGCCGGCACAGTCAGAACAGGATTTACTAGTAAATAGCACAAATGCACTGGAACCGCTCCCATAGGATCGGCTGCATCTGCCGGCGGTGGTTTCCTGCGGCCGCTGCAACAAACCACCGCACAGGGTGAGGCTGCAACCCGCCGGGATGTGCCAGGCCCGGGGAGAGGCTCGGCCTGCGTCCTACTCCTATTCAAGACACTTCTTGCTGCTTCTGCTCCCGCCAGGAGGGCTGCAGAGCTTCTGCTCACCTGGTTCGCTTTGTTGGGTAAGCTGGGCAGGAGAATGAGAGTCCCAACCACCCGCACAGATTCCTGGAAATTGAACAGAGAACTCTGACAATCCTCTGTTTAGAGATTAGTCTGATTCTAAGTATTTAAGCCCAGCCCACGTAGCTCAGCGGTTGAGCATCAACCTATGAACCAGGAGGTCACAGTTCGAGTCTCGGTGAACTGCACATACCCAGGTTGTAGGCTTGACCCCCAGTACAAGGTGTGCAGGAGGCAGCTGAGCTGGATGGATGATTCTCTCTCCTCGTTGATGTTTCTCCCTCCCTCTCTGAAATCAATAGAAACATATTTTAAATAAATAAATAAATAAATAATAAAACCAGCTCCCCAGGGCCCACAGACTTCAGAATTTTTCTGGGAAGTAACTACAGTATGTATCTTTAGGATATATCCGAAACTGCCATTGGAATATACATGGAATTCTAGTCCTAGCTTTACTGTGTATGGCCGGAAAGCTCAACATTGAAAACTTGTGCCATCTCATCAGTAGCAGAGATTTTCCAAGTCTCAAAGAATTTTGAATTGTAAGTCCTGAGTGTGCAGGACTCACATACAGGCGCCTCCACAGTCCTGTGCTGCGCTAGCCCTGGTCCCTCGTCCTGGAATGCAGGTCTCCATCTGTTCCCGCTCAGAAACCTTGCTCATTTTTCAAATCCACTTCAAATAAGTCACTTCTCCACCCTCTCTCTCTCTCTTTCTCCACTATGCTTTTTCCACACTCGATTTTAACAGATTAATCTTTCTACCAATACAAAACTTGTTTATAATATGTCTCCTCCATTCAACATAAGTACCACAAGAGTAATAATGATGATGATAATGGCAAAAACATATGGATTCGGATAATAGTACGGCTGAGCCCTTTTGTGCATTGTTTTATTTATTCCTCGTAGTAATTTTATGCAGTAAATGTGTTTACTCCTTTAACAGATGAGCAAGCTGGGTTTGGGGTGTTAGGAGATATGGCTGTGTCCTGCCCGTTTTTCACCTTCCATAAGGACTAGTGTAACCATGTCACTCAAGTCCATGCTGGCCTCAGTGCTCAGGTGGACTGTTGGCCTCAATGGCTGTCCTTTGTTTTCACCCATTCACATTCTTCCTTCTTCCTCTTGCCTTAAGATGGATTTTGGTTTTGTTATATTTTTGCCATTTGTTCTCTGAGTTGACAAGTGAGTGAACAGAACCTATTGTGCTAAAATACAGATTAGAACATTTTTTTTTCTCCAAGGAGAATGAATAATAGCTCATAACAGAAGAAGGAAAAAATCACATAGGTTTCAAAGAAGAGTCCCTGTCTCATTAGCTTTATATGGAAAGTTTAAAAAAGAAACAAATAAAAAAACATTGAGCACATTTAGGGGTCCCACCCCGAGTACTTCCTAAAAACAGAGGCTGTGAAAAGAAATGAAGCAAATGATTCTTGCGATACACAGAGGAGACAAACTATGACGTCATGAGGAGGGTGGTGTTCAGGAAGTGATTGCCATCAGGCCCACTGGGCTGACTTCCTGGGAAACATTAAGCAGAAAGACAAGGAAGAGCCTCAGAATACACAGGAAATGGACAAACTATACTGCTTTATGCTTATGTCCAAACAAAATTTCTTAGACAAATTGATCTTATGTATGTGTCAGAGTTTATTCACTCAAGGAGAGTACTGGCAAAATGGCAAAAGGAGTGTCCCAGCTCAAAGAGGTTTTGGAATTTATGAATTTATATGTGGGGGTGGGCGTGGGGGAGAGCAGGGAATGTGCAATGAGTTAGAGAAAGTTCTGCTTCATTTAACATGATCACAAAAACACCACACACCATCTCTTAGTACAGTAAGGTCAGGGTCAGCACAGCCTTTGTTTAGAAGCTTGGGAAGAGGTCATCTGTGCATCGAACTTTCATAAAAAATGAGAAGGGAAGAATAAGCAATATATCTGTAGTTGCTATTAGACAAGCTTAGTAACAAAGCTTCATTCCCAATACTGTCAGAAGCCCCTCGGCACAGAGGCGCCACGCCCGGTCGGAACCAGGAGGGTCCCCGCCTGCCTTCCGCAGGCCGCGGTCATTCATTCCTCGGGCGCGCAGCCGAGGTGCTCCTCACTCGTGCGGGGCTTCGCGATTTTGCTGTGATGCCACGGCCTTCTCCTATTCCTGGTCTTGGGAAACCCCAGGCTCCCGAGGGATCACGCAGTCCCGGAACCGCCTCGGTCCCGGAGGAAGTTCCGTGTCGGCATTTCGGGGCGCTCCCAGAATGGGGCCGAGGAGCGAGGAAGCCAGGGAGGGAGGAAGGGAGAAGTGGGAGGGAGGGCGGGAGAGAGGGCCTTCCACAACTCCAGCAGCTCTCCCGGTCAGAAACTCACGCACAGCCAGCTGACACAGATCTGTAAATGACTTCCCAACTTCTTCTTTCACCTTAATTATCTTTTCAACGCGTTATGCTAATATCAAACAACTCCTAAAGTTAATCAACTGTCTCCAAAATTTCCCGCTCAGTGAATTATCCAATTAATGAGTTACATTTTAAAAACAGAACAGTGCGGAACTCATTAACAAAATTCTAGAACTTATTGAAAAGTGCATCCTTTGCCATTTTGCACTTAAAATACAAAAACGGTCACAAAATTTCTAAGTAAAATACGCTTCATATGAATGTTAAAGGGTAACTATGCAATTTAGAGTTTACTCTTTCATAGGTTTTCTTTAGCCTGGAAGGAGTGAGGCGGGGGGAGAAAAAGTACTTCCCTGACCGGGAATCGAACCCGGGCCGCGGCGGTGAGAGCGCCGAATCCTAACCACTAGACCACCAGGGATGCTGAGGGCCAGTCATAGACAAAAGTTTATCAGCTAAATGCTCCAATTCTGCGACAATGGTTTCCTTTCCCTGATTTCCCGAACTAGTGCACAATTCTATTTATTTTTGCATGGATCGCTGGGCACCAGCCAATAAGACCTAGAGAGGGGCGCTGTGCCAACCCGAAGGAGAATCTGGGGCAGCAGCTCTGCTCTGGGCGTGGGGAGTCCACCGAGTACAGTGCAGCTTTAGCTAGAGCGGCAGCTCCTGCTTCACTAATTTGTAATTGTCTCCTCATAAACTGATAAGCCTTTCCAAGACGTGTTTAAATATATCTCTGGATTCCTCAAAGTGTTTGTCATGGTGTTTATTTTAAAAATATTTAATATCAAGTGAATAAAAAACTTAAATGACAAGGCCATTGCGCCTTACCTGAAGAGAGCAGCAGCGGGGCCGAGGGAGCGCGCGGGGGGCGCTCGGGGGTCGCGCAGGGGGACCCGCCATCGCAGAGAGAGCGCCTTAGTGATTAAAATAGTGGATCTACCCACTACAAATGTGAAAACATTCGTTGAACCAAAAAAAAGGAGACCATGTTTTTCTCAGACTCATACAGGAAAGCACGGAGAATTCGTGCGAGAAAACGACTGTGCGGGTTGGAGAAGCCGAGGGGTGACTACTCCCTGGAGGAAGGCGCAGCCAGCAGCGAAGGGAAACTGCCCTCTTTCTCTGTGGTATCCCGTGTCTCCTGCCTGGGCTCGGGCTTTCTCCCACTCACTCTGCGCTCCTTTCTCCAAACCTGCCCCTCCTTCCCATGGCGTCACCCCAACGGCCGTGAGCCCAAGTCCAGGGTCCCGGGACCTCCTTTTTCTCCTGCCCGTTTTCTTTCCTGGCCCCCTTTTCCCTCGTCGTATTCTCTGCGGGTGTATAATGCAAAGGAGCCCCGCCCGATAGATAGACACGGAAAAGAACGTTTAATAAGAGGGGACCGATTCATTTTATTCTCAGTTCCATGCCCTTTAATATCTATTGCGTGAGTGGGCGCCTATGCAACCCTGCCTGAGGCCAGGCCGGGAACGGGTGCCCCTGAACAGAGCGGATTGAGAGGCGGCGCCCTCCCGCCTGGAGGGGAGGAGGGAAGCGGAGCCATTGAGGAGCGAAGAGAGCAAAGGATGTTTCCTGAGCCTCCTTTCCCTGCCTCCTCGTTTGCTAGCTTTTTGCATATCCTAACCTCAACGTTCCACTCAGAGGAAGTGTTCCCTGGTTTCCTAGGCGAATTCCCTTCCCATAAGTGTCTGACTCCTCCCGTCCCATTGCGCCCTGCGCCTTTGATCCCTGTCCCTTGCCGGCCTCCCTTCCAGCTGGAGTGCCTGCTCTCCAACTTGGAACAACAAAAGGCGGCACGTGCCCTCCTGTCCCCCCGCGCTTCTCCCAGACTCCTCCTCACCCATCACCAAACTTGTTGCAAGAACAGGATTTGCTCCCCTCCTGCCTCCTCCGCGGAGGTCTGCCTTCCAGTCCCAGGAGCCATCATCACCAACTTCCTGGCTTCCAAATTCCTGGGTTCTGTTTTGGCACTAAAACTAATTTTGTGCAGGATGCAAACTCTTAATGAGCCCTTCCTTCGCGCGGTTGTTACAGGAGAGTGGGAAGCTAGAAAATCTCCAGCGCGGGAGGAATAGGGAAGCTGAGACAAGAAAATTAAACAAGGCCACGCGGTGTGGACAGCCCACAGCCAGCTTGTAACTCACAAGCCCTTCTTCTCCCGGCCAAGGACCCTGGAAAGCAAATGGTTAAAAGCCTCCCTAAGAGAGAGAATGCGGAAAGGGGGGGGGGTAGTTTTATATTTTTTTACTCCCTAAGCAGAGAAGCCCGCAGTCTCAAGGCTCCCCAACATAAAACTACCCGGCGTCTCGCCTGAACGCTGGGAAGACCACAACAAGGTGCAAAGGGACCTTGGAGCTGCCTGTGCCAAGGCATTCAGCAGAGGAAATGTGAGACCTGTAGGCTGGAGGGTGTGCCACGCGGCGCCTCGCCAGGCACCCCTTCCCCAGATGAGCGGGACAGCCCCCTGCGCTCTGGGCCCTGGGCCCGATACAGGAAATAGCCTCGCTTGCCTGGCTGCTTTCCTTGCTTTAATAAGTTGTCCTTATCACAATGCAAGCAGGGGCACTCGTTTGAATTTGTTCCTATGACACTGGCAAGAACCAAGGTGGGGACAGCCTCTCCTACGCTGGCCAGTGAGAGTGGCCTGTAATAGAACCTGGGACCTGGGGCCTGGGTCCCCCTGTTTCCTGTGCTCTCCGGCTGCTTCTTTCAGTTGATCTTCCCTCTCTCTCACTTCTAAGAACTCTTTAGAAATGGCTAATGCTCATTGTCCTGACCTCCCGATTTTTTAAATTAAATTTTAAATTTTTAGATAACTGTAGATTCACTCATGCAGTTATACAAAATAATCACATCTTGTAACACTCCAGCATTATCACTGAGCTGGGTCTCCGGGTCTGGGAGCTCTTCCTAAACGCTCTTCTTCCTGAGGTTCAAATGCAGCCCAGTCTCTGCACATGCAACTGTCAACAGGGCGAGCTTGGCAAGAACCAGCCTGATGAGTGGAGCCAACTGCAAGGAGAAACATGCCCTGACCAGGTGGCCTGCCAGCGCGCCTTCCTGCAGGAAGTGAGCATAGTGGTCCCTCCTTTGGAAAACTGCTGTTTGAACTACTCTGTTATCTTAGTCTCTTATTCTGTAGGTCAACTCTGTTATTTTTAGATAGTCTCTTATTCTGAAAAATAACTTTGTTTCTTAGATTAATAGAAAAGATAAACCTAACTGTCTGAACTTACAAGGTAGCCATCTAACGTAAAGGCTGATAGACTGATACTGAAAATACTCCCATGCCAGGTGTCGGTATAAATATGATATATACTCAAGGTTACAGGTGTTTGTTAGATATGATATGTACTCAAGGTTACAGGTGTCTGTATAAATATGATATGTACTCAAGGTTACAGGTGTTTGTTAGATATGATATGTCTGTATAAATATGATATGTACTCAAGGTTACAAATTGTCTATAAAAATAACTTACACAAGGACCTAAAAAGATATAAAAAGAGAATACTTCCTCCTTTGGGTGTTCAGAATGTGACAGAGGTAATCTGCTCTGAACCTGTGAGCAATGAAGATGACTCCTAACGAATTGGCTCATTAGGCGTCTTGTCCAGCCCGATGATTTGCGATACAACAGAAGCAGAGCTTTGCCCTTTCTCTGAATTCTTCAATCACAGTTTACATTCCCTTTTCTCTTGTATCTATTCCAGGTGCACAGTATGCTGGTTAGACAGCCATGTACTTCCCACGGGCTCCCTCGGGTG
The DNA here is from genome assembly GCF_963455305.1 of Plecotus auritus. Taxonomy (NCBI): domain Eukaryota; kingdom Metazoa; phylum Chordata; class Mammalia; order Chiroptera; family Vespertilionidae; genus Plecotus; species Plecotus auritus. The sequence continues at coordinate 132,208 of NW_027664331.1, read as the reverse complement.
TTCAAGTGCCCACCTGGCACCTTCACAGGGATTACAGGGTTACTGACAAATTCCCTGGGCTGTACTTTACAGCCCGTGGCTATTTTGTGCCCATCTATTTATAATCTTTTTTTAACATTATACCTTCTTTTTAATTTTTTTTTACACTTTAACTTTTTTTTTATTATTGACACTATTACAGATGTCCCCATTTCCTGCTCCTTTGCTCACCTCCACCAGCCCCCAGCCCCTCACCTTTATTACACAGCCCCCAACACCCTGCCTTCTGACAACCATCAGTCTGACCTTTGTAGCCATAGCCATAGTCTGTTTCCATCTTGTTTACTTGTGAGGTTTTTGCTCTTTAAATTCTACATCTAAGTGAAATCATATAGTATTTGTTTTTCTCCGGCTGACTTATTTCACTTGGCATTATACCCTCTAGGTCCATCCACGTTGTTGGCAAATGGTAAGTTTTCATTCTTTTTGTGGCTGGGAAATATTTCGTTGTATTTCTGTACCACTGCTTTTTTATTCACTCATCTGTTGATGGGAATTTGGGATGCTTCCATATCTTGGCTATTGTAAATAACACTGCTATGAACATAGGGGTGCGTATATTCTTTTGAATTAGTATTTTGTGTTTCTTTGGATATGTTCCCAGAAGTGGAATCACTGGGTCAACAGGCAGTTTCATATTTAATTTTTTGAGGAACCTCCACACTGTTTTCTATAGTGGCTGCACCAGTCTGCAATCCCACCAACAATATATGAGGGTTCCCTTTTCTCCACATTCTTGCCAGCACTTGTTATTTATGTGTTTATTTATTTATTTTTATCTTTAATTTTGAAAGTATTACAGCTGTCCCCTTTGTGGAGGTTTTTTTTTTCCCATTGACCTCCTCCATCCTGCATCTGCCACTCCCCGGCCTTCACCACCCTATTATCTGTGTCCACGAGTTATGCATATATGCATACAAGTTCTTTAGTTAATCTCTTCCCACCCATCCACCCACCACCACCTCCCCTCTGAAGTTCTTCAATCTGTTCCATGCTTCTATGTCTCTGGATCTATTTTGTTCTTCAGTTTATTTTGTTCATTAAATTCCACATATGAGTGAGGTCATGTGATACTTACCTTTTTCTGACTGGCTTATTTCACTTAGCATAATACTGAAACAGAATTTTTGGACTGGAATCTGGATTCTTTGTCCGCCAGAATGGAAGAATGAATCCATGGACAGGAAGTGGTATAGCAAAGGTGGAGATTTATTGAAGAACAAGTACAGATTCCCACGTGGGGAGAGGGAAAGAGTCCCCTGAGTCCCTTTTCCCTGCGGCTTAAAAAGGCTGCAGATTCCTGGTGCCCTGATATCCCCTCTGATTGGTCACTATTCCCTTAGGTTGGTCACTATAGTAACTCCTGAGCTCAAAGGTTGAACCTCACATGGGACATGTGAGGATCTCCCCCCTTCCCCCTTCCTTCCCTATTGTTTTCCTATTCCCTCTGGGCTTTCTTCTCTTTCTGGATGAAGGGCTTCCTTCTCTTTATTGTGTAAATATAGACCTTTTGCTGTTCCCAGCTCCCTCAGTCTATGGAAAGTACCTGTTGTAGCTTTTCAGCTTCCCCATTCTTTGGAAATATACAGAAATATACCTTCTGCTGCTCTGCAGCCCTGTGCTTCCTCCATGGTCCCCTTAATTTCCAAAATTTCCTAAATCTTTCCTATTTTACCCCTAAAATTCCTGTTTCAATGCTTTCCAGGTCCATCCATGCTGTTGCTAATAATAAGAGTTTCTTCTTTTTTACAGCTACATAGTGTTCTATTGTGTAAATGTACCACACCTTTTTTATCTACTCATCTGCTGTTGGGCACGTGGGCTATTTCCAGATCTAAGCTATTGTAAATTGTGCTGCTATGAACATAGGGGTGCATACATTCTTTCTGATTGGTGTTTCAGGTTTCGTAATGTTAACGTAAAAAAAATATTGAAACCTGTAAAGAATTTTTGTGAGTTTATTTGAGCCAAACTGTCGACATGTGCTGGAAAGCAGAGCCTCAACAAATTGAGATAATGCCCCGGAGAAGGTTACATCTGTATTTATACATTGCAATCAAATGAGGGACGTAGGTGGGTTACATGAAATCAATTGGTGATAGATTAAGGAGGTGGGATAAAGCAAAGCAGGGGAGGGGGGAACCCCTGGGATTGGATAAAAAGTAAAGTGATGGACACATGCTTAGGTGGGTGCAGGAACAATTACCCTAATTAAGTTAATAACAATGTACCTACCTATATAGTTTAAGTTTAAAAAATTTGTCTCTCAAAAGAAATTTCAATCGTTGTACTGTTGATATTTGGCTCTGTTGACTAATGAGTTTGCCGACCACTGCCCTAGCTGGTTTGGCTCAGTGGATAGAGCGTCAGCCTGCAGACTGAAAGGTCCCAGGTTCGATTCCAGCCAAGGGCACATGCCCGGGTTGTGGGCTTGATCCCCAGTAGGGGGCATGCAGGAGGCAGCCAATCTATGATTCTCTCTCATCATTGATGTTTCTATCTCTCTATCCCTCACCCTTCCTCTCTGAAATCAATAAAGAAATACTTAAAAAAAAGAAAATTAGTAAAATGTATATGAAAACCTTCCTTCCTCCTGTCAGAGTCTGGGGCACACCACGGGACCTAGAGTCAAGTCCCTGCGCCACCCACATGCTCCTCAAACTCACACAAGACCCAGACCCGGCCACCCCCCACATTGGCCTAGATCCAGACCTGGCCAGTCTCACCCTTGTCATGCCCCTCGCCCTGGTCTGAGGTCCCACAGCCCGGGCTGAGGTGGGGGGCGCGTCTTGAGGTCCCCTGTCAAGCCCCGCCAGGTGGGGGACGTGGCCTGAGATCCCCTGTCAAGCCCCACTGGGCGGGGGCATGGCCTGAGGTCCCCTGTCAAGCCCCACCAGGCGGGGAGGGGAGGGCACAGCCTCAGGTCCCCCGGCCTGGCACCAGGAGGGGGGTGCAGCCCCAGGTCCCCCATCAAGCCCCACTGGGTGGGGGGTGTGAACTGAGGTCCCCCGACCCAGCACTGGGGGAGGGAGGTGCACCTTCAGGTCCCCCATCAAGCCCTGCTGGGTTGGGGGGCACGCCCTGAGGTCCCCTGTCAAGCCCCGCCAGGTGGGGGGGCATGGTCTCAGGTCCCCCGGCCCTGCACCAGGGCAGGGGGTGTGACCTCAGGTCCCCCGTCAAGCCCCACCAGGTGGGGGGGCACAGCCTCAGGTTCCCCCAGCCTGGGTCCGGGCGGGGGGGGGGTGCGGCCTGAGGTCCCCCATCAAGCCCTGCTGGGCAGGGGGTGCAGTCTGAGGGCAGTCTGAGGGCCTCCGGCCTGGCGCCAAGGCAGGAGGCGCGGCCTGAGGTCCCCCAGCCTGGCACAAGCGTGGAGGGTGTGTCCTGAGGTCCCCTGTCAAGCCCCATGGGGGTGGGAGAGAGTGTAACCTCAGGTCCCTGCTGATTGCTCGTTAAGGCTTCTTATGGGAACTTGGCCTCAGCCATCTATGTGGCAGAGTGACGGTCAATTTGCATACTCCCTCTTTATTATATAGGATTATTTTCTTAATATCTCTCCTCCACAAACCTTCTGCAATTTACATATACATTCCAGTTTTTGTCCTATGATTTGCCTTCTAATTTTGAAAACAACCATTTTATTTTAGGAAAAATTACTTTCTTTTTTCTTCCTTTACAACAAAAATAAATACATAAATAATAAATGGCACATATCTTTTCTTATCCACAAAACACAGTCTATTTTCCTTATCTTCTCAACAAAATGAATCTCCTCATACCTTCTTTTCTGAAAGCATGTTATTTTCCACATGCAGCTGTCGTTTTCGCCTCACTGTCTCCTAGTGGTTCTATAGAAAGCCAGAGCTCATTCATAAATCAGTCTAGAAAGCGAGGAGCTTTGCTCTGCTTTGAGGAAGCCTGAGCTGCGTGCTGCTAGTTCCACCCACAAGTGAGCCCCGAGGATCGATGAAAAAGAAGGAAACTCTTGGGAGGAAGCCACCTCCCAGCAACAGTCAGCAGAGGTAAATGGATACAGGCGGAGCAGGTGCGAAGCCCGGGGTCCAGAGTGTCGTACAGCAGATCTCTTGAGGTCGCTGTTAAAAATCCAGGTTTGTAGATCCCACCTCAGACCCACTGAGTCAGAATATTCTAAGCTGGATGCCAAGGGATCTGATTTTTAATTAAGACTCTGAAGTGATTCTCCTGTACGTTAAATTTAGAAATCCAAGTATGTGAAGTTGTCTGTTGCTATGCAACAAAGAATGGCAAACGGAGTGATTTAAAACAATACACGTTGGTTCTCTTACTACTTCCAAGCCCAGCCTGTCTCAACTAGATCCTCTGCTTCAGGGTCCCTCGAAGGTCTCGTCTGAAGCTGAACTTCTAGAAGGTTCATGTTCAAGCTCACGTGGCTGTTGGCAGAATTTAGCTCCTCTAGGACTCTTGATCTGAGGACCCAGCAGGGTGCTGGCTAGACTTGGCCCAGTTGCTTGCCATGTGGGCTTCTTTCTAGGACACGGCAGCTTGCTTCGCAGAGAGCACAGGCCAAGAAGGCAAGAGAGCAAGACGGAAATCACAATCTTATGAAACCTGATCATGGAAGCATGTTTGCCATGTTCTGTTGTCTAAAAGTTAGTCATCGTATCCAGCTCACGCAGCAGGGAGGGGATCACACAGGAGGATGAAGACCAGGAGTCGGGATCACTGGAGGGCATGATAGTCCACCTGCCATACCAGGTCTCAAGAAAGGCAAGGACGAATACAACCCCATGATCTGAGTCTTGAAGTTAGATGAAATAATGCAAGCAAAGTTCTTGGAATGGTGCCTGGGACATAGTAACAATTCAATAGATGTCAGATATTTTTACTATTATGAAAGTTAAATAATACTGTATTTGGGTTGTGTCATTATGAACAAATGATTTCTTCCTCAGATTGTGCCCAGAACAATCATTGGCACATTGTACATGTACATCCATTTATACTATTATTTTAAAACTAGAGGTCCGGTGCATGAAATTCGTGCATGGAGGGGGGTGTCCCTCAGCCCAGCCTGCACCCTCTCCAATCTGGGACATCCCTCTCACAATCCGGGACTGCTGGCTCCCAACCGCTTGCCTGCCTGCCTGCCTGCCTGCCTGATTGCCCCTAACCGCTTCTGCCTGCCAGCCTGATCACCCCCTAACCACTCCCCTGCCTGCCTGATCAACCCCTAATTGTTCCCCTGCCAGCCCAATTGCCCCTAACTGCCGTCCCCTGCAGGCCTGGTCACTCCCAACTGCCCTCCCCTGCAGGCCTGGTCCCCCCCAACTGCCAACCGGGAGGACAGAGTGAAGAAGATCAGCGAACACGTCCGGTCTAAGACCCACGTTGCCGTGCAGGACCAGGTCCTTCTGCTGGGCTCGAAGCCGCTGAAGCCGCGCAGAACACTGTCATCTTATGGCATCGACCACGAGACGACCATCCACCTCACCCTGCGGGTGGTGAAGCCCAGTGACAAGGAGCTGCCCCTAGTTCTGGTGGAGTCGGGTGACCAGGGGCAGAGGCACCTCCTCCAGGTGCGAAGGTCCAGCTCAGTGGCCCAGGTGAAAGCGATGATCGAGACCAAGACCGCGCTGTCCCCCGAGAAGCAGATTGTGACTTGCAATGGGAAGAGGCTGGAAGATGGGAAGACCATGGCACATTATGGCATCAGGAGGGGCACCTCACTCTTCTTGACACGCCACTGCATCGGGGGGTGAGCAGGAAGAGCGGATTTGGAGTGGGGGATAGGCTGCAGAATGCTTTTAACTCTCTGATCTTTTGATTCTAGCGCAGTTAAGGGGCAGGGCTGTGTGTGTGACTGAGAACAGAAGATAGCATGTTGAGGGCTCATGAGAGATAGCATTCAAAGCCAGCTTGAGTGTGATCCTTTTTTGGTTCCCTCTGATTTATAGACAACCCCCCATTTCCTTTCCTGCCTAACAATACAGTCAGCTCTAGGCTGGGGTCCATGTTCTGATTTCTGTGTTTCCATCTACGTGTAAGCCAGTGCTCTACCTATCATATCACTAGATGACTGCTGAACTACATTGAATTTCTACTTGTAGGGAACAACGAAGTGATTTCTTATAAAGTGAATTAATTACTCTGACGTGATCACAATTTAATTAATAAGGAATTTAGAAATTCAATTAAACTGCTTCTCCTCTCCTCATTCAAAGCTGTTTGGTATAAAAGGAAACTTGGCACCATGCCCCTCTTGCTCCCTCTGTCCCATACCCGATCAAAATGGTTGTTATTTCTGGGATGAAGGTGGACATGGAAGCATATTTTCGCTGGGGACTAGAATGCTCGTGTCTCTGGCGGTGCGGTATCAGTTTGGGTAAGGGGTCTAGGGGCTGATCCCCGGATTGACACCCACACTCTGCCCAGGTTCTGGCTAATAGAACTTTTTCCTTTCTGCTTCCTTCACCACCAGGTTCTCTCTTGGATTCTCATACCCCTTTCTCCATCTTACACCCTTCATTTAATCCTCTATCTTATTGTCCCTCTCTCATGTTACTTTACTGGTCACATGCATGTTTTTCTCACAACCTAAGCCATGTCCACCTACTTATCCACTAGTCTAGTCCCTTCTTATCTTTAAAACTTGCTCCAGAGCCACCTCCTTGAAGAAGAGTTTCCCAACTTAACCCCACCCAGCACAAACCATACTGATGGGTGTTTCTCATTAAACTGATGGGACAGGTGCTCTGTGGCGGGCACTAGTCACCTGGCCAGGCGGCATTCGATGGAACTGATTCCCTGTGTGAGAGACCCTGGCTCCTTTTTCTGGATGGGGTGTGCTGCAAGGCAGAGTCTAGGATTTCCTTGTCAATCTGGAAGACTCCTGATGGCAGACGCCAGGGAGTCTTCCTGGCATCTTCCGCCAGACTGGGAGAGAGCTAAGCTAAGCATCGTGTGCCTCGTCTCACCACCATAGGGGAGGTCGCAGTACCTGCTGAGCATGCGGAAGGTCTTCCCCAAATCATGCTTCCTCTCCTTCTCAGCCGGGGAGGAAGCCCGGGAGCCATTTCCAACCTCCAAGCCCCTATTTGCAGAGGATGCAGGGGTTTCCCCTGAAGCACATGAGCACTTCCTAATGGGGAAGGGTCTCCCTATTAACCTTGGACTCCCGAGGGCGAACTCTTGCAGATTCTCACACAGAAATGAATAGCCTCAAGGCTAAACTGACTAACCCGCCCATGGGCATTCCCAGGCCTGGCCCTTGGGCTCACAGGTTCCTGCCTACCCCGCTCCTCACTGTCCAACCTGCCCTGTCCACAGACTGACTTCCCCGAGGCCTCCTCGCCGGCCCCTTCACTCCCTATTCCTGAGGTTTCAGGTGAGTAGGTGGAGGGCCGGGCGGTGTGACTATGTTGTGTGTGGGTTGCAGGTGGGTGTAGATGGCTGAGCTGCAGAAGAGGCAGACAGGGCTTTCAGCTGGCAACCCACACCTGCCCACCGCGTTCCTGTGGAAAATCCCAGAGAACACCAGAGTAGGCTAGTCCCTGGTGCATGGGTCCCCAGGGAACTCGCTGGGAGTAGAGGATACGGGGCGTAAGCATGGCGGGTGAGGTGGGGTGGAAGAAAAATCCCTGTTCAGAGTTTCGTCCTGTAACGTACCCCAACCTACTCTCTAGGGTTTTTACTCCAAATCCTTAGTGACTCAGTGGAGCATCGGGCCTACCTCACGGACGATGCCACAGACGCCAGAGAAGCCGGCCCCTCCCGAGGTGGTCCTCTGTTACGTTTCCGCCCAAAGGGGCCTCATGAGCTGCGCCGCTAGGTTCCCTCCTGTGCATCAGCCGGTCACCTCGCTCTCCCCGTCCCGCCCCAGCCTTCCGCCTTCAGTTTGGAGGCCAGGACATTTTGGCCTTTGGTGGTCCAGGGATGGGATGTGCACTCTGCCTTTGCTCACGGGGGACCCTCCTGCCCAGGCTCTCCAGAGGGGAAGGACTGACTCGGTGGGAGTCTGGGTGATCGGAAAATCATAAAGCAAACACCTCTTGTTCCTCCCAGCACTCAGGGCGGAGGTCACACCCAGGAAGCAGTGGTGCTGGTGCTGATGAGCAGGTCCCCTCTGGGGCTCCGAGTTTCAGGGGAAGGGGAAGGGGAGAGGGGGGAGGGGGATGGAAACACCCGTCTTTGCGCAGGCCCCCACCTGGAAAATCAGAAATTGTTTTTGACAGTTGCAATTCGCTCTTATTATTTTAGACAGTGAGAATATTGTATGCAGAAAAAGATCTTTTCCCCTTACATGAACTTACTTTAATATGGAAAACACAGAGCATTTATCTTGAGTAATATTACGTTCTACAATTCTTAAAGAAAATGAAGCAAATGGTGATGTGCTAGTTATTGGCATCAAAATTAACAAATTTATCAATGTAACTTTACATTAATAAAAATAAATGACATTTCCCAAAGTAAATATTATTATGCATTGCTCTCAATTTTAAAATACTTTAGAAACAACAGGTAACAAACTCAGGGCCTTAAACAGAAAGAGAAAGCTAAAATGGGATCTAGACTATATTCACATACATATAAATAAGGTTAAATAAGATGGAGAGTAAATATGCCCTGTTTTGTTTCTTAAAACTTCTATTTAATGTAAATAGTGCCAACAGCAACATAAATAAAAATTGAATCTAATATTGAAAATGCCAATTTGGAGGCAATATGGTATACTATTTGTGTGTAAATATTTTGAATTGGATGAAGCTTCAAATAAATTATAATTCTCACTCGGAATATTGGAAAGAAAAAATTTTGAATATGAGTTCATTTATTACTCAACCAATTGTAAAAGTGATGATCTCTCTTTCACCAATGAGTAAAGTTATTATAATCCTATTTCTTTCATGATAGCTACTAGTGGCCCGGTGCACGAAATTTGTGCACATTAAAAGGGAACTAATTAGAGGAAATATTTTAATATTGCTATTTGCCCTTTCTCTATAATAGAAGTGTGAGAGATGAAAGGAAATTAGTAAAATGTATATGAAAATAATATATAAATTTATTAATAAATAAACAGTAACAAAAGGATATAACAACAACAGAGGCATGATATGAAAACAACAAAAACATGATATAAAAACAACAGTGATGCAAACAATGACTGATAAAGTGATTAAACTTATTCTAATATCTCCCTGTACACCACATTAAGAGTGAAAACACTTTCAGAGTGCTTGACTAATTTCCCTTGTGATGAAGTATTTAGAACTTTAACTTTAACATCACACGCTCTTCGAACTCGAGAGAAAGCAACATATAACTGACCACGTCTGAAAACGGGTTCAGGTAGGAATATTCCTACTCTGTCTAGAGTTTGTCCTTGTGATTTATTAATAGTCATCGCAAATGCTGGCATCACGGGAAACTGTCATCGAATCAATTTAAATGGGAGGCCAGTGTCAGACGGGGACAAATCCATTCTTGGAATCAGAATAGCCTCTCCCTCTGCAGGTCTGTTAATACTTCAGCTTCGATGATGCTAGGTTGCAATCTTTTGATAATAAATCTGGTACCATTACAAAGACCCCACTTACTATTAAGATTTCTCAATAGCATGATGATTGCACCCACTTTCAATTTTAATTTATGACACGGCATTCCCGAAGGAGTAATACTATTAAGAAATTCGATGGGAAAATTTTCCTTTTCAGCATCATCTGTTGAATCAATGGAATCATCACTCAAATATGTGTGAAAATCTCCAAAATTTCTTCCTTTAATTTTTGAACATGCTCATTTTTTGGACAAAGAATCGCACATTTAGGTATATTTTTAATATTATCTATAGATATACTATTTCCAAAGGTAGCTTCAATAATAGATCCATTACAAATCATTTCACAGGGGATTTCAATAATATCCATTCCTAAATGAAAACTGCTATCAAGTTTGCCATCTCCAAGTTTTACTAACCATTCACTATGAGCAGAATCCTCTGATCTCATATTTGTTGTAAGATACAACTTTCTGAAACATCCCCAAACAGTACAGTACTTTAAACTCGTTTGTACTATGGCCGATCGCATAGCATGCGGCACAATACTGAGACATTGTTGAAAATCCCCTCCAAGAAGGAGAACTTTCCCACCAAATACAACATTGAAATTAATAATTTCTCTTAGTAATCTGCCTATGGCGTTTATAGCATGACTGGATGCCATGGTGCATTCATCAATAATGAGAAGTTGGGCCTTTTTAATAGTTTTAGCAACTTCACTGTTTATATTGAGTCTAGAAATTGAAGTTTCATTTAATGGAATTGGTAATTTATATTGGGAATGAAAGGTTCTCCCTCCGAGAAGTAAATTTGCAGCAATTCCTGTAGACGCTGTGGGTAAAACAGTACCACCACGACCTCTAATATAATGTATTAAAACTTTATACAGATATGCAGGTGAATAGGATTCCTAGCTGGCCGGCCCCTGACAGCAAGCTGGCCACCTGTTGATTCCGTGAGGAATGGGGCTCCCTCCTCCCCACTGTCAGGGTCTGGTTTGAAGGCCAGCCACGCCCCCTGTTGGGCCAGACCCAGAGTTCTAACCCAGGACTGACTGCCACAGGGCGCTCCTGGTGCTCTGAGGGTGGGTTCTTCTCTCAGGCCTCGCAGGAAACAGCTCAGGGGGTGCGCAGCCATTGCCAAGGCAACCCCTGCAGGACTGACTTCCTTCCGGTTGGTCGAACTTCTGTCCTGACGGTGTTGCACCCAGGGTTTTTATATAAATAGATTATGAACGTGAGCAAATGTCACTCATCTTTCTCTTTCCCTTCTATTATACCTAAAGAATCATTCTTTGGTTTGCCCAGTTTACTGATTTTAGAGCTATTTTTGAGTGTTTCCTTTCTTCCTTCCTTCCTTCCTTCCTTCCTTCCTTCCTTCCTTCCTTCCTTTCTTTCTTTCTTTCTTTCTTTCTTTCTTTCTTTCTTTCTTTCTTTCTTTCTTTCTTTCTTTCTTTCTTATCCTGTCACCTTTTTCACCCTGTCCTGCAAACCCCTCCCCTCTGACAGCTGTCGGTGGGAAAATCAGAAGTTTTGAAGGTGAAAGTTGTTACTGGATTCTAGTGGACTCACTTGCTGGAGGTTAGGGCTGCCTGTGTGTTTGCTTGTGCACAGCTATTCCCTTCAATAAGCTGTCTTTTTTTTATTTTTCCTTTCCTTTTTTAGATTTAATTTTCTTAAGTATTCCATGACTTTTTAAAAATATTTTTTTTTATTTTTCCTTAACAATGGTTTATTCTCCTTCATGCTATTTCCAAATCTGCCTTCATTTTTGAAATAATTTGATTTTTCTCCCACCATTTTATTTATGTTTTTCTTTTTCTTAAAAAAATTAATTGAATTTGTTGGGCTGACATCCTATCTAATAAAAGAGTAATATGCAAATTAACCATCACTTCGCTACACCCACAAGCCACGCCTGCCAGCCAATCAGGAGCGAATATGCAAATAAACCCAACCAAGATGGGTACGGCCACAGAGAGCAGGAGGGAGGCTTGGGTTTCCCCGGCAATGGAGGAAGCCAAGCTTTCCGCCTGCCCTTGCCGGCCTAGGCCTCCACTCATGGCTACAAAGTTTCAATGATAGAAGATACATAAATCCAAACAGAAATGGCTGCCACCACGGAGCAAGCAGAAGGCTTGGCTCCGCTCCAGGCTACAAAGTTTCAATTGTAGAAGATAAATAAACCCCAGATACTAGAGCCTCCGCTTGGGTCACCAGGGGGCGTGGCCGGCCTGCAAACCACCACAGGCCCCTCGCCCAGGCCACCCCACACCCCAAGGGAACCCCCACCCTGATCCAGGACACCCTTCAGGGCAAACCAGCTGGCCCCCACCCGTGCACCAGGCCTCTATCCTATCTAATAAAAGAGTAATATGCAGATTGACCATCACTCCAACACACAAGATGGCTGCCCCCATGTGGTCAAAGATCCTGCCCCCATGTGGACACAAGATGGGCATCACAAGATGGCCACCACAAGATGGCCAGCAAGGGAGGGCAGTTGGGAGGGACCAAGCCTGCATGGGAGGGCAGTTGTGGGCGATCAGGCCAGTAGGGGAGGGCAGTGGGGAGGGACCAGGCCTGCAAGGAAGGGCAGTTGGGGGAGATCAAGCCTGCAGGGGAGGGCAGTTAGGGGCGACCAGGCCTGCAGCGGTGGGCAGTTGGGGGGGGGACCCAGGCCTGCAGGGGAGGGCAGTTAGGGGAAAACAGGCTGGCAGGGGAGCAGTTAGGCATCAATCAGGCTGGCAGGGGAGTGGTTAGGGGGTGATCAGGCTGGCAGGCAGAAGTGGTTAGGGGCAATCAGGAAGGCAGGCAGGCGAGCAGTTGGAAGCCAGCAGTCCTGGATTGTGAGAGGGATGTCCGACTGCCCATTTAGGCCCATTGCCACTGGGATCAGGCTTAAACGGGCAGTCAGACATCCCTCGAGAGGTCCCAGATTGGAGAGGGTGCAGGCTGGGCTGAGGGACACCCCCCCATGCACGAATTTCGTGCACCGGGCCTCTAGTTGGTTAATAAAATTATACAGGTTTTAGCTGTACGATTCTATAATACATCATCTGTATGTTGTATGCTGTGTGGTCACCACCCCAAGTCAAGTCTCCTTCCATCACCATTTATCCCCCCTGTACCCTCTTTTACCTCCCCCTCCCGCCCTTCCCTCTGAATAATCTGCCTTTTCACTGGAAGAAGGGTTTTTTTTGTTGTTTTTTGTTTTTGTTTTTTTGTGTCTCCTTGTGGTTTTTAATTTAATTTTACTTTTTATTGTTGACAGTACCAGAGATGTCCCCCTTCCCCCTCCCCCTCTGCCTCCCCTCCCCCCTCCTCCCAGCCTTCCCCAGGCTGTTGTCAGTGTCCCTGGGCTATGCATATATGCATGTAAGTTCTGTGGTTAATCTCTCCCCGTCGCCCCCACCCCTCCCCTCCGAGAGCCGTCAGTCTGGTGCATGCCTCCATGCCTCTGGACCTGTTTTGTTGGTCAGTTTATTTTGTTCATTAGATTAAGAAAAGTTATTTTTAAAGTTGGTGGAAGCTAGCATTTATCTTTCTAGATTATTTGGACCACCCTAACTTTCCTGGGCTGGCTTTGGGAATTGGGTTAAAGCTACTGTTTACAAACACGTTCTCCTTGTCTTTCCAATTCTTCTGGACTTTTGGAGAGCACCGTCTGGCAGAGGCCTTTCCCTTTAGCAAAGCTAACAGCGCTCTCCACCGCGAAGACGGCAGGGTTTCAGGATCGTCGTGCCCCCGTGTGGCGGAGAGCGGGAACTGCATCTTCCCCAGGACTCCGGAGGGCACACCCTGGTCCTCAAATATCCGGACAAATACTTGCTCTAAGGCGGCAGCTTCAGACTTTGAGATGGTTTTTACCTACAGAATTCCTGATTTAGGGGGTCTGGGGTAGCCCTGACTTGCTCCTAGAACTGCCCTTTGAGCTGTATCAGATGACACACGTGCTGCACCTTTAAGAAATGACTGAAGGAAAGGGTGCTATCCCATGGGAAGGGCTCCCGCGCGCCTTCCGAGTGTCACCGCAGGCCCTTGGTCAGGAGGCTGCGCTCCGTTGAGTGCCGGCTCCGGGTCCCACCGCCTCCCGCTGGGGCCGCCTTCACAGGGCGCCGCGGGGCTGCTGAGGCTCAGCCTCCGGGGCGCGTGGACAGGACGGAGCTGACCGCCCCGCCAGCCCGGCCGCCTGGATGCTGGTGCGGAGGCTCGGGCCAGCCGCAGAGGGGACCGCGTCGCAGGGGGCGAGGCGGGGCGGGCGCCCTGGGCCCGGAGCAGGGGCGTCTTGTTCCTGGTCCCTCGGCTGCGGGAGGCGGACCCTGCCCGCCTCCACCCCCCCCCCCCCGCCCCCCGCCAGATCCCTCCGGAAGGAGGCGGCCTCTCCTGACTCTCCCTCTCTTCTTGGGCGCACACGGGAGTCTCTGCGCAGGAAGAGAAACAAGCCTGGCTGCTGGGCTCCTTTTGGATCCAGGTCCTAGTTCTGAATTTAGAACTTGCTACCGACTTTGACTGGTGCTTGCCATGGCAACCAAGTGACCCTGCTTGCATTTGGCCGAGATTAATGCAGCTCAGAATACCTGGCAGCGACGGTGGAGAGAGAACACTCACCATCATCGCCTCTTTGTGAGAGAGCCAGCCACAAGCAGAAAGTCCTCGGGGAAACGGGCCGGGCCGAGGAGGGCGGCGCTTGGACCTAACCTAGAGCTCATTTGTTCAGCCCCCTCCCCCGCCCTGCTAACTGAAAAAGTTGAAAGCCAGAGAGATGAAAGGAGTTTGTGCCAGGTCATGAAAGTCTTTTGAAAATTTCTTGTATTCTTATGTATTAGTTATCATGTTATTTTCTCTTTTTTTTTTTTTCAGTTCCTTTTAAAAAATTTCTATTGAGCCCTAGCCGGTTTGGCTCAGTGGATAGAGCGTGGGCCTGTGGACTGAAGGGTCCCGGGTTTGATTCTGCCCGGGGTACATGGCCGGTTGCGGGCTCCATCCCCACCCCCACCCCCACCCCCACCCCAGTAGGAGGCGTGCAGGAGGCAGCCAATCAACGCTTCTCTCTCATCGTTGATGTTTCTCTCTCTCTCTCTCTCTCTCTCTCTCTCTCTCTCTCTCTCTCTCTCTCTCTCTCTCTCTCTCTCTCTCTCTCTCTCTCTCTCTCTCCCTCCCTCCCTTCCTCTCTGAAATCAATAAAAGAAATTTCTATTGAATTTATTAAGATGACATTGGTTAATAAAATTACGTGGTTTCAGGGGTACAATCCTATAACACATCATCTGTACACTGTACTGTGTGCTCACCACCCAAGTGGTGTCCTTCTGTCACCACTTACCCCCACTTTACCCTCTTCTCCTCCCCGCCTCCGTCAATCACCACACTGTTGTCTGCACCTATGAGATTGTTTTTTCTGCTGGATCCCTTCACCTTTTCCACCCAGCCTCCCAACCCCCACTCCAACAGCTGTCAGCCTGTTTTTGGTATCTACAAGTCTCTTTGTATTTTGTTTATTTTGTTCATTAGGTTCCACTATAAGTGAGATCATATGGCATTTGTCGTTCTCTGACTGGTATAGTCCACTTAGCATAATGCTCCCCAGGTCCATCCAGGCTGTTGCAAAAGATGAGTTCCTTTTTTACAGCCCAGTAATATTCCATTGTGTAGATGGACCACAGCTTTTTATCCACTCATCGCTGGCGGACACTTGGGCTCTTCCAGATCTTGGCTATTGTAAATAATGCTGCAATGAACATAGGGTGCATGTATTCATTTGAATCATTCTTTCAGGTTTCTCAGAAATGGAATCACTGGGTCAAATGGCAGCTCCACTTCTAGTTTTTCTGAGGAAACTCCATACTGCTCTCCACAGTGGCTGCACCAGTCTGCACAAGGGTTCCCTTTCTCCACATCCTCCCCAGCACTTGTCGTTTGTTGATTTGTTGATGGTAGCCATTCTGACAGGTGTGAGATGGTACCTCATTGTGGTTTTAATTTGCATCTCTCTGATGATCAGTGACTTTGAGCATGTTTTCATGCCTCTTGGCCTTCTGTATGTCCTCTTTGGAGAAGTGTCTATTCAGGTCCTCTGTCCGTTTTTTAATCGGATTGTTTGTCTTCCTGTTGTTTATTTCTATATGTTCTTTATAAATTTTGGATATTAACCCCTATCAGAAGTATCATTGGTAAAGGTGGCCTCTCATTTAGTGGGTTGTCTCTTCATTTTGTTGTTGGTTTCCTTTGCTGTGCAAAAACTTTTTAGTTTGATGTAGTCCCATTTATTTATTTTTTCTTCTGTTTCCCTTGCCTGAGGAGACATATGTAACAACCTTGCATCCTGGAATAAAGCTGACTTGATCATGGTGTATGATCTTTTTAATGTATTGCTGGATCTGGTTTGCTAATATTTTGTTGAGGATTTTAGCATCTACATTCATCAAGGATAGTGGCCTATAATTAACATTCTTTGTAGTGTCTTTACCTGGTTTTGGAATTGGGATGATGCTGAGCTTGTGAAACGAGCTGGGATGTCCTTTTTCCTCTTGGATGTTTTGGAATAGTTTGTGGAGTATAGGTGTTAATTCTTCATGACTGTTTAGTAATATCCACCGGGGAAGCCATTGGCCCAGGACTCTTGTTTGCTCTGATTTCATTAGTTATAATCGATACACATATATAGATAGGTAGGTGGAGAGATAGATATGTTTTTATTGATTTTCAGAGAGTAAGGGAGAGGGAAAGGGAGATAGAAACATCAATGGAAAGAAACATCAATTGGCTGTCTCCCGCATGCCTCCTACTGGGGATCAAGCCCTGGGAATCGAACCAGCAACCTCCTGGTGCATGGGACAACATTCAACCAACCGAGCCACACCAGCCAGTCCATGTATTAATATTTTCTGAATTGTCCTTATTTAGTTTTGGAAGGTTGTATGTTTCTAGGGATTTACCATTTCATCCAGATTGTCCAATTTGTTGGCATATAGTTGTTTGTAATATTCTGTTACAATCTTTTGTATTTCTGTGGAGTCAGTTGTTACTTTGCTTCTTTCTTTTCTGGTTTTATTTATTTTTGTCCTCTTTTTTTACTGATCAATCTGGCTAAGTCTTGTTTATCTTTTCAAAGAAACAGCTCTTGGTTTCTTTGATACTCTTTAAAAAATCACTTTTTTTCAGTTATAGTTTACATAAAATATATTAGTTTCAGGTGTAGGGCACAGTGATTAGACTTGATAAAACTTACTAACTGATCATTCTAAAAAGAATGTCATACCCATCTGTCACCATACATAGTTATTAGGATATTATTGACTTTATTTCCTATGCTTTACTTTACACCCCCATGACTATTTTGTAACTACTAATTTGTATTTCTAAGTCTCTTCACTTTTTTTCACCCATCTCTCCAATACCTCTCCCCACCTCAATCTGGCAAGTGTCAAAATGTTATCTATATCTTTGAATCTGTGTCTGTTTTTGTTCTGCTTGTCTATTTTGATTTATAGATTCAATTGAATATAAATATGTATTTATTGCCATTTCATTGTTCATTTTTAAATCTTTTTCTTCTTCTTCTTAAATAAGACCTGTTAACATTTCAAATAATACAGGTTTAATGGTGATGAACTCCTTTAGCTTTTTCTTGTATGGGAAGCTCTTTGTCTGACCTTGGATTCTAATGACAGCTTTGCTGGGTAGAGTAATCTTGGTTGTAGGTCCTTGCTGTTCATCACTTTGACTATTTCTTGCCACTCCCTTCTGGCCTGCATAGTTTCTGTTGAGAAATCAGCTGATGTATGGGTGCTCCCTTATAGATAAGTGACTGCTATTCTCTTGCTGCTTTTAAGATTCTCTGATTGTCTTTAACCTTTTGCATGTTAATTATAATGTGTCTTAGTGTGGGCCATTTTGGGTTCACCTTGTTTGGGACTCTGGTCTTCCTGGACTTGTATATCTATTTCTTTTACCAACTAGGAAATTTTCTGTCACTGTTATTTCATATAGGTTTTCAATTCCTTGTTCTATATCTTCTCCTTCTGACACCTCCATGATATGAATATTGGTATGCTTGAAATTGTCCCTGACACTCTCTTCATATTTTTGGATCCTTTTTTATGTTGCTGTTCTGATTAGGTGTTTTTAAAAATTGTTTTAATTAAATTAAATTAATTAATTTTTTCTTTATTAATTAAGGTATTACATATGTGTACTTATCCTCCCATTGCCCCCCCCCACCCTCCATGCTTGTGCCATCACCCCCCCCCCCCTAGTGTCTGTGTCCATTGGTTATGCTTATATGCATGCATACAAGTCCTTTGGTTGATTTCTCCCCCTTCCCCCCACCCGCCCTTGCCTTCCCTCTGAGGTTTGATGGTCTGATCGATGCTTCTCTATCTCTGGATCTGTTTTTGCTCATCAGTTTATGTTGTACATTATATTCCACAAATGAATGAGATCATGTGATATTTATCTTTCTCTGACTGGCTTATTTCACTTAGCATAATGCTTTCCAGGTCTGTCCATGCTGTTGCAAATGGTAGGAGTTCCTTCTTTTTTATAGCAGCATAGTATTCCATTGTGCAGATGTACCACAGTTTTTTAATCCACTCATCTGCTGATGGGCACTTAGGCTGTTTCCAAATCTTAGCTATGGTGAATTGTGCTTCTATGAACATAGGAGTGCATATATCCTTTCTGATTGGTGTTTCTAGTTTCTTGGGATATATTCCTGGAAATGGAATTACTGGGTCAAATGGGAGTTCCATTTTTAGTTTTTTGAGGAAACTCCATACTGTTCTCCACAGTGGCTGCACCAGTCTACATTCCCACCAACAGTGCAGGAGGGTTCCTTTTTCTCTGCATCCTCGCCAGCACTTGTCATTTGTTGATTTGTTGATGATAGCCATTCTGACAGGTGTGAGATGGTACTGTATTGTCATTTTAATTTGCATCTCTCTGATGATTAATGACTTTGAGCATGTTTTTATGTGTCTTCTGGCCTTCTGTATGTCCTCTTTTGAAAAGTATTTATTTAGGTTCATTACCCATTTTTTGATTGGATTGTTTATCTTCCTTTTGTTATATGAGTTCCCTGGGGTCTTATTTAAGAAGATGAGTTCTCAGTTGCATTGGAGATTAAACCCTTGTCAGAGATAACATTGGCAAATATATTCTCCCATGCAGTGGGTTTTCTTTTTGTTTTGTTGATGGTGTCTTTTGCTGTGCAGAAGCTTTTTATTCTGATGTAGTCCCATTGGTTTATTTCCATTGCCCTAGGTGCTGTAGCGGTGAAGATATTGCTTTGACATATGTCTGAGATTTTGTTGCCTTTGGATACCTCTAAGATTTTTATGGTTTCCCTTCTTATGTTTAAGTCCTTTATCCATTTTGAATTTATTTTTGTGTATGGTATAAGTTGGTGGTCTAGTTTCTTTTTTTTTTTTTTTTTTGACATGTATCTGTCCAATTTCCCCAACACCATTTATTGATGAGACTGTCTTGACTCCATTGTAGGCTCTTGCCTCCTTTGTTGAATATTAATTGAGCACAGTGGTTTGGGTCGATTTCTGTGTTCTCTATTCTATTCCATTGGTCTATATGTCTGTTCTTGTGCCAGTACCAGGCAGTTTTGAGAACTGTGGCTTTGTAAGACAGTTTGATATCTGGTATTGAGATCCCTCCTACTTGGTTCTTTTTTTCTCAGGATTGCTGCAGCTATTCGGGGTATTTTTTTTTTTTTTAATTCCAGATGAACTTTTGGAGAGTTCATTCTAAGTCTGTGAATTATACCATTGGTATTTTAATAGGTATTGCATTGAAACTATAGATTGCTTTAGGTAGTATGGACATTTTAATGATGTTGATTCTACCAATCCATGAACACGGTATGTTCTTCCATCTGTTTACATCTTCCTCTCTCTCTTTTTTCAGTGTCCTGTAGTTTTTTGAGTATAGGTCTTTTACTTCCTTAATTAAGTTTATTCCTAGGTATCTTAATTTTTTTGGTGCAATGGTAAATGGGATTGTTTTTTAAATCTCTCTTTCCATAAGTTCACTATTGATGTATAAAAATGCCATAGATGTCTGGGCATTAATTTTTATCCTGCTACATTGCCAAATTCATTTATTAAGTCTAATATTTTTTTTGATGGAGTCTAGGATTTTCTATGTACAATATCATGTCATCTGTGAATAATGACAGTTTTACTTCTTCTTTTCCAATTTGGATGCCTTTTATTTCTTCTTCTTGTCTAATCACTATGGCTAGCACTTCCAGTACTATGGCGAACAGGAGTGGTGAAAGTGGGCATCCCTGTCTTGTTCCTGTTCTTAGGTGAAATGGTTTTAGTTTTTGCCCATTGAGTATGATGTTGGCTGTAGGTTTGTCATATATGGCTTTTATTATGTTGAGGTATGATCCTTCTAGGCCCACTTGCTGAGGGTTTTTATCAAGAAAGGGGTGTTGGATTTGGTCAAATGCTTTTTCTGCATCAATTGATATGACTATGTGATTTTTATCTCTCAGTTTGTTTATATGAAGTATCACATTTATTGATTTGTGGATATTGTACCATCTTTGCAACCCCGGGATAAATCCTACTTGGTCATGGTGTATGATCTTTCTGATGTATTGCTGGATCCAATTTGCTAGAATTTTGTTGAGGATTTTGGCATCTATGTTCATGAGGGATATTGGTCTGTAATTTTCTTTCATTGTGTTGTCTTTATCTGGTTTTGGTATTAGGGTAATGCTGGCTTCATAGAATGAGCTTGGAAGTGTTCCTTCCTCTTGAATTTTTTGCAATAGTCTGAGGAGGAGAGGTTTTAGTTCTTCTTTGAAGGTTTGATAAAACTCCCCTGTCCTGTGAAGCCGTCTGGCCCCGGGCTTTTGTTTGCCGGAAGCTTTGTGATGACTGCTTCAATTTCTTCCATAGTTATTGGCCTATTGAGATTTTAAGATTCTTCTTGATTGAGTTTTGGCAGGTTGTATTATTCTAGGAATATGTCCATTTACTCCAGGTTGTCCAGTTTGTTGGAATAGAGTTGTCCAAAGTATTTTTTAACAATCCTTTGTATTTCTGTGGGGTCTGTTTTTATTTCGCCTCTTTCATTTCTGATTTTGTTTATTTGGGTCCTCTCTCTTTGCTTCTTGGTGAACTTGGCTAGAGGTTCATCAATATTGTTCATCCTTTCAAAGAACCAGCTCTTGGTTTCATTGATATTTTGCATTGTTTATTTTCATCTCTATGTCATTTATTTTTGCTCTGATCTTTATTATCTCTTTCCTTCTGCTCATTCTGGGCTTTTCTTTCTTTAAAAATCATTTATCCATTCTCAGCTATTTTATTTTTACATGCAATAAACCTTAATATTTCAAAAAATATCCTATCTAATAAAAGAGTAATATGCAAATTGACCGTACGTCCACAAGCCCCGCCCACCAGCCAATGAGGAGGGAGTATGCAAATTAACCCAACCAAGATGGCTGCAGCCATGGAGCAGGAGGCTTGGGTTTCCCTGGCAATGGAGGAAGCCAAGCTTCCTGCACACCCTGGCTGGCCCAGGCTTCCGCTTTAGGCTACAAAGTTTCAATTATAGAAGATAAATAAATCCCAGATACCAGGGCCTCCACTTGGGTCACTGGGGGGCGTGGCTGGCCTGCAAACCACCACAGGCCCCTTGTCCAAGCCGCCCCACGCCCCAAGGGAACCCCCATTCTGATCCAGGACACCCTTCAGGGCAAACCAGCTGGCCCCCACCTGTGCAGCAGGCCTCTATCCTATCTAATAAAAGAGTAATATGCAAATTGACCGTCACTTCAACACACAAGATGGCTGCTCCCATCTGGTCAAAGATGGCCGCCCCCATGTGGACACAAGATGGCCACCACAAGATGGCCAGCAGGGGAGGGCAGTTGGGAGGGACCAGGCCTGCAAGGGAGGGTAGTTGGGGGCGATCAAGCCTGCAGGGGAGGGCAGTTAGGGGTGACCAGGCTGGCAGAGGAGGGAAGTTGGGGGCGACAGGGCCTGCAGGGGTGGGCAGTTGGGGGTGACCAGGCCTGCAGGGGAGGGCAGTTAGGGGCAATCAGGCTGGCAGGGGAGTAGTTAGGCATCAAATCAGGCTGGCAGGGGAGTGGTTAGGGGGTGATCAGGCTGGCAGGCAGAATGGTTAGGGGCAATCAGGAAGGCAGGCAGGCGAGCAGTTGGGAGCCAGCCATACTGGATTGTGAGAGGGATGTTCGATTGCCCGGTAGGATAGGGCCTAAACGGGCAGTCGGACATCCCTCGAGGGGTCCCAGATTGGAGAGGGTGCAGGCTGGGCTGAGGGACACCCTCTCCCATGCACAAATTTTATGCACCGGGCCTCTAGTCTTAAATATAATGTTACACGCAATAAACGTTAATATCTCAAGAAAAACGATTTTAAATATGATAATGTTACATGCAATAAACACCAATTATTCAAGAAAAATGATCTTACATATAATAATATTCATGCAATAAACATTAATATTTCAAGAATAAAAGGATTTTAAATATAGTAATATTACCAAAACTGTACTAACACAGTATAATATCACAAAAGTCGTCGAAAATATTAAAAATCTTCAAATAACAGGATTACTTATATTATATTCTAGAATATTTTCCTCCTCTGGCTCTATTTTTGTTCATCAGTTTATGTTGTTCATGATATTCTACAAATGAGTGAGATCATATGATATTTATCTTTCTCCAACTGGCTTATTTCGCTTAGCATGAAGCTTTTAAAGTCTATTTTGTTGGATATGGGTATTGCTACTCCAGATTTTTTTTCTTTTCCATTTACATGGAAAATATTTTCCCATCCCTTCACTTTCATCCTGTGTGTCTTTTGTTTTGAGGTGGGTCTCTTGTAGACAGCATATAGTTGGATCATGTTTTTGTATCCATTCAGTTACCCTACACCTTTTGATTGGAGCATTTAATCCATTTACATTTAGGGTTATTACTGAGAGGTACTTATTTATAGCTATTTTAATTCTGTATGGCTAGGTTTCTCTCTCTGTTTCTTCTTCTCAGTCATCCCTTACAGCAGTCCCTTTAGCATTTCTTGTAATGCTGGCTTGGTGGTGATGAAATCCTTTAGCCTTTTTTTTTTTTTTTTTTAAATCTGGGAAGCTCTTTATTTGACCGTCTATTTTGAATAATAGCCTTGTTGGATATAGTAATCTTGGTCTCAGATCCTTGCTTTTCATTATCTTGAGTACTTCATACCACTCCCTTCTGGCCTGGAGAGTTTATGATGAGAAATCAGAAACTCCTTTGGAACGCCTATGGGAACTCCTTTGTAGGTAACAATTTTCTTTTCTCTTGCTGCCTTTAAGATTCTTTCTTTGTCTTTAATTTTTTGGCATTTTAATTATGATGTGTCTGTGTGTGGGCCTGTTTGAGTTCTTCTTGTTTGGTGTTCTCTGTGCCTCCTGAACTTGTTGGAGAGTGGGAAGTTTTGCCCATTCCAGAGAGACCGTGGACTATGCCCTAGATAGAGTTGTCAGTGCTGACACCAGGCCAGGCCTTGAGATATGGTCTCATGGCCCCTTTCCCCTTGCACCTCACAAAATAGCCTTGCAAGATAGAACACTGTCAGCTTTCTAAAGAACAGGATAACCCTGTAAATAACACGGTCTTCAATAGCATGGCCCTGACATTATTTGGGAAAAACTGTTTTGTCTTGGGTTACTTACTCTGCAAAAACAGGATGTGGTTAATGTGCTTAAAAGTGGTCTTGCACAAAGGGTCGGGGCTGCTCTCTGACCTCCCCCAGGAGAGAGGGCAGTCGCCAGCTGGCAATAAAGGCTCCCTAAATTTTAATTTGGTCTGGACTCCAGTGGTCTTTACTTGCGTTCGCTCCACAACAAACTTGTGTGACTTTTTCCTTTACCAGGTTAGGGAAGTGTTCTGCCATTATTTCTTCAAACACCTTCCCTATTCCTTTCTCTCTTTCTGTCTCTTCTGGCACACCTACTATTCTAATATTGTTACGTTTCATATTGTCCCACAGCTCCCTTAAGCTGTCCTCCTGTTTTTTAATTGTTTTTTCTTTTGGTTCTCTAATTAAGTGATATTTCCAACTCTGTCTTCTAATTCACTGATTCAATCCTCAGCTTCCCCTAATCTGTTGTGTATTTCTTCCAATGTGTTCTTTATTTGTGTTATGTCATTCTTTATCTGTAGAGGGCCCCCTGGGAAGGCACATGGACATTCTTTAAATTGTTGTCAGCTGAGCCCGAGGTGACTGGCAGAGCCGTGTCTCGGTTATGCCCTCCCCAAGAAGGTGGGGGGTGTTATCAGTACTGACTTTTAAATGTGCTGTGTCAGCTCTGGGTGACCTGCCCCTCCATCAGAGGAAGCAGCGTCCCACCCGGCTCCCAGCTTTGCTTCTATTTCTGCCTCTTGTCTCTTTCTTTCTTTTATTTCTTAATCCCCAGCTCCTCCACTCAGGAACCGGACCTGTTCCTTTTCCATGCTGGACACAGAAAAGAGAGAACACCTCTATATTTATCTCATACTGTTCTTTTTTCATAGTTACTATATCTTTTTTCATACTGTTGAGCATTTTTAACATCATTACTCTGAACTCTGTTTCAGATAAATTTCTTATCTCTGCTTCATTTATCTCTTCTTCTAGAGAATTCTCTAGTTCTTTCATTTGGGGGTTGTTCCTTTTTTTCCTCATTTTTGTTGTCTGTTTGGGTTTGTGCTATGTATTAGGTAGATCCTCTACACCTCTCAGTCTCTAGGACAGTGTTAAAGGCTGTTTCTGACTAATTGGATCAGGCAAAGACTCAAAGCCTCCAGAGACTGCCTCTGTCTACAGACTAATAGGATTCCGACTTGAATTGTCCCTTAGGCAATTGTTCTCAGGTATGGTGAGAGTTTTTTCAACAGGGTGGGGCGGTTGCTTCTGCCTGGAGGCTAATTGTTACTTTTAATCTCTTAAGTGGCCTCAGGGCAAGGTGTTTTTCAATAGGGTGTGTCAACTGTCTTTCCCCCAGGCAAGGCAGATATCTATGTGGGAAAGATGTCTTCTGCTGTGTGAGGGAATGACTCAGCCCAGGAAACTTGGGCTGTCTTCCTTCTGAGCTCTATCCCCCGAGTCCCCAGTCCTGGGTTCTGCTGTCACAGCTCCAGTTCACTTCACCCTCCTTCTGCCAGAGCACTAGGTGGGTGGTTCCACAGGGAATTTTTGTGCATTAGCCCTTTAAGAGGGTGCCTGAACTTTCAGCTACCACTTATTGGCAGACAGCACCCCACTGCTTTTCACAGCTAGATGTTATGTGGGTACCCTCCTCAGTTTGGTGCTCTCTGCTGGGGACCCCTGCTTGGAGATTAGACCCCAGAGTTCTTAGTGGCAACCCCCCCCCCCCATAGTTAAGATATCTCTCTGGGACTTCAGTTGCTGTCTGTGGGTGCCCAACCAGCCCTTTTGCGCCTCTGCCCCTCCTACCAGTCTCTAAGCGGTTTCCTCCTTCAGTCCTTGGGTATCAGGGTTCTCTGGGCATTTCTTGTTGCTCTCTTTCTAATTCTTTAAGTTGTAGAGTTAGATAATTTATCACCGTTTTTTCTTTTCTTTTTTTTTTTTTTTTTTTTTTTTGAGGTAGGCCTGTAGAGCAATAAACTTCCCTCTCAGGACTGCTTTCACTCTGTCCCATAGATTTTAGATTGTTGTGTTTTCATTGTCATTCATTTCCAGGGTGTTTTAAATTTCTTCTTTGATCTCTTTGGTAACCCAATCATTGTTTAATAGCATGCTATTCAACTTCCAAGTGTTTGCATTTTTTGATTGTTTTTATTGTAGTTTATTTATAATATTATGCTATTGTGGTCTGAGAAGATGTTTGATATAATTTCAATCTTCTTGAAATTGGAGATATTTTGCCTGTGACCCAATATGTGGTCTATCTTTGAAAATGTCCCATGAGAAGAATGTATATTCCCTGGCTTTGGGGTGAGATGTTCTGAAGATGTCAGTTAAGTCCATCTGATCTAGTGAGTCATTTAAGATTGCTGTTTCTTTGCTGATTTTTTGTCTAGAGGATTTATCCAGTGATGTCAGTGGGGTATTAAAGTCCTCTACTATGATTGTATTGTTGTTGATCTCTCCCTTGATATCTTCCAGGAGTTTTTTTTTTTTAATGTATTTGGGTGCTCCTGCATTGGGTACATGTATGTTTACAAGGGTTATATCTTCTTCTATTGATCCCTTTAGTATTATGAAGTGACCTTCCTTATCTCTTGTTATGGCCTTCACTTTGAGGTCTATTTGTCTGATATAAGTATTGCTACCCCAACTTTTTTCTCATTTCCATTTGCCTCAAGATATTTTTCCATCCCTTCACTTTCAGTCTGTGTGAGTCCCTTGTTCTGAGGTGGGTCTCTTGTATACAGCATATACAGTATATGTTTTCTTATCCATTCAGCCACTCGATATCTTTTGTAAACGGAGCATTTAGTCCGTTTACATTTAAAGTTATTATTGATAGGTACTTGTTTGTAGCCATTTTAATTTTTTGTGCCTGTGTTCCTTCTTCCCTTTTTGTTTCTTCTTTTTACACCAGTCCCTTTAGCATTTCTTGCATTGATGGCTTAGTAGTGATAAACTTGATTGGGTGTTTTTTGCTTCTTCACATTCCAAATCATTGATTTGATTCTCAACATCCTGTACTTTACTGTTGATTCCCTGTAAATTATTCTTCATTTCAGTTAGTATATAGTTCATTTGTGACTGGTTCTTTTTTATGGTCCCCATGTCCCTTTTCATGCTGTTGAAGTTCACAATAAGTTTCTTGAAGTTCTCACTAATTTCCTTGAGCATTCTTTTTTTTTTTTTAAATAAATCTTTATTGTTCAGATTATTACAGGTGTTCCTCTTTTTTTCCCCCATAGCTCCCCTCCACCTGATTCCCCACCCCAACCCTTACCCCCCGCCACTGTCTTCATCCATAGGTGTAAGATTTTTATCCAATCTCTTCCTGAACCCCTCACACCCCCTTCCCCCTGAGAATTGTCAGTCCACTCCCTTTCTATGTCCCTGCTTCTATTATATTCACCAGTCCATCCTGTTCTTCAGATTTTTTATTCACTTGATTTTTAGATTCACTTGTTGGTAGGTATGTATTTGATGTCATTTTGTTGTTCATAATTTTTATCTTTACCTTTTTCTTCTTCCTCTTCTTAAAGAATACCCTTCAGCATTTCATGTAATCCTGGTTTGGTGGTGATGAACTCCTTTAGCTTTTTCTTGTCTGTGAAGCTCTTTATCTGACCTTCAACTCTGAATGATAGCTTTGCTGGGTAGAGTAATTTTGGTTGTAGGTTCTTGCTGTTCTTCACTTTGAATATTTCTTGCCACTCCCTTCTGGCCTGCATAGTTTCTGCCGAGAAATCAGCTGATAGTCGTATGGGTGCTCCCTAGTAGGTAACTAACCGCTTTTCTCTTGCTGCTTTCAAGATTTTCTCTTTGTCTTTTGCCCTTGGCATTTTAATTATGATGTGTCTTGGTGTGGTCCTCTTTGGATTCCTCTTGTACGGGGTTCTGTGCACTTCCTGAACTTGTAAGTCTATTTCTTTCACCAGGTAGGGAAAGTTTTCTGTCATTATTTCTTCAAATAGGTTTTCAATATTTTGCTCTCTCTCTTCTTCTGGCACCCCAAAAATTCGGATATTGGTACGCTTAAAGTTGTCCCAGAGGCTCCTTACACTATCTTCATATTTTTGGATTCTTTTTTCTTTTTGTTTTCCTGGTTGGGTGTTTTTTGTTTCTTCATATTTCAGATCTTTGGTTTGATTCTCGGGGTACGTTGATCTACAGTTGAGTTTCTGTATATTCTTTATTTCAGACAGTGTATGCTTAATTTCTGACTGGTCCTTTTCCTTTTTTTTGGCATTCTCATTAAGGTCCTTGAAGGTCTCATCAAGTTTCTCGGCGGTTTTTAGAAGATTCTTGAGTAACTTTACAAATGTGGTTCTGAACTCTATGTCGTCCAATAGTTTGGTTTCCTCCACTTCTTTCATTTGTGACATGTTTCTTTGTCTCTGCATTTTGCTGCTTCCCTGTGTTGATGGAGTGGCTTTGTGTGGTAGATGACCTATAGGGGCCAGTATCTCAGCCTCCCCAATCACCTGAGGTGGACGCTCTTGGTACACCCCTTTGTGGGCTGGGTGCAAAGTCTTGGTGTAGTTAAGCCTTGATTGCTGTTGGTACACTGGGAGGAATTGACCTCCAGGCCAATTGGCTGTGAGGACCCGCTGTGTCTATAATGGAAGAACTGCTGCGCTGGAGACACGCTTATGGTGCAGGACTTGTTTCAGTGGGGCTTTGGTGCTCACTGAGTCTGCCTCTTAAATGTGTCACTTATGGATGTGAGGAGTTGAAATCTGGTGTCTCACACTGACCACTAGGTACACTGGCTTCTGGATCTCCAATGGGGTGCAGGTCAGCTACTGTCTGAGGCCACCCAGCAGGCGCTACAGCGAGAACTACAGTTTTCTCCTCTTTGCTTGGGGTTTGGAGGTTTTGGAGCTGTCTGACCCGGGCTGCAAGTTTGCTAGGTTAAGCTGCGATAGGGCAGGCCATTCATATGCTAAAGCCGCTGCTTGGAGCTTGGGTGGGTTTGTAGATTGTGCGGTGAGGGTTCTCAGGGCCTGACGTGGCAAACAGTGATGGCTGCCAGTTAGCTGGCTCTGCGTCCTGTGCCCCAGCACATTAAACAATTATTCCGGCGAGTAGCCCTGCAAGCAAGCCACCCTCACTTTCCAACCCGATGGCAGACAGTGCAGCTTCTCCCCGTAGGAGTTTGGGTCCCCCGCGTTTCCCCAGAAACTGGAGTTCGGAGTAATCGGGAGCTTGTCTCCCTTCGGGTTGAAAAAAAGCAGCGCTCCCAGTCGCCCGTCGCCGCCCAATTCGCGTGCCCCCGTACCTCAGCTTTTCAGTGCTTGTGCACCTCTCAATGCTGTTTTCTCTTTCCTTCTAGTTGTAGAACTTCCACTCAGCCAGCTTTCCTGTGGTTCTGGGTGACGGATGTTTTGTCTTTTAGTTGTAGTTTTGAAATTGTTGTGCGAGGCAGCAGTTTAGGTGTTTACCTATGCCGCCATCTTGGATCCTCTCTCCTTCTTAGAAATCCCTTGAGCATTCTTATAACCACTGTTTTGAATTCTGTATCTAGTAGTTTGTTTTCCTCCATTTCATTTAATTATTTTTCTGGAGATTTTTCCTATTCTTTCATTTGTGACATGTTTCTTTATCTCCACATTTTGGCTACTTCCTTGTGTCTGTTTCTATATACTAGGTAGAGCTGCTATGTCTTCTGGAATTGGTAGAGTGGCTTGTGTAGTAGGTGTTCTGTAGGGTCCAGTGGCTCAGCCTCCTCAGTCACCTGAGCTGGGCACTCTAGGTGAGCCTCTGTGTGGGCTGTGTGCACTGTCCTGTTGAGCCTTCATTGCTGTTGGAGTCACTGGAGATACTGACTCCCAGGCCCATCAGCTATGAGGACCATCTGGAGCAATTACAGCAGAAGAACTGCTGTGTAGGAGATGCCCCTGTGGAGCAGGACTTGCTTCAGGGGAGCTCTGGGGCTCACCGAGTCTGCACCTTGAGTGTGTCACTTCTGGATGTCATAGGATTGTAATGTGGCATTGTCTGAAGCTGTCTACTGGGTGCACTGGCTCAGTGGCCTTCCAGGAGGTGCAAAATCAGCCACTGCTTGTGCCCTTCCTGGGACCTCCAATCACTAGCTACAGAGTGAGTGGCTGCTATTTGAATTGGGCTTGGTGGTGCCCAGGAAAGGCCAAGCTGTGAATCAACGTGGGCTGCTGTGAGTGCCAGGTCTAGGGCAACTTAGCAAGAGGTAGGGGATATGCAGAGGCCAGATGCTGCTTGTTAGAGATTTTAGGAAAGTGTGAAGCATGAAGCAAGAGAGGCTGTTTGTATGGAAATGCCACTGGAAATGGCTTGAATGAGCCTGCAGGTTGTGTGAGGCAGAGTCCCAGGGAATCACCAGGACAAAGTGAAAGTGTGTGACAGGTTGATGGACACTCAGATATGGTGCCTATCTGTCAGCTGGGGGGGGGCGGTGTGTGGCTCAGCAAAGAAACAATGGCCTCAGCCAGGACTCTTTTTATGGCATAAAGCTGACCCCCTGCCAGGCAATTTAGTTCCTTCCTATATGTCCCTGATCCCTTTCAAGTGGCTGCCCCACACTGGAGCTCAGAGTGAGTGAGTCCAAGTAAGTCCATGAGTGGGTCCTTTAAGAGGAATTGCCTGGGACACCAGCAGCCTCCATGTCACTCAGCTACAAACCCTGCTGGATTTTACAGCCCAAAGATATGGGGACTTGTCTTCCAAGCTCTGAAACCCTGGGCTGGGAGGGGGTGGGTATGTGTGGGGATGGGTCCCCATGATCTCAAGAGGGAACCTCCATATCTGAAATGTGCCTCCTGGTTTTAAATGTTACACGTAGGTGTGGAGCCAGCCCATTCCACATCTCTGTCCCTCCTACCAGTCTTGATGTGGCTTTTTCTTTAATTCCCTAGTTGTAGCTAGATCAGGCAGTTCTGAAAGATGGTTTTTCTGAAGTTTCATTGTATTTTTGATGTGGTTGTGGGAGGATTTGAATACTATTTTTACCTATGCCACCATCTTAACTGGAATGGTTTCATCAATCTTTTGTATGCTCTCTAGACTTTATTTTGTGTATTCCTGCTCTGATATTTATTATTTTCAACTCACTTTGGGATTTATTTTTTAAAAATATATTTCTATTGATTTCAGAGAGGAAGAGAGAGGGAGAGATAGATGGATACATGAATGATAAGAGAATCATTGATTGGCTGCCTCCTGCATGCCCCACACTGGGGATTGAGCCACAACCCAGGCATATGCTCTGACTGGGAATTGAGCCACTATCTCTTGGTTCATAGGTCAATACTCAACCACGGAGCCACACTGGCTGGGCTGGGTTTTGTTTATTATTATTTTTTCTAGTACCTTTAAGTGTAAAGTTAGATTTTTTTTTTCAGTTTCTTGAGGTAGGCCTGTAATGCTATGAATTTCCCTCTTTGGACTACTTTCATTGCATCCCATAGATTTGGGGTTGTTGTGTTCTCATTTGCATTGATTTCAATATATTTTCTGATTTCATCATTGATGTCATTGTTAACCCATTCATTGTTTAGTAACATGTTATTTAGCTTCTATTTATTTCTGTGTTTTTCAGTTTTTTCTTGTGATTTCTAGTTTCATACCATTATGGTCAGAGAAGATGTCTGATAGGATTTCAGTCTTCCTGAATTTGTATAGTCTTGTTTTGTGTCCTAACATGTGGTCTATCTTTGAGATTGTTCCATGTGCACTTGAGAAGAATGTATATTCTGTTCTTTTGGGGTGAAATGTTTTGTAAATATCAGTTAGATCCATCTGATCTAGTGTATCATTTAAGGCCTCTGTTTCCTTGTTGATTTTTAAAAAATAAATCTTTATTGTTCAGATTATTACAGATGTTCCTCTTTTTTCCCCCCATAGCTCTCCTCCACCCGATTCCTCCACCCCCACCTCATGCCCTTACCCCCCACCACTGTCCTCATTCATAGGTGTACAATTTCTGTCTAGTCTCTTCCCGCACCCCCATACCCCTTTCCCCCCAAGAATTGTCAGTCCACTCCCTTTCTATGCCCCTGATTCTATTATATTCACCAGTTTATTCTGTTCATCAGATTTTTTTATTCACTTGATTTTTAGATTCACTTGTTTTTTTTGTTTTTTATTATTATTATTATTATTTTTAATTTCTTTATTGATTAAGGTATTACATATGTGTCCTTATTCCCCCACTACCCCCCATTTAGATTCACTTGTTGATAAATATGTATTTGTTGTTCATAATTTTTATCTTTACCTTTTTCTTCTTCTTCCTCTTCTTAAAGAATACCTTTCAGCATTTCATATAATACTGGTTTGGTGGTGATGAACTCCTTTAGCTTTTTCTTGTCTGTGAAGCTCTTTATCTGACCTTCAATTCTGAATGATAGCTTTGCTGACTAGAGTAATCTTGGTTGTAGGTCCTTGCTATTCATCACTTTGAATATTTCTTGCCACTCCCTTCTGGCCTGCATAGTTTTTGTTGAGAAATCAGCTGACAATCGTATGGG
Organism: Plecotus auritus; assembly: GCF_963455305.1. Taxonomy (NCBI): domain Eukaryota; kingdom Metazoa; phylum Chordata; class Mammalia; order Chiroptera; family Vespertilionidae; genus Plecotus; species Plecotus auritus. The sequence continues at coordinate 100,454 of NW_027664331.1, read as the reverse complement.
TGCTCCCTTGTAGGTAACTGTTTTTCTCTTGCTGCTTTCAATATTCTCTCTTTGTCTTTTGCTCTTGGCATTTTAATTATGATGTGTCTTGGTGTGGTCCTCTTTGGATTCCTTTTGTTTGGGGTTCTCTGCGCGTCTTGGACTTGTAAGTCTATTTCTTTCACCAGGTGGGGGAAGTTTTCTGTCATTATTTCTTGAAATAGGTTTTCAGTATCTTGCCCTCTCTCTTCTTCTGGCACCCCCATAATTCGGATGTTGGTACGCTTGAAGTTGTCCCAGAGGCTCCTTACACTATCTTCATATTTTTGGATTCTTTTTTCTTTTCCAGTAGGGTGTTTTTTGCTTCTTTGTATTTCAAATCTTTGACTTGATTCTTGCGATCCTCTAGTCTGCTGTTGGATCTCTGTATATTATTTTTTTATTTCAGTCAGTGTATGCTTAATTTCTAGTTGGTCCTTTTTCATATCCTCGAGGATCTCGCTAAATTTATCGGCCTTTTCTAGAAAATTCTTGAAAAACCTTATAACCGTGGTTTTGAACTCTATATCCAGTTGTTTGCTTTCCTCCATTTCTTTCATTTATGACCTGTTTCTTTGTTTCCGCATTTTGGCTGCTTCCCTGAGTTGATAGAGTGGCTTTGTGTGCTAGGTGTCCTATAGGGCCCAGTGGCTCAGCCTCCCCAGTTACCTGAGGTGGACACTCTTGGTGCACCCCTTTGTGGGCTGTGTGCACAGTCTTGTTGTAGTTAAGCCTTGATTGTTGTTGGTATCACTGGGAGGAATTGACCTCCAGGCCAATTGGCTATGAGGATCAGATGTGTCTACACTGGGAGAACTTCGGTGCTGGAGACACCCTTATGAGACAAGACTTGCCAAAGCCTCTGTGCTCAGCTTGGATGGGGCAGAGTCTCAGTGCAGAGCAGTCAGCAATGGCTTCTCGCCAGCCCTGCCCTAAGAGGACCCTGGGTTTCAGTGTCTCGTGGTAATCGCTACAAGCACCTCTGAGAGAAAGCTGCCCTCAAGTTTTCCTGCTGCCAGACAGTCCAGTTTCTCCCCAAATGAGTCTGGGTCCCCAGAGTCTTGCTCAGAACTGGAGTTCAGAGATATCAGGAGCTTTTGTCTCCCTCCTGATTGAGAAAGCCAGCCGTGTACTCAGTTGCCAGTCCTCTCTGTGAGCGCGCCTCGGTACCTCTGCCTTCTACAGCTCCTCTGAGTCTCAGTGTGCTTTCCTCTTTCCTTCTAGTTGTAGAATTTCCACTCAGCCAGCCTTCCTGTGGTTCTGGATGATGTCCGTTTTGTTTCTTAGTTGTAGTTTTGAAATTGTTGTGCGAGGCAGCAGTTTAGGTGTTTACTATGCCGCCATCTTGGTTTCTCACCACTAGTTTTTCATGATACTTTTTCTGTGCATTAACAAACATATTTTCTCAAATATTTTTTTCCTTGTTCTTTAATTCAAAGCTGCTCTTCTTTCACAGCTTGGGGAGTGAATGTATGCATTCTCTAAGTTCCCCATCTTTCTTCCAGGCTGCTACTTCTTCTCTATCACATAAAAATATCTTGCCCTTTGAAGCTTATATCCTGTTACAGCAAAACTCTCTACATATTTTTTGTTGTTCTCATCTACTTATTTCTTGGCATGTTCCTACTCTCACTGAGTACTGGGCACCATATCAGCACTTTCTTCCCAGCACCAAGTCTGACCATCATCAGGGTATCTATGGCCTTCAGATGGCCATCATGTTGGCACAATCAATATCCAGGCAGATGCTTCAGCCTCCACATTAACCTCAGACCTCCTAACTCATTCACTGATGCTTTCAATTGTATGAAGATGTGCTTTATATATACAACGAAATACTATTAAGCCACATAAAAAGATGAAATATTGCCATTAGCAACAATATGGTTGGATCTTGAGAATATTATTGTACTAAGTGAAATAAGTCAGATGGAAAAGGATAAAAACTTTATGATTTCACTCATAAATGGAGTACAAAGCAAAAAAATAACAAATGAACTAACAAAACAAAGAGAATGATACAGATAGCAGATTGATGTTACCAGAAGGGAGGGTGTGTGTGTGGGGGGCAATTGGGTAAAGGGGGTGAAATATATGGTAATGGAAGGAAGCTGGATTTTGGGTGGTGAGCACATTTTGGGTGGTGAGAATACAGACATCAAATTATAATGTTGCACATCTGAAATTTATATAATGTTGTTAACCAGTATTACCTCAACAAATTTAATAAAAAAATACTATTGATTACAAATTTAGTATGAGGTATTGTGGTATCTATTGCATATCAGAAAATACTAATGTGTATAAGGTTGTCTTAATTTTCCACCCTGAAATAATTGATCATATATAGAGGGAAACAGATATTTTAGTAAGATAATTAGAATACAATGTAATAAATGTAACAGTTGATATGAAAAGGTATCACAGAGACAGTAGAAGGTTCTGGAAAGACTTCCCAAAGGGGATGATCAAAGGCTTTTATGATCTCTAACAACCTATACTTCTAACCAACCACTATATCCTCCTTTCATGTTTGATCTTGGAGCTCAGATAATCACTTCTTTCCTTTCTCCCTCTGCTGCTCTTTTTTAAAAATGCTTTTAAACCCTAGCCGGTTTGGCTCAGTGGACAGAGCGTCAGCCTGCAGACTGAAGGGTCTCAGGTTCGTTTCCGATCAAGGGCACATATCTGGGTTGCAGGCTTGATCCCCAGTAGGGGGCATGCAGGAGGCAGCCAATCAATGATTCTCATCATTGATGTTTCTATCTCTCTCTCCCCCTCTCTGAAATAAATAAAAATATATTAAAAATAAATAAATAAAACTGTTTTTAATATATAATTTACATACAGTAATTTTTACAATTTAATTACATATTTTTGTCATTTTTAACACATATATTTATGTAACCATAACCATAGCCAAGCCATTGCATAGTCAAACCATTGATATAAATGTATCAAGTAAACAGGTTATACACCTTAAACTTACAAGTATTATGTCAATTACATCTCAATTTTTAAAATGACACATAATAATAAGAAATCTTTAATTTTACTGTTTTTGGTATGATACACACAGGACTTATACACATTTATGTATGATTTTATATACAGGGCATCCCAAAAATGTACACACTTTAACAGCCAACTCCATTTTGAAAATGAAATGTGTTTTAATAAACACTGCCTTTATAATTATTCAAAGTGTGTATACATTTTTGGGACACCCTATATGTCAAACTGAGGTAGATATTAGTGTTGTCCCACTTCACATATGATGAAATGGAGCTGGAGGAAGGGTGTGGCTAAAGAACCTGTCCGGACTCTGGACACCCCTCAGTCAGGGCTGGGCTGGTGGCCCGAACCCAGGACCTTTCATGGGTTCAAGGATATAAATGGCAATTGCTACTAATCCCCCTCCTTCTCCTATGACCATTACTGTAGTTTGGATCCGTTCACTGTAAACAATGTACTTCAGATGCCTGGGCAGAGTAAGTGCCTGGGATGATGCGTGGTTAGAAGGGGGTGCAGCCTCTCCTTTCAACCACCAGCTTCACACACCATGGAATGACTCAGCCAGTGACACAGTGCAGATTGTGCACAGAATAAGGGATCGATATGGGCAAAGCAGCTATGAGAACCACCTGTTTTTTCTTCAGAGGAGTAACTATGAGCTAATGATTGCTTTCACTTGTCTGGAGTACATTGTGTTGATGTCATTTCTGATGTTCTCCAAGGAATAGTGAATCCTTTCTTTAAATGAAAGGTCTTGCCCTGGCCGGGTGGCTTGGTTGGTTGGGGCGTCATATGATCCACTGAAAGGTTTTGGGTTTGACTCCTGGTCAGGGCACATACGCAGGTTGGGAGCTCTATTCCCAGTCAGGATGCATATGGAAGGCTTCCGGTTGATGTTTCTCTCTCACATTGATGTTTCACTCTTTCTCTCTCAAATCAATGAACATATCCTTGGGTGAGGATTTAAAAAACAAAACAAAAACTAAAGGTCTTACCCTAAATGTTTATATAATAAAGAGATTATCACTGTTGACAGTTTCACACAGGAAGCAATATAATAAAGCTACTGAAATATTTGACAAAGAGGAAAAAGAATTACAACATTTCATGCCTGTAAGAGAGTGAAAATACAAGAAGAGTAAGAAAAAGGCTGAGAGCTGCTCCCAGGGATTGTGTGTGTGTATGTGTGCGCGCGCACACACACACACATACACACACACGCGCGAGAGCCTGTGTGTGATCTCTTAAAATGGTGTAAATGATCATGCTTTAAATTGAAGAAACTTTACACATATATTATCTCTTACAAATATCATCTCATTTAATTTTCTTTGAATAGATTAACTATTTTTAATGTTTTAAATAAATCTTGAATTATACAAAAATTATAAAGCATTGATGTCAGGTTTAAAGAAACACAATATAAACAAATACACACACCTACCCCAGTTATTTTATTTAATTTTTTAAATTTAATTTATTTTTATTGAATTTATTGGGGTGACCTTGGTTAATGAGATTAGCTAGGATTTAGAGATTCCAAGATGGCTGCAGAGTAGGTGGAAGCTGCAGTCACTGCCCTTGGCGCCAAACCAGATTTACAGCCAAATTACAGAGCAGCCAGCCTGAACAACCAACTGAAAGCTGGCTGAACTGAAATGGTGTAACCACGGATTTACAGAAGCCACATAGAGGCTGGTAAGAAGGGTGGAGAGCAGAAAGGCTGCCTGCACGTCCTTGTGGGTGACTCAGAGGCTGGAGGGATCTCTCAGCTGCAAAACTCCCTGCTCCCAGGAGCATAGGGTCGCAACCCCAAGCAGGGATCCCCAACCCAGAGCAGCAGAGGTGGGAAGAGTAGCCCACAGAGCATATGATGGTGAAGGTCAGCGGGGGTCAGTCTGCCTGCACGAGATGAGAGTCTGCTAGGGACCCAGACGCCACCTTTCCAGGGTGAGACTCCTGTTGTTACAGCAAAAGCCTGGGGAGTGCACTGCCCACTTTTCCATCTTCTGGCGACACCACTCTGACATGCTTTGGTCTTGCAAAGGGGTCTGCTGACTGCAACTGGCAGGGACTTCTGGGGTGCTCTTTTTGTTCAGAAGCTCTTGATGGAGGCTCAGACAGCAATTAAACGGTGTAGCTTTGGACAAGGTGCCATTCTTCCCCACCTCAAGCACACAGTGGGTCCCCCACCCGTTGAAACACTTGGACTGCCCTCCCACTCTTGGGCCCTGCTCTGATGAGTTCAGTGGCTTGGGGATGTCAGACTGCCACACAGAACTGGGGCTCTCAGAGGGCTGTCAGCTGGGGAGGCTTTTGTCCAGGCATCAGACAGGCCAGCGCTGGGACGTGTGGCTGCATCAAGGGGGTGCCGCTGCTATCTCTCCTGTGAGCTCAGCCCACACTACCAGAAAGGGGAAGAAACGTCCGCCCCCTAAAGACTTATTGGCACACCCTCCCCCAGTGGAGACTGTTTGAATTTGTCCCCCCACGTTTCAGGGGCCCCACCCTCCTGAGCTCAGCTCCAGCAGGGGAGAAGAGAACTGCTCAGAGCGGGGATAGACAGTGTTTTCTTTTGGAGGATATTGTCTGGGAATGGGGCAAAGTACTTGGTCTCCCCCTAGGGTTCAGCCAACACCACCCCCAACAGGACACTATTTTTAAAAAAATTTTATTGTTGAGATTATTACAGATGTCCCTTCCCCCCCCCCGCCCCCCCATAGCTCCCCTCCACCTGGTTCCCACCCTGTCCCAGGCCCTCGCCACCCTATTGTCTGTGTCCATAGGTAATGCATACATGCATATAAGATCTTTGTCTAATCTCTTCCCACCCCTCACACCCCTTTCCCTCAGAGAATAGTCAGTCTGTTCCATTTCTATGCCCCTGATTTCTATTCCATTCACCAGTTTATTTTGTTCATCAGATTTTTTATTCGTTTGATTTTTAGATTCAATTGTTGATAGATACGTATTTGTTGCCACTTTGTTGTTCATATTTATCTTTATCTTTTTCTTCTTCCTCTTCTTAAAGAATACCCCTCAGCATTTCATATAATACTGATTTGGTGGTGATGAACTCCTTTAGCTTTTTCTTGTCTGTGAAGCTCTTTATCTGACCTTCAATTCTGAATGATAGCTTTGCTGGGTAGAGTAATCTTGGTTGTAGGTCCTTGCTATTCATCACTTTGAATATTTCTTGCTACTCCCTTCTGGCCTGCATAGTTTCTGTTGAGAAATCAGCTCTCAGTCATATGGGCACTCCCTTGTAGGTAACTAACAGCTTTTCTCTTGCTGCTTTTAATATTCTCTCTTTGTATTTTGCTCTTGGCATTTTAATTATGATTTGTCTTGGTGTGGTCCTCTTTGGGTTCTTCTTGTTTGGGGATCTCTGTGCTACCTGGACTTGTAAGTTTATTTCTTTCACCAGATAGAGGAAGTTTTCTGTCATTATTTCTTCAAATAGGTTTTCTGTATCTTGCACTCTCTCTTCTTCTGTCCCCTCTCCCGCACCATGGGAATGTTGGTATGCTTGAAGTTACCCCAGAGGCTCCTTACACTATCTTCATATTTTTTGATGCTTTTTTCTTTTTGCTCTTCTGGTTGGGTGATTTTTGCTTCCTCATATTTCAAATCATTGATTTGATTCTCAGGATCCTCTAGTTTACTGTTGAATCTCTGTATATTATTCTTTATTTTAGTCAGTGTATGCTTAATTTCTGACTAGTCCTTTTCCTTTTTTTTTTTTTTTTTTTTTTTTTGCATTCTCACTAAGATCCTTGAAAGTCTCACTAAGTCCCTTGGAGGTTTCTAGAAGATTATTGAGTAACCTTATAATTGTGGTTTTGAACTCTATATCCAGTGGTTTGCTTTCTTCCATTTCTTTCATTTGTGACCTCTGCATTTTGGCTGATTCCCTGTGTATGTTTCTATGTATTGGGTAGAACTGCTAATTCTCCTTGAGTTGACAGAGTGGCCTTATGTAGAAGGTTTCCTATAGGGCCCAGTGGCTCAGCCTCCCCAATCACCTGAGGTGGACACTCTTGGTGCACCCCTTTGTGGGCTCTGTGCACAGTCTTGTTGTGGTTGAGCCTTGATTGCTGTTGGTGTCACTGGGGGGAATTGACCTCCAGGCCAACTGGTTGTGAGGACCAGCTGCAACTACAGTGGGAGAGCTGCTGTGCAGGAGCAGAATTTGCTTCAGTGGGGTTTTGGTGCTCACTGAGTCTGCCCCTTGAGTGAGTTCTTATGGATGTGTAGAGTTGTAATCTGGTATGGTCTCACACTGACCACTGGGTACACTGGCTCTTGGGTCTCCAGGGAGGTACAAAGTCAGCCACTGCCTGGGGCCACCCAGCAGGAGCTACAGAGAGATCTTCAGATTTCTCCTCTTTGTATGGGGTTTGGAAGTTCCCTGGGGAGACCCAGCTGTGAAGCAAGGCAGGCTGGTGCTGGTGCCAGGTTTTAGGCCTTTTATTGATAGGTTTGGGGCTCCCTGACCCAGGTGCAGCTTGTCTGACAGGTTTTAGCCTGATCAAGGACAGGCCATTCATATGCAAAAGCCGCTGGACACCGCTTGGGTGGGGTTGTAAATTAGATGGGGCAAGGTTTCAGGGAATTACCAGGGCAGAGCAAACAGAAATGGCTGCTAGTCAGCCCTGCACTGGAGAGGTCCCAGCACGAGAACAATGACTGCTGGGAGCACCTCCATCTGGAAGAAAGTCGCCCCTGAGTTCCTGCCCTGATGCCAGACAGTCCAGTTTCTTCTTGTATGTGTTTGGGTCCTCCAGAGCCTTGCCTGGCCCTGAATCTCAGAGGAAATGGGAGCTTGTAAGTTCAGTTTGTGTGCTGGTCTTTTAAGAGGAGCAGCTGAGTCTCCAGCAGCCTCTGTGTCACTGAGCTCAAATCCCCACTGGTTTTTACAGCCTGTAGTTCTTACTGCCTATAGGAACTTCTTTTCCCAGCTCTGGGACCCTGGGATGGGTGTCTGGTATGGGGCTGGGACCCCTTGCTCCTCCAGGTGGCCTCCACAGAGGTGATCCCCCTCCCGATTAAAAAGTGGCCCATTTGGGTGCTGGACCAGCCCGTTCTGTGCCTCCGTACCTCTTACCAGTCTCAGTGTGCTTTATTCTTTACTTCTCTAGTTGTAGGACTTCCATTCAGCCAGATTTTAGGCAGTTCTGAATGATGGTTGTTCTGTATTTTAGTTGTAATTTTGAAGTGGTTGTGGGAGGCAATGAGTACAGGCGTTTTCCTACACTTCCACCTTGCTTCTCAGGACACTTATTTTTAATCTGACCCCACCTACCCCAGCTCCAGTGGTTCTGCCCAGCTGCGTTTGCTCCCGTAGAGGGGATGGCTGGCTACAGATGCTCCTGCTTGGGGAGCTGGAGCAAGAGAGTCTGGCAGAGACTTAGGGGGTTGGCTCTGGAGTGGGGGCCACATTCCTTTTATTGAGTGCCTGACCACACAACCCCCAAGTAGGATGCCCACTAGTCCATCCTCCTGACACTGGTCACTCCGCCCTACCTGTTGAATGCTCTGTGAGTCGCGGCCAACCAGGGACCACTCTAGGCTTTCATTAGAAGACTCTGGAGGAAAACCAGGGAACCTCGGGAGGAGATGAAGTAGCTGGAAAGTAGAGGAGGACCTCAGGGAGCCATAGACAATTTACAGATTTGCACTCAGCTCTAAGCTGAAGAAAACCAACCCTTGCACACAGATTGGCCTCTTCCATGCACATCCAGACTGAGTAAATGCAGACACAAACAGTGAATAGTGTGGTAGACAGAAAGCCCAAGGCTGGTTACACACAAGGTCCAACAAGTGACCTGTATATGAACCCTGCCCAAGTGGACCCAGAACTAACACAACCAGGGGTGGGCTGCAGAAAACACCAGAGCTCGATCCAACTAACCACACAACTATCACACACAAAATGGGATTACAACAGGCACCAGACCCTGCTGAGAACAACTCTGCCTAAGGGGAAGACCCTGCACAGTGATCCATACATGGTGATCAGGGTTTATCCGTATAGCCAGCCAGTCAGAAGGGTTAAATCCACCCACAAAATTGCCAACATCATTCAAAACTCAACTATAATAGGAAAGTGCACACAACCCACAAGAATCTCGGGTGATCTGGAAGATTGTGCCACTGACCCTAACAAAACACTTACAAAATAAAGCCATATAACAAGTTTGGGAGTCATAGCAGATTTACCCAATACATAGAGACAAATTAGGGAAACAAAAAAATATGCCCCAAATGAAAGAACAAAAGAAATCCCAAGAAAAAGAATTAAATAAAATGGAAGTAATCAAATACCAGATGCAGAGCTTAAAAAAAATGATTATAAGGATGCTCAAGAACCTTAAAGGAAGAAAGGATGATCTCGGTGAGAACTTAAACAAAAGAGATGGTAAGCATTATAAAACACATAGAAACCATAAAAAAGAACCAGTCAGAAAAGAACATGATATCTGAAAATAATATACTAGAAAGAATTAAGCAAAGGATCAAATCTGTATTATAGAGGACAAGCACCCAAGCAAAGCATAAAAAACGATAATTTAAATAATGAAAAGAGTCTATGGGACTTTTGGAACAACATCAGACATAACAACATTTGCATCATAGGGGTACCAGGAGGAGGAGAGAGTGAGTAGGGGATAGAGAACCTGTTTGAAGAAATAATGGCTGAAAATTTTTCTAACCAGGTGAGTAAGAAAGTCACACAAGTTCAGAAGCACAGAGTCCCAATCAAGATGAAACCAAAGAGCACACATTAAGACACAACATAATTAAAATGGCAAAGGTTAAAGACAAAGAGAGGATATTAAAAGCAGCAAGAGAGAGATAATTAGTTATCTAAAAAGGAATTCCCATAAGGCTGTGAGCTTATTTCTCAATAGAAACTCTTCAGATCTAATGGGATTGGCATGGAATATTCAAAATGATGAAAAACATTGACCTACAACCAAGACTACTCTATTCAGCAAGGCTATCATTTTAAAAAATATTTTCTCTTCTTTATTTGTTAGTTACAAAATCTCATTTTTAACTGGACTCAGACTTAGAGGTAGAAGCTCTCAGAGAGGACAGTCTATGTCTCTTCGCAATCTGCTCCTGGCGTTTTTCTTTGGCCTCCTTCATTCTCTTAGCCAAAAGTTTAGCATATTCTGTGGCCTCTTCCTTGTTCTTCTTAGTATGTTGTTTTTTCAGAGCAATACGCCTGCATTTGTGCTGCAGGACACGTGGAGTAACAAGACGCTGAATCTTGGGTGCTTTAGTCCTAGGTTTATTAGCTTCTTTGTTTAGAGGCTTTCTCACAACATATTTGTGGACATCATCTTCTTTAGAGAGATTGAAAAGTTTGCGGATTCTGCTGGCTCTTTTGGACCCCAAAAAGGCAACGAGGCACAGTGGTATCGGTGAGACCAGGAATATCTTTCTTCCCTTTTTTTTTACAATGACCAAGTTGAGAACACTGAGATTGGCATCCACAATGCAACCCTGAACAGATTTGCATTTTCTCTCTCCAGTCCTGCTCGGTCTGTAACAGGAGTGCCCCTTACTCAGCAGCAGGCGGACTCGGCCATGGGTCAAGACACCCTGCTTCATGGGGAAACTTTGTCATTCCCAACATTGATTCGAATTCGAACCACATAACCCTTCCATTCTTCACCCAGAGCGTCGGCAACAACTTCTGTGGCCATACAATTCTCATAAAAGGTACGAAGTTTGCATTCATGATCCACTTCAATGAGTTTCTGGCAGCCAGTGGCTGGGAAAGAGATGCTGAGCTTCATCCTGAAGTAGCCGACAGCCTCCAAGGTGCCACGAAAAAGAGTGCAAGGCTATCATTTAAAATTGAAGGGGAAAAACAGCTACCCAGAAAAATAGCTAAAGTAGTTCATTACCATTACCACCAAACTAGTATTTCAAGAAATGTTAAAGGGTCTGCTTTAAGAAGAAGAAGAAAAACAAAGAAATAGAAGAACATAGGTATAAAGAATAAAATGGCAATAACTAAGAACCTATCAATAACTTTAAATGTAAATGGATTAAGTGTTCCAATAAAAAGACATAGGTAGCTTAACAGATAAGACACATGACTCATATCTTATGTAATAAAAGGCTAGTATGCAAATTGATCAAACAGCGGAATGACTGGTCGCTATGACGTGCACTGACCACCAGCAGGCAGACGCTCAATGCAGGAGCCTGCCCCCTGGTGGTCAGTGCATTCCCGCAGGGGAAGTGCCACTCAGCCAGAAGCCCTGAGCTGGGCTCATCGCTGGCGAGTGCAGCAGCGGTGGCAGGAGCCTCTCCAGCCTCTGCGGTAGTGCTAAGGATGTCCGACTGCCAGCTTAGGCCCGCTCCACATGGGCCTACCGTCAGTCGGACATCCCCTGAAGGCTCCTGGACTGCAAGAGGGTGCAGGCTGGGCTTAGGGATCCCCTCCCCCAGTGCATGAATTTCATGCACAGGGCCTCTAGTGTGTGTATGTGTGTGTGTGTGTGTGTGTATACACACACACACACACACACATATATATGTTGTCTACAAAAGACTAACCTCAAAACAAAAGATACACACAGGCTGAAAGTGAAGGAATAGAAAAAGATAATCCATGAAAATGGAAACAAAAGAAAAGCTGGAATACCAATACTTATATCAGAGAAAATAGACTTCAAAACAAAAGCCATAAAAGAAAGAGACAAAAGTTACTACATGACATTACATCAAGGGATTGACCAAACAAAAAGTTATATTCACCTAATATAAAAGCACCTAAATATAAAAAAATGGTGGTGGACATTAAGAGAGAGATCAAAAGAAATACAGTCATTGTAGGGGATTTTATTATTTATTTATTTATTTAAAACTATTTTTTAAATATCTATAGAGAGAGGAATGGAGAGAGATAGAGAGAAACATCAAGTGAACGAAATCATGACTGGCTGCCTGATGCATCCCCTGCTGGGGATCAAGCCCATAACCCCGGCATGTGCCCTGACCAGGAATCAAACCAGCAATGTTTTGGTGCACAGGAGGACTCTCAACCAATGGAGCCCCACTATAGTAAGGGATTTTAACACCCCACAGTCATCAATGGGTTGATCTTCAAGGCAAAAAATCAATAAGGCAACAGTGACCTTAAATGATGCATTGGACTGGATGGATTTAATTGATATTTACAGAACATTTCATCCCAAAGCAGCAGAGTATAGATTTTTCCCAAGTGCACATGAAATATTCTCTAAGATAGACCACATATTAAGTCTTAAAAATTAAAAAAAAAAAAAATTGGAATCACATCAAGCATCTTCTCTGACCACAATGATATAAAACTAAAAACCAACCACAATAAAAAACTGAAAAGCATTAAAATACCTGGAGGCTAAATTGCAAGTTATTAAACAATGAATGGGTTAACAATGAGATCAAGGGAAAAATCATAAGTTACCTGGAAACAAATGAAAATGAACACACAATAACACAAAATCTCTGGGGCACAGTGAAAGCATTCCTGAGAGAGAAGTTCATAGCACTATAGGCCTATTTCAAGAAGCAAGAAAAATCTCTAGTAAACAACCTAACCTATACTTAAAAGAATTAGAAAAAGAACAACAAACAAAGCCCAAAGTAAGTAGAAGGAAGGAAACAATAAAGATCAGAATAAGTAACATAAAAAAGCTTTTGCACAGCAAAAGAAACCATCAACAAAACAACAAGAAACCCCACTGTATGGGAGAACATATTTGCAAATGTTATCACTGATAAAGGTTTAATCTCCAACATCTACAGGCAGCTTATACAACTTAATAAAAGGAAGATAAATGATCCAATAAAAAAATGGGCAACGGATCTAAATAGAATCTTTTCGAAAGAAGACAGAAGGAAGGCCAAGAGACACATGAAAACATGCTCAAAGTCACTAATTATCCGAGAGATGCAAATCAAAACGACAATGCGATACCATCTCACACCTGTCAGAATGGCTATCATCAACAAATCAACAAACGACAAGTGTTGGCGAGGATGCGGAGAAAAAGGAACCCTCGTGCACTGCTGGTGGGAATGCAGACTGGTGCAGCCACTGTGGAGAACAGTATGGAGTTTCCTCAAAAAACTGAAAATGGAACTCCCATTTGACCCAGTAATCCCACTCCTAGGAATATATCCTAAGAAACTAGAAACACCAATCAGAAAGGATATATGCACCCCTATGTTCATAGCAGCACAATTTACAATAGCTAAGATTTGGAAACAGCCTAAGTGCCCGTCAGCAGATGACTGGATCAGAAAACTATGGCACATCTACACAATGGAATACTATACTGCCATAAAAAAGAAGAAATTACTACCATTTGTAGGCACCTGGATGGAATTAGAGAACATTATGCTAAGTGAAATAAGCCAGTCAATGAAAGAAAAATACCACATGATCTCACTCATTTGGGGATAATGAAAAACATTATAAACTGATGAACAAAAAGATAGATACAGAGGCAGTAAAGCATCAAACAGACTGTCAAATTACAGCGGTAAGGTTAGGAAGAGGTGGGGGAAATAAGAGATCAACTGAAGGACTTATATGCATGTATATAAGAGTAACCAACGGATGCAAAACATTGGGGGGTGAGGGCATGTATGGGAGTGGGGTGGGGGGGTAATGGTAAGATATGTACACATATAATACCTTAATAAAAAAATAATTTCATTATAAAAAAAAAGAATAAGTAACATAGAGACTAAATAAATAAATAAATAAATAAATAAATAACAAAAGATCAATGAAACAAAGAGCTGGTTCTTTGAAGATAAACCAGATAGATGAACCTTTAATCAGACTCCTCAAGAAAAAAAAGAGAGAGAGAGAAGACACAAATAAATAAAACAGAAATAAAAGAGAAGTAACAATAGGCTCCACAGAAATGCAAAGGATTATACGAAAATACTATGATCAAGTATATGCCAACAAATTGGATACATTCCTAGAAACATCCAATTTTCAAAAACTAAATAAAAAAATAAGAAAAACCTTAATAGACCAACTAATGAAATTGAAGGAACAACAATAACCTTTCACAAATGAAAGTCCTGGACCAGATGGCTTCACAGACAAATTATATCAAACATTCAAAGAAAAACTAACACATATCCTTCTTAATAAATCTTTATTGTTCAGATTATTACAGGTGTTCCTCTTTTTCCCCCCATAGCTTCCCTCCACCTGATTCCCCACCCCACCCCACCCCATGCCCTTACCCCCCGCCACTGTCTTCATCCATAGGTGTAAGATTTTTGTCCAATCTCTTCCCGCACACTCCCTTCTCCCTGAGAATTGTCAGTCCACTCCCTTTCTATGTCCCTGATTCCATTATATTCATCAGTCTGTTCTTCAGATTTTTTATTCACTTGATTTTTAGATTCACTTGTTGGTAGGTATGTATTTGATGTCATTTTGTTGTTCATAATTTTTATTTTTACCTTTTTCTTTTTCTTCCTCTTCTTAAGAATACCCTTCAGCATTTCATGTAATCCTGGTTTGGTGGTGATGAACTCCTTTAGCTTTTCTTATCTGTGAAGCTCTTTATCTGACCTTCAACTCTGAATGATAGCTTTGCTGGGTAGAGTAATTTTGGTTGTAGGTTCTTGCTGTTCATCACTTTGAATATTTCTTGCCACTCCCATCTGGCCTGCATAGTTTCTGCCGAGAAATCAGCTGACAGTCGTATGGGTGCTCCCTTGTAGGTAACTAACCGTTTTTCTCTTGCTGCTTTCAAGATTCTCTCTTTGTCTTTTGCCCTTGGCATTTTAATTATGATGTGTCTTGGTGTGGTCCTCTTTGGATTCCTCTTGTATGGGGTTCTGTGCGCTTCCTGAACTTGTAAGTCTATTTCTTTCACCAGGTGGGGAAAGTTTTCTGTCATTATTTCTTCTAATAGGTTTTCAATATTTTGCTCTCTCTCTTCTTCTGGCACCCCAAAAATTTGGATGTTGGTATGCTTAAAGTTGTCCCAGAGGGTCCTTACACTATCTTCATATTTTTGGATTCTTTTTTCTTTTTGTTTTTCTGGTTGGGTGTTTTTTGTTTCTTCATATTTCAGATCTTTGGTTTGATTCTTGGGGTCCTTTGATCTACAGTTGAATTTCTGTATATTCTTTATTTCAGACAGTGTATGCTTAATTTCTGACTGGTCCTTTTCCATTTTTTTTGGCATTAACATTAAGGTCCTTGAAGGTCTCACTAAGCTCCTCGGAGGTCTCATCAAGTTTCTCGGCGGTTTTTAGAAGATTCTTGAGTAACCTTATAAATGTGGTTCTGAACTCTATGTCGTCCAATAGTTTGGTTTCCTCCACTTCTTTCATTTGTGACATGTTTCTTTGTCTCTGCATTTTGCTGCTTCCCTGTGTTGATGGAGTGGCTTTGTGTGGTAGATGACCTATAGGGGCCAGTATCTCAGCCTCCCTAATCACCTGAGGTGGACGCTCTTGGTACACCCCTTTGTGGGCTGAGTGCAAAGTCTTGGTGTAGTTAAGCCTTGATTGCTGTTGGTACACTGGGAGGAATTGACCTCCAGGCCAATTGGCTGTGAGGACCCGCTGTGTCTATAATGGAAGAACTGCTGCGCTGGAGACACGCTTATGGTGCAGGACTTGTTTCAGTGAGGCTTTGGTGCTCACTGAGTCTGCCTCTTAAATGTGTCACTTATGGATGCGAGGAGTTGAAATCTGGTGTCTCACACTGACCACTAGGTACACTGGCTTCTGGATCTCCAATGGGGTGCAGGTCAGCTACTGTCTGAGGCCACCCAGCAGGCGCTACAGCGAGAACTACAGTTTTTCTCCTCTTTGCTTGGGGTTTGGAGGTTTTGGAGCTGTCTGACCCGGGCTGCAAGTTTGCTAGGTTAAGCTGCGATAGGGCAGGCCATTCATATGCTAAAGCCGCTGCTTGGAGCTTGGGTGGGTTTGTAGGTTGTGCAGGGTGAGGTCTCAGGGCGTCGCTAGGCTAGGGCGTGGCAAACAGTGATGGCTGCCAGTAAGCCGGCTCTGTGTCTCTGACTGCGTCCCCGCGTCCCGCGCCCCAGTGCAGTAAACAATTATTCCTGCTTGCAGCCCTGCAAGCAAGCCACCCTCACTTTCCGACCTGATGGCAGACAGTCCAGCTTCTCCCGTAGGAGTTTGGGTCCCCCGCGTCTCCCCAGAAACTGGAGTTCGGAGTAATCGGGAGCTTGTCTCCCTTTGGGCTGAAAAAAGCAGCGCTCCCAGTCACCCACCGCCAGCCTGATATGCGCTCGCCTCCGTACCTCAGCTTTTCAGCGCTTGTGCACCTCTCAATGCTGTTTGCTCTTTCCTTCTAGTTGTAGAACTTCCACTCAGCCAGCTTTCCTGTGGTTCTGGGTGACGGACGTTTTGTCTTTTAGTTGTAGTTTTGAAATTGTTGTGCGAGGCAGCAGTTTAGGTGTTTACCTACGCTGCCATCTTGGATCCTCCCCCTGTGACACACATATCCTTCTTAAATAATTCAAAAAAATTCAGGAGGAGGAAAGACTTCCATGTTGTGTGTGTGTGTGTGTGTGTGTGTGTGTGTGTGTGTGTGTTTTATGATGCCAGCAATATCCTAGTCCTTAGAAAAAGACATTACAAAGAAAGAAAATTATAGGCCGATATTGTTGATAAACATAGATGCAAAAATCCTCAACTAAGTATTATCAAACCGATCCAGAAATACATTAAGAAGATCATACCCCATGATCAAGAGAGATTTATTCCCAGAATCCAAATTTGGTACAATATTTGTTAATCAATAAATAGGATACATCACATAAACAAAATGAAAGATAAAAATCACATGATTATATCAATAGATGCAGAAAAAGCATTTGATAAAATTCAGTACCCATATTTGATGAAAGATAACCTCTGCAAAGTAGGAATTGAAGGATCATACTTTAACATAATAAAGGCCATCCATATATGAAAAATCCACAGTCAACATCATACTCAATGGGCAAAAACTAAAAATGTTTTCCTTCAGATCAGGAACAAAGTGGTCTGCTTTCACCACTCTTATTCAATACTAGAGGCCCGATGCATGAAATTCATGCAAGAGTAGGCCTTCCTTCCCCCAGCTGCCGGGACCGGCTTCCCTCCAGCACCTGGGACCCGGGATTCCCTTGCAGCCCTGGCTTCGTTCAGAAGGTTGTCCGGTCTAATTAGCATATTATGCTATTATTATTATAGATAGTACTGGAAGTCCTACCCACAGTGATCAGACAAGAAGAAGAAATAAAAGGCATCCAAATTGTGAAGGGGAAAGTAAAACTGTCACTATTCACACATGACATGATATTGTACATAGGAAACCCTAACGATTCCACCAAAAAGCTGCTATGTTTAATAAGTTAATTCAGCAAAGTAGTAGGATACAAAATTAATATTTAGAAGTCTGTGGCATTTTTATACACCAATAGTGAAGTATCAGAAAGAGAAATTAAGAATGTAATTCCATTTACTATTGCAACAACAAAAGGTACCTAAAATAAATTTAACCAAGAAGGTAAAAGACATGTACTCAGAAAGTCATAAGATATTGAAGAAAGAAATTGGGGAAAATACAAATAAGTGGAAGTATATATCGTGTTCATGGATTGGAGGAACTAACATTATTAAAATATCCATACTACCTAAGCAATTTATGGATTCAATACAATCCCTATTAAAATACCAATGACTTATATCACAGATTCAGAACAAATATTCCAAAAATTTATACAAAACCAAAAAAGACCTGTAGTAGCCTAGTGATCTTGAGAAAGAAGAACAAACTAGCAGCTATCACAATCCCAGATATCAAGCTATACTACAAAGCCATTTTAATCAAAACAGCCTGGCACTGCACAAGAATAGCCATATAGACCAATGAAACAGAAGAGAGAGCCCAGAGATTGACTCACACCATTATGGTCAATTAATTTAATTTTTTGTTGCTGTTGCTAATCCTCACCCAAGGATATTTTTCCCATTGGTTTCTTCTTGAGAGAGAGTGGAAGGGAGGGAGATGAAAAGAGAGAGGGAGAGAGAGATGTGAGAAAGACACATCGATTAGTTGCCTCCCTCATACACCCTAACCAGGACCAGGGATCAAACCTGCAACCCAGGTACACGCCCTTTACCAGGAATCAAGCCTGTGACCCTTCAGTGTGCAGGCTGACACTCTAACTACTGCACACACTGGCCAGGGCTGTAGTCAATCAATATTTGACAAAGGAGGCAAGATCATAATGGAGTAAAGTCAGTGTCTTCAATAAATGGTATTGGGAAAAACGACAGGTACATGCGAAAAAATGAAACTAGACCATCAACTTACACCATACACAAGAATAAACTCAAAATGGATAAAATACTTAAATGTCATGAAACCATAAAAATTCTAAAAGAAACCATAGGCAGTAAAATCTTAGACATATCTTATAGCAGCATTTTTGCTATATTTCCTAGGGCAGTGGTCGGCAAACTGCGGCTCACGAGCCACATGCGGCTCATTGGCCCCTTGAGTGTGGCTCTTCCACAAAATACCACCGCCTGGGTGAGTCTGTTTTGAAGAAGTGGCATTAGAAGAAATTTAAGTTTAAAAAATTTGGCTCTCAAAAGAAATTTCAGTCGTTGTACTATTGATATTTGGCTCTGTTGACTAATGAGTTTGCTGACCACTGTCCTAGGGCAAAGGAAACAAAGTAAAACATAAACAAATGGAACTGCAATCAAAATAAAAAGCTTCTGCTCAGCAAAAGAAACCATCAATAAAACAAAAAGGGTACCCACTGTATGGGAGAACGTATTTGCTAATAATACGCCTAATATGAGTTAATTTCAAAATATGTGAAGAACAACTCAACACCAAGAAAACAAAAAACCCAATTAAAAATTTGGCAAAGGCTCTGAAAGGACACTTTTTCATAGAGGACATACAAATAACATGAAAAGATGCTCAATGTCACTAATCATATAATTAAAACTACAATGAGATATCACCTCAGAATGGGGGCTATCATCAATAAATCAACAAAAAATAAGCCTGGGAAGGATGTGGAGAAAAGGGAACCTTTGTGCACTGTTGGTGAGAATGCAGACTGCTGCCGCCACTGTGGAAAATAATATGGAATTTTCTCAAAAAATTAAAAATGAAACTCCTTTTTATCCAATGATCCCACTTCTGGGAATGTATTCCAAGAAACTTGAAACACTAATTCAAGAGAATATGCACCCAGGCCCTAGTTGGGTAGGTCAGTTGATTGGAGCATCGTCCCTATACATCAAGATTGCAGGTTCAATCTTCGGTCAGGACACATCTAAGAAGCAACCGATGAATGCATAAATAAGTGAAACAATAAAAAGATGTTTCTCTCTCTCTCTCTCTCTCTCTCTCTCTCTCTCTCTCTCTCTCTCTCTCTCTCTCCCCCCACAACCTCCTCTCTCTCCCTTTCTCTGTCTAAAATTAATAAAATAAGAAAGAATATATGCACCTTTTGGTTCATTGCAGAATTATTTACAATAGCCAAGATCTCAAAATAGCCCTAGTGCTTGTTAGTAGACAAGTAGATAAAAAAGCCATGGTAAATGTACAGAGTGGCTACTATGCAGCTAGGAAATGTTACCTTTTGTGACACCATCAATAGACCTGGAGGTTATTATGCTCGAAGTAAAATAAACCAGTCAGAGAAAGACAAACACCATACGATTTTCCTGATATATGGAATCTAATGAACAAAATAGAAACAAAGGCATGGATACAGGGAACAGACTTTCAGCTGTCAGAGGGGACAGAAGTTTGGGGACTGGATAAAAGAAGGTGAAGGGTTTAAGCAAAAATCATACACATATACATAACACATAGACACAGACAACAGTATGGTAATAGCTGGAGAGAAAGGGGGTTGGGAGTTAGACGGAGAGGGAGTGAGTGTGGAGAGAGACTTTACTTCAGGCGATGGTGACACAATGCAGTGTGCAGTTGCCATTTTATTGAGTTGTACACTTGAAAATTGTATGGTTTTGCAAATCAATATCACCTTAATAAATACAATTTAAAAAAGAGAAAAAAATAAAAATAACAAAAAGCATGTGGAAAAATAGGTTTCAAGTTCACTTTTTTATGATACATGATCTTTATATTGCATTGCATGCCCACCACACAAAGTCATATCATCTTCCTCCACCATATATTTGACCCCCTTAACACTTTACTACCTCCCCAACCTCCTTCCCCCGGGTAACCACCTTACTTTTGTGTCTGAGTTTCTGTTTTATATCACACATGTGAGTAAAATCACGTGGTTCTTAATTTGTTCTGACTGATTTGTTATGCTTAGCATGATATTCTCAAGTTCCATCCATGTTATTGCAAATGGCAGTATTTCATCTTTTCTTATGGCTGAGTAGTATTCCACTATGTACCACATCTTTATTGAATCATCTATGGAAGGACACATTGGTTGTCCCCATGTCTTTTTTTAAAAAATATGTTTTATTGATTTTTTTTTTAAAGAGAGGAAGGGAGAGGGAGAGAGAGTTAGAAACATCGATGAGAGAGAAACATCAATCAGCTGCCTCCTGCACACCCCCCACTGGGGATGTGCCCACAACCAAGGTACATGCCCTTGACCGGAATTGAACCTGGGACCCTTGTGTCCTCAGGCCGACGCTGTATCCACCGAGCCAAACTGGCTAGGGCTGTCTCCATGTCTTGACCACTGTGAAAAATGCTGCAATGAACATAGGGGTGCATATATTGTTACAAATAAATGTTTTCAATTTTTCGGGTAGATACCCAGAAAAGGGAATGCTGGGTCTTATGGTTTCTCTATTCTTAATTTTTTGAGGAACCTCCAGACTGTTTTCCACAGTGACTGTACTAATTTACATTCCTACCAGCAGTGAATGAGGGTTTGTTTTTCTCCACAAGTTCTCTAACACTTGTTATTATTGTCTTGTTGATAATAGCCATCTAACAGGTGTGAGTGGTATCTCATACTTTTGATTTGTTGTTTCCTAATAGCTAGTGAAGTTAAGCATCTTTTCATATATTGGTTGGCCATTTGTATGTCTTCTTGGGACAAGTTTCTGTTCGGGTTCTCTGCCCATTTTTTTTTTTTAAATATATTTTATTGATATTTTTACAGAGAGGAAGGGAGAGGGATAGAGAGCTAGAAACATCGATGAGAGAGAAACATCGATCAGCTGCCTCCTGCACACCCCCCACTGGGGATGTGCCCGCAACCAAGGTACATGCCCTTGACCGGAATCGAACCCGGGACCCTTCAGTCCGCAGGCCGACGCTCTATCCACTGAGCCAAACCGGTTTCGGCTGCCCATTTTTTAATTGGATTGTTTGTTTGGTGTTGAGTTGTATGTGTTCTTTATATATTTTGGATATTGACCACTTGTCAGAGCAGTTGTTTGAAAATATCTTCTCCCATTCAGTGATTATTATTATTTTTGTTGTTGTTGGCAGTTTGTTTTGATGTGCAGAAGCTCTTTAGTTTCATATAGTCCCATTCATTTCTTTTTGCCTTTACTTCTCTTGCCTTTGGGTTCACATTCATAAAATCTTTTCTTTCTAAGACTAAGGTCCATAAGTTTAGTACCTATGTTTTCTTCTATGTAACTTATTGTTTGAGATTGTATATATAGGTCTTTGACCCATTTAAAATTAACTTTTGTACATAGAGACAAACTGTAATCCAGTTTCATTCCTTTGGATGTGGCTTTCCAATTTCCCCAGCAGCAATTATTAAAGAGGCTTTCTTTTCTCCATTGTGTGTTTTTTGCCTGTTTTATCAACAATTATTTGCCTGTATACATGTGAGTTTATTTCTGGGCTCTGAATTCTGTTCCATTGGTCCGTGTGTCTGTTTTTTTTGCCAATGTCATGCTGTTTTGATGATTGTATCTCTGTAGCATAATTTAAAGTCAGGTAGTGTGATACCTCCAGCTTCATTCTTATTCAGTATTGCTTTGGTTATTCAGAGTCTTTTCTGGTTCCATACAAATGGGATGAGTTTTGTTCTATTTCTTATAAAAATGTCATTGGAGTTTTATAAGACTTGTATTAAATTTGTATATTATCTTGGGTAATATAAACATTCTAACTATGTTGATTCTTTTGATCTAGGAACATAAAATATCCTTCCATTTTATTGTTTCTTTTTTTAATGTCTTTTAATAATGATTTGTGATTTTAAGTATATATAGTTCCTTCATATTTTTCATTAAGTTTATTCTTAGGTCTTTTATTTTACTTTATTTTTTTGTTTCCTTTGCAAAAGGAATTGCTTTTTGTTTCATTTTTTTTTTCTGAAATTTCATTGTTAGTATATGGCAGTGGTCGGCAAACTCATTAGTCAACAGAGTCAAATATCAACAGTACAACGATTGAAATTTCTTTTGAGAGCCAAATTTTTTAAACTTAAACTTCTTCTAACGCCACTTCTTCAAAATAGACTCACCCAGGCCGTGGTATTTTGTGGAAGAGCCACACTCAAGGGGCCAAAGAGCCACATGTGGCTCATGAGTCGCAGTTTGTCGACCACGGGTATATGGGAATGCACTAAATTTTTGTATATTTATTTTTAATTTTTAAACTTTATTGTATTATTTATTGTTTCTAACAACTTTTAAGGGATTCGTTGTGGTTTTCTATAGAAGGAATTATGTCATCTGCAAAAAGTGACACTTTAACTTCTTCATTCATGATTTTGATGCCTTTATTTCTTGCTCTTGCCTGAGTGCTCTGCTTAGAACTTCCCGTACTATCTATAATAATAAAAGCATAATATGCTAATTAGACTGGACAGCCAAATGACCTTCCGGACATCCTTCCAGATGACCTTCTGGACGAAGCTGAGGCTGTGAGGGCCAAGGCAAGCTGCTGTGCCTGCAAGGGCCAAGCCCCTGGCACGAATTTCATACATCGGGTCTCTAGTGTTGAATAAGAGTGGTGAGCATGGCTTGGCCAGTGTGGCTCAGTGCTTGAGTGCCCTCCCGTGCACCTAGAGGTCAAAGATTGGATTTTGGGCAGGGCACATGCCTGGGTTGTGGGCTCCATCCCCAGTAGGGGATGTGCAAGAGGCAGACAATCAATGATGCTCTCTCATCTATCTCTCTCTCCCTCTCCTTTCCTCTCTGAAATTAATAAAAAAAAAATATACAAATATATATTTTAAAAAGAGTGGTGAGTATGAACATTCTTGTCTCATTTCCAGTCTTAGAAAACAGCTTTCCATTTTCACCATTGAGTATGATACTAGCTGAGGGTTTGCCATGTATGGTCTTTGTTATGCTGTTACTTTCCTTATACCCATTTTATTGAGTGCTTTAATCATAAATGGATGTTGTATCTTGTGAAATGCTTTTTATGCATCTATTGATCAGGTCATATGATTTCTATCCTTTATTTTGTTAATGTGGTGTATTACATGGATCAATTTGTGTATGGTGAACAAACCTTGTGCCTTGGAATGACCCCCATTTGATCACGATGTATTATTTTTTACATGTACTGATTTACTAGTATTTTGTTTAGGATTTTTGCATCTGTATTCACCAGAGATATTGGTCTGTAGTTTATTTTGTGTGTGTCTGCTATCCTTGCCAGGTTTTTGTATCAGGGTTATGTTGGCCTCATAAAATGTGATAGAAAGTATTTGAGAAAGATAGGTATCAAATCTTCTTTGAATATTTGGTAGAATTCACTAGTAAAGCTATCTTGTCCTAGACTTTTACTTTTTTTGGGAGGTTTTTAATGGTTGTTTCAATTTCTCACTGTTGGTTGTTCTATGTAGATATTTCAGTTCTTCGTGATTTAGTCTAGAAAGGTTACATATTTCTAGGAATTTATCCAATTCTTCTAGGGTACTGTATTTGGTGGCATATAGTCTTTCATAGTATTCTAGTATGCCCCTTTGCATTTCTGTGATGTCTGTGGTAAATTTCTCTTCTTTCATTTCTGATTTTGTTGATCTGAGTCTTTCCTCTGTTTTCCCTAGTTAAGCTAGGCAAGTATTTGTCAATTTTGATAATCTTTTTAAAGAATTAGCTTTTTTGTTGTGTTAATCCTATATAATAAAAGGCTAATATGCAAATTGTCCTCTCAATCGGGAATTCGACTGGGAGTTCAACCAGGGGGCGGGGCCAGGCGGGAACCACCCACAGCCCCTCCACTCTAGTATTTTATAATCTTTTTGTTCTCTACTTTGTTCAATTCTTCTCTAATTTTTATTATTTTCTTTCTTCTGCTGATTTTGGGATGCTTATGTTCTCTTTTATTTCTTTAAGATATAATGTTAGGGTGTTTATTTGAGATTTTTCTTGTTTCTTGAGATAGGCTTGTAATGTTATAAACTTCTCTTAGATTATTGCATCCCAAAAGTTTTAATATGTCATATTGTCAATCTCATTTGTCTCTATATATCTTTTGATCTCATCTTTTATTTCTTTACTGACCACATCATTTTTTAAAAATAGAATTTTGTTTAATTTCCACATATTTGTTGTTGTTTTTTTACTTCCTTTCTGTAGTAGATTTCTAATATTAAAGCATTGTGGTCAGAGAATATGCTTGGTATTATTTCAATCTTCTTACATTTGTTGAGGCTAGTTTTGTGTTCCAACATGTTTTCTTTTTCTGGAGGATGTTCCATTGCACTGGAGAAGAATGTGTCATCAGATGTTTGGGGATGAAAGGCTCTGTGATTGTCAGTTATGTCCATTGGACTAGTGTGTCATTTAATGCTGATATTTCTTTTTTTAAAAAATTACATCTTAATTGTTGAAAGTATTACATATGTACCTCTCTTTCTCCCATTGACCTCTTCTAGCTTGTCCCTGGCCCCAACACCAGGCCTTCACCATGCTATTGTTTATGTCCATAGGTTATACATAGATGCATACAAGTTCTTTGATCTTTTCCCACCCACCAATCCTCCCCCACCTCCCCTGAGAGGTTCTGCAGTCTGATCTATGCTTCTATGTCTCTGGATCTATTTTATTCATCATTTTATTTAGTTCAGGGGTCTTCAAACTTTTTAAACAGGGGGCCAGTTCACTGTCCCTGAGACCGTTGGAGGGCCGGACTATAGTTAAAAAACAACAACTATGAACAAATTCCTATGCGCACTGCGGGCCCGGGACGAGTCGGCTGCTAAGCAGGACAGGCAGCGGCACCCGGCGGGCTGCATGTGGCCCCCGGGCTGTAGTTTGAGGACCCCTGATTTAGTTCATTAGAATCCACATATGAGTAAGATCATGTGATACTTACCTTTCTCTGACTGGCTTATTTTGCTTAGCATAATACTCTCCAGGTCCCTCCATTCTGTCTCAAAGAGTAATAGATCCTTCTTTTTTACAGTTGCATTGTATTCTATGGTGTAAACGTACCACAGCTTTTTTATCCACTCATCTACTGATAGGCACTTGGGCTGTTTCCAAATCTTAGATATTGTAAATTGTGTTGCTATGAGCATAGGAGTGCATAATTCTTTCCAATTGATGTTTCAGGTTTCTTAGGATATATTATTAGAAGTGGGATCACTGGATCCAATGGCAATTCCATATTTAATTTTTTGAGGAAACTCCATATTGTTGTCCACAGAGGCTGCACCACTCTGCATTCCCACCAGCAGTGCACGAGGGTTCCATTTTGCCCACATCCTCACCAGTACTTATAGTTTGTGGATTTTTTGATGGTAGCCATTCTGATATTTGTGAGGTAATACCTCATTGTTGTTTTAATTTGCATCTCTCTGATGATCAGTGACTGTGAGCATATTTTCATGTTTCTTGGTCATCTGTATGTCTGCTTTGGAGAAGTGTTATTTAGGTCCTTTGACCATTTATTAATTGGACTAGAGGCCCGGTGCATGAAAATTCATGCACTGGAGGGGGGGTTCCTCAGCCAGCCTGCCCCATCTCACAATCCAGGAGCCCTCACGGGCAGGAGGCGACCCAGAGATCAGGGAAAGGCGATGCCCCCATCACACCTCTGCTGCTGCCACTGCCGGAAGTGCAAGCCTTGACCAGCCCTGGTTACCTGAGCCTTGGGCGGCCCTGGGTGGCTGGGCAGCCACAATCGAGACTTGCCTGCACCTCGGGCCAACACTGGGCAGCTGGGCAGCCAACAACCGAGGCTTGCCTGGGTCTTGGGCTGGCCCTGGGCGGCTGGAGGGCTGAGGGGACTGGGGGACTCCAGAGGCAGGCACGAGGCGGGGCTGAGGGGACTGGGTGCCGCCATCTTGTGGCTGTGGGCGCCGCCATCTTTGAGGATGGGGCAGTCAATTAGCATATTCCCTCCTTATTGGCTGTAGGTGCTGCCATCTTTGAGGGTGTAGCAGCAATTAGCATATTCCCTCCTTATTGGCTGTGGGTACCACCATCTTTTGTGATGGCGTGAGGGTCAATTAGCATATTTCATCTTTATTAGATAGGATTATTTGTCTTCCTTTTGTTAAGTTGTTTGAGTTCCTTATATATTTTGGATATTAACCCTTTATCAGATGTATCAATGCCAAATATGTTCTCCCATGCAGTGGGCTTTCTTTTCATTTTGTTGATGGTTTCTTTTGCTGTGCAGAAGCTTTTTATTTTTATTTAGTCCCACTTGTTTATTTTCTCCTTACTCTCCTTTGCCCTAGGAGATGTATCTGTAAACATATTGCTTTGAGAGATGTCTGAGATTTAGCTGCCTATGAATTTTTCTAGGATTTTGGTTTCAGTACTAGAGGAACTACTTACACTGATGTCTTTTATCCATTTTGAGTTTATTCTTTTTTAAAAAAAATTAAATCCTTTACTGTTGAAAGTATTACATATGTCCCCCACCCCTCATTGACCTCTCCCTGGCCACTCTCACCCCCTAGCACATGCCTTCACCCCCCCTACTGTCTGTGTCCATTGGTTATGCTTATATGCATGTTTACAAGTCCTTTGGTTTATCTCTTACCACCACCCCCCCACCAGACCCTTCCCTGCCTTCTCTCTGAGGTTTGACGGTCTGTTTGATGCTTCTATGTCTCTGGAACTATTTTTGTTCATCAGTTTATGTTGTTCATTATATTCCATGAATGAGTGAGATCATGTGATATTTATGTTTCTCCAGCTGGCTTATTTAGCTTAGCATAATGCTCTCCAGGTCCATCCATGCTGTTGTTGCAAATGGTAACAGCAGTGTGAATTTTATAGTAGTGTAGTATTCCATTGTCTAGATGTACCACTGCTTTTTAAACCACTCGTCTCTTGATGGGTACTTAGGCTGTTTCTAAATCTTGGCTATTGTAAATTGTGCTGCTATGAACATAGGGTAGCACATATTCTTTCTGATTGGTGTTTCTGATTTCTTGGGATATATTCTAGAAGTGGGATTACTGGGTCAAATGGGAGTTCCATTTTTAATTTTTTGAGGAAACTCCATAATGTTCTCCACAGTGGCTGCACAAGTCTGCATTGCCACCAGCAGTGCACAAGGGTTTCTTTTTCTCCACATCCTCTCCAGCACTTGTCATTTTTTGATTTGTTGATGATAGCCATTCTGACAGGTGTGAGATGGTACCTCATTGTTGTTTTGATTTGCATTTCTCGGATAATTAGTGACTTTGAGCATGTTTTCATATGTCTCCTGGCCTTCTGCATGTCCACTTTCAAAAAGTGTTTATTTAGGTCCTTTGCCCATTTTTTGATTGGATTGTTTATCTTCCCTTTGTTAAGTTGTATGAGTTCATTTAAATTTTGGAGATTAAACCCTTATCAGATGTGACATTGGCAAATATGTTCTCCTATGCAGTGGGCTTCCTTTTTTGTTTTGTTGATGGTTTCTTTTACTGCGCAGAAGCATTTCATTTTGAGGTAGTTCCATTTGTTTATTTTCTTCTTATTTTCCATTGTCCTAGGAACTGTATTGGTAAAGATATTGCTACGACATATGTCTGATATTTTGCTGCCTATGGATTCTTCTAAGACTTTTTTATGGTTTCCCGTCTTAGATTTAAATCCTTTATCCATTTTGAGTTTATTTTTGTGTATGGTGTCAGCTGGTGGTATAGTTTCATTTTTTACATGTATCTGTCCAATATTCCCACACCATTTATTGAAGAGACTGTCTTGATGCTTTTGTATGCTCTTGCCTACTTTTTGAAATATTGAGCATAATGGCTGGGGTTGATTTCTTGGGTCTCTGTTCTGTTCCATTGATCTATATGTCTGTTCTTGTGCCAGTACCAGGCAGTTTTGAGTATAGTGGCTTTGTAGTATCACATGATATCTGGTATTGTTATCCCTCCAACTTTGTTCTTCTTTCTCAAGATTGCTGCAGCTATATGGGATCTTTCTTGGTTATGTATAAATTTTTGGAGTATTTGTTCTAGATCTGTAAAATATGCTATTGGTATTTTAATAGGGAATACAGTGAATCTGTAGATTGCCTTGGGTAGTATGGACATTTTAATGATGTTAATTCTACCAATCCATGAATACCATATATTCTTCCACTTGTTTATACCTTCCTCTATCTCCTTTTTCAATATCCTGTAGTTTTGTGAGTACTGGTCTTTTACCTCCTTGGTTAAATTTATTCCTAAGTATCTTAATTTTTTTTGTTGCCCTGGTAAATGGGATTACTTCTTTAGTTTCTCTTTCTGAGAATTCCTTACTGGTGTATAATAATGCCATCGATTTCTGTGTGTTAACTTTGTATCCTCCTATGTTTCCAAATTCATTTATTAAATCCAGTAGCTTTTTGATGGAGTCTTTAGGGTTTTCCATGTACAATATCATATCATCTGTGAATAATGAGAGTTTTACTTCCTCCTTTCAAATTTGATATCTTTTATTTCTTCTTGTCTGATTGCTGTGACTAGGACTTCCAGTATTATGTTGAATAAGAGTACAAGTGCAAATCCCTGTCTTGTTCCTGTTCTTAGGAGAAATGGTTTTCATTTTTTCCCAGCGAGTGTGATGTTACCTATAGGTTTGTTATATATGGCCTTTGTTATATTGAGATATGATCCCTCTATTCCCACTTTGCTGAGAGTTTTTATAAAAAATGGGAGTTAGATGTGTCGAATGCTTTTTCTGCATCTATCAATATGATCATGTGATTTTTGTCTTTCCATTTGTTTATGTGGTGTGTCACGTTTATTGATTTGCGAATATTGTACCAGCCTTGCATCCCTGGAATAAGTCCCACTTAATCGTGGTGTATGATCTTTTTAATATATTGCTGGATCTGATTTGCTACTATTCTGTTGAGGATTTTAACATCCATGTTCATCAGGGATATTGGCTTGTAAGTCTATTTCTTTGTAGTGCCTTTACCTGGTTTTGGAATTAGGATAATGCTGGCCTCATAAAAAGAGTTTGGAAGTCTTCCTTTTTCTTGAATGTTGGAATAGTTTGAGGAGTATAGGTGTTAGTTCTTCTTTGAATGCTTTGTAAAACTCCCCTGTGAAGCCTGAATAGGCCAATAACAACTGATGAAATAGAAGCAGTAATCAAAAACCTCCCAGGGCTTTTGTTTGCTGGGAGTTTTTTATTACTGCTTCTATTTCATCAGTTGTTATTGGCCTATTCAGGTTTTCTGATTCTTCCTGATTAAATTTTGGGAGATTGTATTTTTCTAGGAATTTGTCCATTTCCCCCTTCTTGTCCAGCTTGCTGGCATATAGTTGTTCATAGTATTTTGTTACAATCCTTTGTATTTCTGTGGTGTCAGTGATTACTTATCTGCTTTCACTTCTGATTTTATTTATTTGGGTCCTCTCTGTTTCTTGATGAGTCTGGCTAACAGTTCATCAATCTTGTTTATCTTGGTTTTTAGTCTCTCATTTATTTCTTCTCTGATTTTTATTATTTCCTTCCTTCTACTTACACTGGACTTTTATTTTGCTAACTTTCTAATTCTTTAAGTTTAGAATTATATAGTTTATTAGAAATTTTTCTTGTTTTTTTGAGATGGGCCTCTAGTGCTAGAAACTTTCCTCTGGGCTTTTCTTGTTATTCTCTTTCTAATTCTTTAAGTTGTAGATAGTTTATTAAAAATTTTTCTTGCCTGTCCAGCATGGCTCAGTGGTTAAATGTTGACCTATGAACCAGGAGGTCATGGTTTGATTACCAGTCAGGGAAAATGCCCAGATTGCAGGCTCTATCTCCAGTTTGGGGTGCGCAGGAGGCAGTTGGTCAATTATTCTCTCTCATCGTTGATGTTTCTATCTGTCCCCATCTCTCTTCCTTCCTTTCTGAAACCAGTAAAAAAATACTTTAAAAAAATGAAATAAAATAAAAGTTTATTGTTTTTGAGGTAGGCCTGTAATGATATTAACTTCCCTCTCAGGACTTGCTTTCACTGTGTCCCATAGATTTTGGGTTATTTTGTGTTCATTTTCATTTGTTTCTGGGATGTTTTTTATTTCTTCCTTGATCTATTTGGTAACCCATTCATTGTTAAATAATATGCTACATAGCCTCTATGTCTTTGAATGTCTTTGAGTGTTTTTATTGTAGTTTATTTCTAAATTCATGCCACTATGATCTGAGAAGGTGCTTGATATGATTTCAATTTTCTTGAACTTGTAGAGACTTAGTTTGTGTCCTAACACGTGGTCTATCTTTGAAAATGTCCCAGTGCACTTGAGAAGAATGTATATTCCATCTGATCTAGTGTGTCATTTAGGATCACTGTTTCCTGTTGATTTTTTCTTTGTCTGGAAGATCCATTCAATAATGTCAGTGGGTGTTAAAGTCCCTTACTATGATTGTATTGCTGTCAATCTCTCCCTTGAAACCCTCCATAAGTTTTTAAAAAAATATATTTTGATGCTCCTGTATTGGGTGCATATATGTTTACCAGGGTTATATTATCTTGTTGGATTGATCCCTTTAATATTATGAAGTGGCCTTCATTTTCTCTTGTTATGGCCTTCACTTTGAAGTCTATTTTATCAGATACAAGTACGGCTACCTCAGGTTTTTGTTTGTTTGTTTTTCACTTCCATTTGCCTGGATTTTTCCCCCCATTCCTTCACTTTCATTCTGTGTGAGTCTTTTGTTCTGAGATGCATCTCTTGTAGATAGCATATATATGGGTTATTTTCTTATCTATTTCTTACCCTATGATTTCTGCTAGGACAATTTAAGCTATTTACACTTAAGGTTATTATAGATAGGTATTTATATACTGCCATTCTTATTCTTTTTTAAAAATACATTTTTATTGAGAGAGGAAGGGAGAGAGAGATAGGAACATCAATGATGAGAGAGAATTATTGATCAGCTGCCTCTTTATGCCCCACACTGGGGACTGGACCCTGCAACATGGGCATGTGCTCTAACTGGGAATTGAACTGCAACCTTCCTGTTCATAGATTGACGCTCAACCACTGATCAATATCGGCAGGGCGCCATTCTTTTTCTTTATGCCTGTGTTCTTCTCTTTCTCTCTATTTCTTCTTCTTACAATAGTTCCTTTAGCATTTCTTGCATTGCTGGTTTGGTGGTAAAAAACTTTTAGCCTTTTCCGTCTGTGAAGCTCTTTATTTCACTTCCAATTTTGAATAATAGCCTTGCTGGATAGAGTATTCTTGGTTTCAGTCCCTTAGTTTTCATTATTTTATACTAGAGGCCTGGTGCATGGATTCATGCACTGGTAGGGTCCCTTGGCCTACACTGCGGGGATCAGTGGATCTCCGCGCTGTTGTAGCCTGGCCTTACCCACCACATCGTTGGGCTCCAGCCCACTGTCTGCATTGATCCTGCACAGCACAAAGTAGTGTGTGAAACGGCAGGCAGCCAGGGAGGAGCCCGAGCCCAGGCTGGGCACTGCGCCGCTCCCGCTCAACCCAGCCCTGCTGTGCCCACCACTCAGTAGGCTTTCTGCCACTCTGCTGTGGTCTTTGCACCCATCCTAGTGCCATACTGGCACACCCATGACCGCGCAGCCACTGCTCGTCATCACAGCCTCATGGAGAAGTGGTTGTAGGCTCCCATCCAGTCAGTCCCCATGCTGGGACTGGGAGCCATGAGCCCACTGCCCATTGGTCAGCTGTGTGGCACTCCCACCATGGGAGTGCACTTACCACCAGGGGGCAGCCCCTGTGTTGAGTGTCTGCCCCCTGGTAGTCAGTGCACATCATAGCTACCGGTCCACCGGTTGAGTGGTTGCTTAGGTTTTTATATATATAGATACTTCATTCCATTCTCTTCTGACCTATAAGTGTTCCTATTGAGAAGTCAACTGACAGTCTAATGGGAGCTCCCTTGTTGGTAACTTTCTGTCTCTTTCAGCCTTTAAGAGTCTTCCTTTGTCTTTAATGTCTGCCATTTTAATTATCATGTTCCTTGGTGTGAGTCTTTTGGAGTTCATATTGATTGGCATTCTCTGTTTCCTGAACTTGAGTGACTTTGTCCTTTACCAGGTTAGGGAAATTTTCTTCAAATAGGTTCTTTATTCCTTTCTCAGATTCTACTTTCTCTGGTACCCATATAATGCGAATGTTGTTACTTTCATGTTGTCTCAAAGATCCCTCAGAGTCTCCTCCTGCTTTTGAAGTGTTTTTTTTTTTCCATTTGCCACTCTGAATGGGTGTTTTTTTCTACCTTGTATTCTAACTTGCTGATTCAGTCCTCAGTTTCTTCTAGTCAACTATTGAATCCTTCTAGGGTGTTCTTTATTACAGTTATGTAACATTATTCATTTCCTCTTGATTCTTATTTATGTTGTGTATTTCTCATTTAGCTCCTTATAATTCTCAAGTTGCTTGTAATTGTCCCTCATATGTTTGAGCATTCTTATAACCATCACTTTGGTTTCTTTACCTGACAAATTACTTGCCTCCATTTTCATTTAGTTCCTTTTCTGGTGATTCCTCATTTTCTTTAATTTGGGGGTTATTTCTTTGTCTCCTCATTTTTTGATGTACCTTTATATTTGTTTCTATGTATTAGATCAGTGTTATTTGGGTTCTCCTGTTGTAGTTGAGTCTTTAACGTTATTGTCCTCTTCATGGATGGAGTCTCCTTTCAGGCTGGCTTACTATGTGGCTCACCCTTGACCATGTCATGTGAGCTGTTGTGTAGGTGCTGACTGAATGGAACAAAATACAATACAACAAAACACGAAACAAAAAAACAAACAAAAAAACAAAACAATGACATACACAAGACCTCTACAGCACCAATAAAAGCAATCACCAGAGAAGAGAGAATTAGGAAAGAGAAAAGAGAGCATGAATTGTAGAAAGAAAGGAAGTGAGAAAGAAAGAACGAAAGGAAGAGAAATACAAGGACAAAACAAAATAAACAAGCAAACAAAGGACAAACAAAAAATGGGGGGAGCACTATTTAGATGCAGAGCTGAAATAAAGAAAAATTAAGAATAAAGAATTAGGTGTCCCAGGGGAAAGAAAACAGTTTAAAATAAAGGAGGAAGAAAAGAAATTCAAAAGGAAAATAGAGGAGAAAGCAGATAGTCCTAAAATAATAAAATGAAAAAAGATTAGAAAGCAGGAGAAAAAGAGAGAACAGAAAGAAAAAAAAATGAGTAGTGAAAAACAAAAAAAAAGAAAAAAATTGAGTAGGAAAAGGAAAGGGAAAATTAGATATATTAACAAAACAATAAAGACTAGAATAATAAATCAATAAAGCAGATAGGTAAATAAGCTAAATTTAGAAAAAAAGAAAGGAAAGAGAAAAAAATTAAAACAGAAAAGAAAAAAAGTGAGAAGAGAATAAAAAAGTGAAGTGGCGTTTGTTTCAGCCGAGTTTAGTGCCCCATGGGAGCTCCCTTTGGATACTACTCTTCTGATGACTTTGGCTGACTGTTCTTCCTGCCTATTCTGGGCTTCCTGTGAGGTAGTTAGGTGCTAACCACTGCCAGACACTGTCCTCCTTTGGCTCTCAGCAACCTGCTTAAATCTCCAAGCATTTCAGCATTTGTGTCCATCTCTCACAGGCCTTGGCTGCAAGCAGGAGGGGCCAATCTTTCCTCTAAAGCAGGCTTGTTAGCAGCATTGGGCCCAGGGCTGGTCAACAAACTTCTCCTGTTCCCCAGGCTCCATCTCTGTCCACCTTTGCCTGTCAGCCAGCTGTCAATCTGAATCACTCAGAAGTCTGTTTCTGAAAGGGCTTTAGGCGGGGGAGGTGCTGTTCAGATTTCAGGGAATGTGGTGGTGTTTCCCGTTCCAGAGCTACTCCCAGAGCAAGTGGCCCCAAATATCACTCTGCCCTCGGCTGGGCAGAGATCCTTGTATGCAATCCAGTGGGATGGGCTGGAAACCTGTTTTCTATCAGCTCTCCCTGTGGGGAAAGTACCAGTCAGGTTTCCAGGTCAGGGGGGTGGATGGTCCCTCCCTCAATCCAGTCACCGATGCTCCTGAGATGTTCAAACCCATAGACTTGGCCTCTGCTCTTGTTTCTTCTGAAAGGGTCACCCTACAGGATGTGGCAGGCAGGGCTCCTGAGGGTGGGGCGGACTGTATCACCTAGGGTAGATTTTTCCTTTTTCTGCCCTGAGGCAACTGGGAGGGGCTGGCTCCTATCAGGAAAAATGGCCCTTATGACCAAATGCAGGAATCCTGGCTGCTGCTTTTTCACATCTCCCTGCAATGGTTCCTACCGCTGCCTCTCCTTAGGCACCTTGAGTCCATACCGTCCTCCCTATACAAAGGCCTTGGGTGAGTAGCTGCAAATGAAAACTCCTGTGCTCTGGGTTTAAAACAAACAAACAAACAACCCCCCTCACACCCTGCTCTACCCCCCATACACACACAGAACTGGGGCTTTCTCTCTGACCATCTCTGCCGTGGTTGGATGTTATGTGGGCCTTGGGTCTTGGGTCTTGGGTCTGGTGCTACGGGCTGTGCAGCCAGCCTGGGTTCCAGGCCTTGATCTTCTGAGGAAACAGACCCTCCTATAGCCCAGGCTCACTCCTCTCTCTTGGCCCCACCAGCCTGCTGCCCCCCCTCCCGTCCCCCCCCCCCCCCCCGGA
The DNA here is from genome assembly GCF_963455305.1 of Plecotus auritus. NCBI lineage: Eukaryota > Metazoa > Chordata > Mammalia > Chiroptera > Vespertilionidae > Plecotus > Plecotus auritus. The sequence continues at coordinate 65,380 of NW_027664331.1, read as the reverse complement.
GCTGGGTCAGCTCCTCTCATGACCTTGCCCCTCCTACCTGTCTCCAGGTGTTTCTGTCCTCCCTTGATATGTCTCCTCCTTAGTTGGACTCTAGTGATACCGAATTTTTTAACTGGAACCAGGATTCTTTGTCCGCCAGAATCGAAGAATGAATCCACAGACAGAAGAGTGGTATAGTAAAGATGGAGATTTATTGAAGAACAAGTACAGACTCCCACGTGGGGAGAGGTAAGAGTCCCACAGAATGGACTCCCATGTAGGGAGGGGGAAAAGAACCCACTGAGTCCCTCTTCCCTACTGCTTATAAAGGCTGCAGATCCTGGTGCCTTGATATCCCCTCTGATTGGTTACTATTCCCTTAGACTGGTTACTATAGTAACTCCTGGGCTGAAAGGTTGAACCTCACATGGGACAGTGAGGTTCTCCCTCCCTCCTCCCCTCTAGGCTTTCTCCTCCTTCTGAATGAAGGGCTTCCTTCTCTTTATTTTGTAAATGTGACCTTTCTTGGCTACTTCCAGTTCCCTTGTCTTATGTAAATATACCTGTTGCTCCCTCCTTGTCTTATGGAGATGTAACTGCACCTGGCTTCCTTGTGTTATGGAAATGTACCTTTTGGCAGTCTGCAGCCCCGTGATTTTCCCATGGACCCCAATTCTAAGAAATCCCTAAGCCTGCCTATATCCCCCTAAATTTCCTGCTTCACTAGTTGGTAATTCCAGATGAATTGTCTCCAATTTAGTTTTATTTCCAGTCGGGCCCTGGGAGGAGGTGCACCAAGTTCTGCCTGTTTGGCTGCCATTTTTTTCTCTCCTGATTTCTTCCTTGAGCTCATTGTTAACCCCCAAATGCGCTGATTTATAGGGGGCCTGGGAGAGGTAGGAGGGGTGAGGTAGTGTGGCCTCCGCTGATTGGTCGGGATCAGGTTGCACATGGGGGCAGGGCGCGGCTTACCTTCCCCTTGCATTTCTATTGGCTAATTCAAAAGTGTGGGTTGGGTTCTTGGAGAGGTTCTAGGGCGGGAACCTGACTCCACGAGGTGGAAGATATGGAACAAAGGGAACATGGAATCGGTCTCTCCCCGCCCTTTCATTCCCCCCTTGTCTTGAAACTTACAGGCCCAATCATGGGTCGGTTTGTATTTCTACTGGACAACATTCCTGGGTCACGAGGGTACACCATCCCAAATTCCCTGTACTGATAAAATCGGAGTCCCCAAGTCTTCCTTCCCCCTCCAGCATCAGGCAGGTCGAGCACGCTGTAGCTTGAGCTTGAGCGGGTTGCGTTGATCTCGATCGATGCCCCATTTGGTGACGAAGTCTTCCCGGATCACAGATGGGTCTGCTGACCGGACGTGAGTGTGATGGACCCAGGTCGCGACACCGTCTACCTTGAGAGCGGTGGGGGTCGTCAGCACTACGACGTAGGGACCCTTCCATCGTGGCTCAAGGGTCTCCCAGCGGCGGTGTCTCTTCACGTAGACCCAGTCCCCGGGCTTATGCTGATGAGGAGTCGGGGCTGGGCCGGTCTCGTAGATAGCGCGGAGGCGTGGCCAAATGTCTTCGTGCGCCCTCTGGAGCCCTCTCAAGGAAAGAAACAGTTCTTGACTTTCAAATTCTGTAAGAAATTTGGCTTTAAGGTTAGGGATAATAGGGGGTGGCCGGCCAAACATGATCTCATAAGGAGTAAAACCCAGGGTGTAGGGAGAGTTCCTAACCTGGTAAAGGGCATATGGAAGGAGAGCCACCCAGTCCCCGCCAGTCTCCATGGTCAATTTGGTAAGGGTCTCTTTTAGAGTTCTATTCATCCTTTCTACTTGCCCTGAGCTTTGGGGCCTATAAGCACAATGCAATTTCCAATTTGCCCCAATGGCCTTGGCCACTGCCTGCGTTACCTGCGAGACAAAAGCTGGTCCATTGTCTGACCCTATCTCAGCGGGAAAACTGTACCTGGGCAAGATGTCTTCTAGCAGCTTCTTAGCTACCATCTGAGCTGTTTCATGCTTAGTTGGACATGCTTCTACCCATCGGAGAAGGTATCTACAAATACTAAAAGATATTTATAGCCATACTTTCCTGGTTTAACCTCAGTGAAGTCGACCTCCCATTGTGCCCCAGGCTTGGTTCCTCGAAGCCTGGTTCCTTTTTCACTCGGCCTGATTCTCGCATTTGTGAGTTGACAGGTCTTGCAAGCAGATACAACCTGCTCTATTTTAACGTCCTGCTGGTGGATCTTAATTCTGGCGTGTCGGATTAAGTCCTTTAATTTACGTGCCCCCAGGTGAGTGGACCGGTGCATGTGTTTTATCATGGAGACTCCAAGCTGGTCCGGCAGTATGAGCTCCCCTTGTGGTGTATACCACCACCCCTTCTTCTCTTTTGCTTGGGGAAGCTTCCTAATGCGCTGTAACTCCTCCAGGGAATATCCTGGATGAACTGGCAGAACTGGGTCTCCTGGGTCTGGGAGCTGTAAGGCCATGGTGGGGATCGGAGAAAGGGGTACTGCCTTGGCCGCCTGGTCAGCCCTGCGGTTTCCTCTTGCCACTGGGTTGTCAGCCTTCTGGTGTCCTTGACAGTGTATGATGGCCAGTTTGGCAGGGAGCCATAAGGCTGAGAGTAAGTCGAGTATCTCCTGTTTATTCTTTATAGTCCTCCCCTCTGCTGTTAGTAGCCCTCTCTCTTGGTAGATTGCCCCATGAACATGAGCGGTGGCGAATGCATACCGGCTGTCTGTGTAGATGTTGAGCCGCTTTCCAGCTCCCAGTGTCAGGGCCTTGGTGAGGACCACAAGCTCTGCTCTCTTGGCTGACGTCCCGGAGGGTAGAGCCTCTGCCCATACAGTGTCCGTTTCAGTGACTACAGCCGCACCTGCATACCTGCTCCCGTCCCGTACGAAGCTGCTTCCATCGGTGAACCAGGTGACGTCTGCATCTGGAAGGGACTGGTTGATCAGGTCCTTCCGGAGCCCATGCACTTGCTCTAGGATTCCTGCACAATCATGTAGGGGAGCATCTAGGTCTGGGTCGGGCAGCAAGGTGGCAGGGTTGAGGGCCGCACTGGGATGAAACCGTACTCTGGGAGGGTTGAGAAGGAGACTCTGATAGTGGGTTATACGTGCATTGCTCATCCATCTATCAGGAGGCTGCTTCAGGACTCCCTCAATGGCATGTGGGGTGGTGATCCAGACTTCCTGCCCCAGGGTCAGCTTGTCAGCGTCTTTGACTAAAAGCGCCGTTGCCGCAATAATCCTTAGGCACGGTGGCCAGCCAGCAGCTACAGGGTCTAACTTCTTGGACAAATAAGCCACCGGGCGGCTCCAGGGGCCTAGGGTCTGAGTTAGGACCCCTTTCGCTATTCCTTTGTGTTCATCTACGAAGAGATGGAAGGGCTTCGTGATGTCCGGCAGGCCCAGGGCCGGAGCACTTAGGAGGGCTTTCTTTAACTGCTTAAAGGCTGCCTTCTCTCTTTCAGTCCATTCAAAGGCCTTTCCCTCTTTGGTTGCCTTGTATAGGGGCCTGGCAATCTCTGCGAAACCCGGTATCCAGAGGCGGCAGTAGCCAGCCGATCCTAGGAATTCCCTTACTTCCCTTCGGGAGGTGGGGGATGGGATTTTCAAAACAGTCTCTTTTCTGGCATTCGACAGCCGCCGCTGTCCACCCTCCAGGATGTATCCCAGGTAACTCACCCTTTCTTTGCATATTTGAGCCTTCTTTGCAGAAGCCCGGTATCCAAGGGCCCCCAAGGAGGCCAGCAGGTCTCTTGTCCCCTCCTTGCAGTCCTCAGCTGTGTCTGCTGCAATCAGGATATCGTCCACATACTGAAGGAGAGTGAGGTTGGGGTGTGCTCTCCGGTACTCACCCAGGTCCTCATGCAGGGCCTCATCGAAGATGGTGGGCGAGTTCTTGAACCCCTGAGGCAACCGAGTCCACATCAGTTGTCCACTGTAACCCTCTTCCGGGTCATGCCATTCGAAAGCAAACAGGGGTTGACTACGGGGAGCGAGCGCCAAACTGAAAAAGGCATCCTTCAAATCTAACACAGTATACCAGACACGGGAGGGTGCCAGAGAGCTTAAGAGAGTGTATGGGTTGGGGACCGTTGGATGTATGTCCATAACTCTTTTATTTACTTCTCGGAGGTCCTGTACCGGTCGGTAGTCATTCGTGTGGGGCTTCTTGACTGGCAGGAGGGGGGTGTTCCAGGCAGACTGGCAGGGGACCAGCACCCCTAGGCCCCTCAGTCTCCGAATGTGTGGCTGAATTCCCTTCTGGGCTTCCTGAGGCATGGGGTACTGTTTGATTCTCACAGGGCCTTCCCCTGGTTTTAACTCTACCAGGATTGGGGCCCTGTGGGCGGCGAGCCCCACTCCCCCTGTCTCTGCCCAAGCCGTGGGGAACTCCTGCAGCCATTCGTCTGTGCTGCCCTCTATTGGAGAGGCTTTTTGGTGAAGCCGGTACTCATCCTCCAGCCTTATGGTCAGGACCTGAATGGGGTGGCCCTTGCCATCAGTAACCTGAGGCCCCCCTTGTCTGAAAGTTATCTGAGCTCCAATCTTAGTGAGCAAGTCTCGTCCTAACAGTGGGTAGGGGCATTCTGGAATTACCATAAAAGAGTGGGATACCCAGCCCGTCCCTAAATCCACCGTTCTTCAGGTAGTCCATGAATACTGGCTCATACCAGTTGCCCCTTGTACCCAAGACTTCTTATTTGTTAATTTTCCTTGAAGCGTACAGAGGACCGAGTGTTGCGCTCCGGTGTCAACAAGGAAGTCAATGGGGGTCCCCTCCACTTTAAGAGTTACCCTGGGCTCCGGGAGGGGATCCAAACCCCGACTCCCCTAATCACTCAGTTCATCTAGCTCCAGGACCTTCACTCGATCCGCTTCGCCTCCCTTTTTGCTGGCCCTTTTTGGACACTCTTGTTTCCAGTGCCCTATCTCCCTACAGTAAGGACACTGATCTTTCTGCAGCTTCCACCTCCCGCCCCGGGCGGTCCCCTTACCGTCCTCCTGGTTGCCAGCGAGTCGGCGGAGACGGCGGTGAGTCCGCGGTGGTGGCGAGCAGGATCTTAGCTAGGTCTCGGGTTTGTTTGCTGCTCGCAGCCGCCGCAGCGTGAGCCTGCCTTTCTTCCGGGGGCTCCCTGTTATTATACACCTTCTCGGCTACCTCCAGTAGGTCCTTTAAACTCTTCTCCCCCAGCCTATCTACTTTTTGCAGTTTCTTTTTAATATCCGCAGCCGATTGGTTTACAAAGCTTATGATCACAGCTGCCTTGTTTTCAGGAGCTTCTGGATTCATGGAGGTGTAGGTGCGGTATGCCTCCATGATCCGTTCTAAAAAGACAGCTGGAGACTCATCCCTTTCCTGCTGAACATTCCCTACCTTGGCCAAATTAGTTGGCTTTCTAGCAGCCATTCAGAGACCCCCCCATTAGAGTCTGGCGGTAGACCCGGAGCCTCTCCTTACCTTCTGCCGTGTTGAAATCCCATTCAGGCCTAGTTAAGGGAAAAGAGACATCTATCTGGACCGGGTTGGTGGTTGGGTTCCCGTCCACGCCTGGAACCACTTTCCGGGCCTCATTGAGGATTCTTTCCCTCTCCTCAGTTGTGAACAGGACCTGTAAAAGCTGTTGGCAGTCATCCCACGTGGGCTGGTGGGTGAAAAGGACAGAATCTAACAGATCAATAAGCCCTGCTGGCTTCTCAGAGAACTTAGGATTCTGAGCCTTCCAGTTGTAAAGGTCACTAGTGGCAAAAGGCCAATAGTGATGGAGTTGATTGCCATCCGCATCTGGGGGCCCCGCGGCTCGTAAAGGTAGGGCTTTAATAGTGGAGTCAGGGGCTGTGACAGACAGTTCCCTCTGAGCCCTTTGTCTAGTAAGAGGCGGGCTTCCCACTGGAACCGCAGCTGCTCTCGGAACTCCGCCCCGAGACGCTCCCCTTTGCGTGGGAGCATCGCCCCCCTGTGAACTTCTAGGGGGCTGATATGAGGGAGGAAAGATTAGTTCCTCTTCAGTTCCCCCCTGAAAGACAGGGTAGAGGGGAGCTGAAGGCGGGATGAGGTCCTTCTTCTTCTTCACCTTCTCCGTTTCCTGCAAAGCAAGTATGGGCTTCAGCTCCAGGGAGCACGGGGACAGAAAGGGCTTAAGCCAGGAGGGTGGATCTTCCACGAGGTCCTGCCAAGTAATAATGTAAGGGAGTTGATCAGGATGTCCCTTCTTGGCCTGAGAGACGATGTCCCTCACCTGGTGGATGGTGGGGAGGTCGAAGGTCCCCTCCGGCGGCCACCCGACACTAAAAGTTGGCCATTCCCTAGAACAAAAAGTTTGCCACCGGCCCTTCCGGACCTCTACACTGAGTTTGCTAGCTCTTCCCTTAACCTCTTTGAAATGATCAACCATAATGCTTAAAGGAGTGGTTTGAGTCTGTCCCATGATGTCCGTCAACAGAGTACACAAAACAAAACAGAAAAACACAGACACAGACAAACAAAGGGCCCTTGAGACAAGCTTTCCAACGCGAGTCGTTGGAACAAAAACTGACAAAACCGAAAGTGCAGACAACGGCCTCACGCCGATCGCTGGGAGCTACCCACCTCGTCCCAGAGGTTCGAGGGGAATACACGTCCCTCCTGAAGGAGGATCAGGATGTCTCCCGATTCCTCCCGCCCATGGTCCTCCGGTGCGTCCACCTAGACCGCTTCGGGCACTACCAGAGATTCAGAAATGAGCTCACACAAAAAAGAGACAAGGAATAGACAGACACCTACCGTGGCCAGTCAGACTCTCCGGATCGGGGGTCCCTTGAGGTTCTTGGGGATCCCAGACGAGCCCCCAAATGTTATGCCCAGATTTCATGATCCCCAAAGACCACCAGGGAGCCGAGTCCGATGCAAAAGCAAAGAGCCTTTAATCGAGCTAGCTCGAGCCCAGTCCCCCCCCCCCCTCCACACACACACACCCCGGAACAGCGGTGAGGTGGAGAGAGAGAGAGAGAGAGAGAGAGTCAGCCCCCAAACGCGCTGATTTATAGGGGGCCTGGGAGAGGTAGGAGGGGTGAGGTAGTGTGGCCTCCGCTGATTGGTCGGGATCAGGTTGCACATGGGGGCAGGGCGCGGCTTACCTTCCCCTTGCATTTCTATTGGCTAATTCAAAAGTGTGGGTTGGGTTCTTGGAGAGGTTCTAGGGCGGGAACCTGACTCCACGAGGTGGAAGATATGGAACAAAGGGAACATGGAATCGGTCTCTCCCCGCCCTTTCAACTGTTTAGTTACATATTATCTATCTTCCATGTCTTATGTGTTTTTCAGTTTTTTTTTTCTGATAATTGATTTCTAGTTTTATATCATTGTGTTCAGAGAAGATGCTTGATGTGGTTTCAGTTGTTTTGAATTTTTTGAGACCTGTTTTGTGCCCTAACATATAGTCTGTCCTAGAGAATGTTTAATGTGCACTTGGAAAAAAGGTATATTCTGCTGCTTTGAAGATGCTCTGAAAATATCTATTAAACTCATCTGATCTACTGCATTGTTTAAGACCACTGTTTCCCTGCTAATTTTTTTCTTGACAATCTATCCATTGATGTCACTGGGGTGTTAAAATTTCCTATTATCAATGTTGATCTCTCTCTTAATGTCCATCAATATTTGCTTCGTATTTTTAGGTGCTTCTATTTGGGGTATATAAACTTTTATAATGGTCATATCCTCAATGTCTTTCTTTGTCTCTTATTAGAGCCTTTGTTTTAAATTCTACTTTGTCTGATACAAAGCATTGCTACCCCAGCTTTATTTCCATTTACATAAAATACTATTTTTCATCTCTTTAATTTTAGTCTGTGTGTATCTTTCCTTCTGAAGTGGGTCTCTTATAGACAGCACACATGTGGGTCTTATTTTTTTAAATTTATTCAGCCATCCTCTGTTTTTTTTTCAGAATTAAATTTGTTGCACATTGATAGAAATTGTGGGAAAGATTTCTATTTTCCCACATTACAGTACAACATTTCAACTGAATATTTTTTGTCATAAATCATATCTTTCTGTTTTGTGAAACTGAAACAAGCTTATATTCATCAAGGTAAAGCAAAATGACTTATTAAATGATTGTTTAAAAATTTTAAATTCAGACCTAAACATAGGGCTTAATTATTAACATTCTATATTGTTACAGAAAACCGAAGAAGAACAAAGCAATACTTAGAGAGATGGAGTTACATTTATTACGCGCGGGTCCAGAGGAGAATGTCTCTCAAATTCTGGGCCCCAACATGCAGGAATTTTCCCTACTTATATGTTTTTACCTTCTTTGTCTCCCAAATATGGGGTGTTTCCGGCCCCTTTTGCAAGTTCTTAAAGAACCCGTATGTGCTGGGGCCTTGAGACCTCAACCAGAGGCCTGGCCTGGCGCCAGCACTGATAACCTTGTCTGGGGAAGGTTTAATGGCCTCTCTGAAGTGGGAGTAGTCTTAGCAAGCAAGAATTTACAGAAGCCAAATAGCAGGGCTAAAATATCAAACAGCAGTATTTATATAAGATGGATGCTTCATATAATCCATTACTAAATTATTTCCGTCATCAATTAGCACACATTTATAAAGATGCTTTCCTAACATTGTTTTAGTCAGTTGGAATACAGAAGAAATATTTACAACAGTTCAGAAATATGAAGCAAACATTTTTGCTACTTATTAAACTGTGTGGGAACTTTACCACATGTATTGTATTCTGACTAAACTTTATAGTCAATAAATTTGTTTTCAAATAGTTTTTTCCAATAATCTAAAAATTCAGCTATTTAAAATGAAATAATTGCTACTTTTGTATATGCATAAAACTAATTTGAAAAAATTGTCTGGCTAAAGTGAAAGTTTAAAATTAATTTGGTAGATAAAAGTAAAGCAAATTTTTCTAATGGATTGTTGATTTCCTACAGTAGTTGATTTCAAACATATGTACAAAAGAAGTAAACTAAAACACAATGCTATAAAGAGAATCATCTTTGAATAAATAATCTTAGGAATTAGTTTTTAAGATCAGTATTAAATATTTCAGAGCATACTAGTACATCACCTAAATTCTTTGAGTTAATTACAGAAAAATGTAACCACAGGATTATTCTTCACCTGGACTGAAGATTGCAATAACTATCTATAATCTATAATAATTTATAATAATAAAAGCATAATATGCTAATTAGACCAGTCAATCAAACAACCTTCTGGACGTCATTCTGGATGTCCTTTTGAACGAAGCCATGGCAGCAGGGGCCGAGGAAGAGGCAGTTAGGGCCAATCAGGCAGACAGGCGAGCAGTTAGGGCCGATCAGGCAGGCAGGCAGAGTGGTTAGGGGCAATCAGGCAGGCAGGCAGAGGCAGGTAGGGGCAATCAGGCAGGCAGGTGAGCAGTTAGGGGTGATCAGGCAGGCAGGTGAGTGGTTAGGGGTGATCAGGCAGGCAGGCAGTTGAGTTGTTAGGATCCAGCAGTCCCAGATTATGAGAGGGATGTCCAATTGCCAGTTTAATAAACTGTCAGTCGGACATCCCCCAAGGGGTCCCAGATTGCGAGAGGGCGCAGGCTGAGCTGAGGGGCCCCCCTCCCTGTGCTGAATTTCGTGCACCGGGCCGCTAGCATAAGCATAACTTTGGACAAAGGTAAAGTTTAAGAAATAAGTAATGTAAGAAGTTTGAATTGATGTTTGGTTTCTCTATATAAGTGTAGACATACTTTAAATACCACCATGAATGTGATTCAGAATGTGAAATTACAGCTTGTACTAACATCAGATGTCTATAATAAGGAGGCAATATGTGATCTGTTATGAAGGATAAAAAGAAAGAATTATGAAGGATAAAAAGAAAGTAATTGTAACAGAAAAAGAAAAGCTTGGTCCCCAAAATAAAAGGTCCATTAATTGAAGTGAGCAATATTACTCTTTATTGACATTTAAAAACAGTATCCCTGTTATTAGAAATAATGTAATTACACCTCATTCTTTTTATGCATTATAATCATTAAGTATATATGAATCTATATATATAAAAGGCTAATATGCAAAGTGTCCCATCGGGAGTTCGACCAGGAGACCGGGAGTTTGATCACTCACTATGATGTGCGCTGACCACCAGGGGGCAGAGCAGAATGAAAGAAGGCCCCAGCCGGCAGCTGGAAGGCCCCAATCGGCCCTGATCGCCAGCCAGGCCTAAGGATCCTACCCGTGCATGAATTTCGTGCACTGGGAATCTAGTACATATATAAAAATATAGATACTGCATGGTGACTAAGTAATTTTGGTATAAGTCCATAGATTAAGCCACAACATTCATAAATAGTTTATGTCTTAACTGCTCATTTATACCTGAAAAGGTTTTCATTAAGCATACTACCGTGTTTTCCCGAAAATAAAACATCCTCCGAAAATAAGACCTACTTACAGGTTACCTTCTGAGTGAAATATAAGGCATCCCCCGAAAATAAGGCCCCCAGGCTCTGTCTCAGAATGAAAATTAATTTACCGTAAACTGGTCACTAGGGCCGCCCCGACTGGCGTCTAGCAACCAGTGACGTTACGCGGAGTCCTGACGTCACTGCTGTGTGGAGGCTGAGCGGAGGTTGGAGTGAGCGGTGAGCGCGGGGCGGGAGAGAGGAGGAGACTTTCGCAGATGCGTGTAGAAGAACAGGAGGATTAGAGCGGATGGGACGCGGCGAAGGTGGTGAGTGCTGGTCTGTCTCTGGTGACACTACCTGATGCTCATGGCCGCCTTCATGATGACTGAAGGTTCTCAGTCAGTGGCAGACCCTGTTCCAGCCCAGATCCAGGCCCCAGCAAGTCCAGTGACAGTCCCCAGGCAGACCCCAGGGGGTAAATGTCTGATAAAGGGGTAGGGGGGATGTCTGGTGAAGGTGTTCAGTGGCACAGGGGTGGGGGGAGGGGCATCACTTAAAATGACACAGGAGGATCAGAGGGGGCAATCAAAATGACACAGGAGGATCAGAGAGGACAATCAAAATGACACAGGAGGATCAAAAGGGGTTACTAAAATTGTAATCCCCCTCTGATTCTCCTGTGCCATTTTGATTCCCCCCTCTGATCCCCCCTGTGTCATTTTGAGTGATCCCCCTCCCCCCACCTTGATACCCCAATTTCTTTTTTTTTTACCCCTAGAAATGAGCGCAAAAAGAAAAAGCTACTCCTTGGAGTACAAGAAAGGAATCGTGGAAGACTCTTGGGGCCAAAATCTTACTGCTTTCTGCAAAGAGAAGATGTTGAGTATCCGATTGGTCCGAAAATGGCGAGCAGAGTATGGTAACCTCACTGAACAAGTGGACAAGGGAAATGCTAAAAAGCGTAAGTGTGGATCAGGTCGGCAACCATTATTTTCCGAGCTGGAAGACCTGATCTGTGAATGGGTTGTTGACAGGAGAGCAAAGGCTTTGGTTGTGAATAGGGCTCAGATTCAAGAATTTGCCCTTGCAATGGCACCACAGTTTGACATAGCCCCTGAAGACTTCAAAGCATCACAACACTGGCTGGATAATTTCCTTCAGCGAAGTGAACTGTCTTTAAGAAGATCTACAACATTGTTTAGGTTGGAAGATACTCAAGTTATTAAGTGAGCACTTGCATTCAAGTCCTTTATTGATGATGCTGACTTCTCTAAATACAATCTTTCCAACATGATTGCTATGGATGAAATTGCAGTGTTTATGGGCCAATCATCTCAAACAACAATTGAACAGCGGGGTGCCTCCTTGGCGTACATTCCCTCCACTGCTTACAAAAGCACATGTGTTTCCTGTATTTTGGCAATTCGTCTGGATGGCACTAAAATCCCACCTTTAATCATTTCTAAGGGCAAGAAGGAAAAGATTGAACGTGTTTTGGGCATTTTTATTCTTGAAACTGAAAAAGCCTGGGCCACACAAGCAGTTATAAGGAAGTGGGTTGATTTAATGCTGCCGCTTGTTATAAGAGGGAGCCAAAGAGGTCTGCTAGTCTGGGATGCAGCCAGCACTCACCGCGCTAAAGACATGAAGACATTTCTTCACGAAAGAAAAATAGATCAGATAATGATTGCCGCAGGAATGACGGCCTATCTCCAGACTCTTGATATTGCAATAAACAAGCCATTCAAAGACAATTTGCGCATGGAAATTAATGACTACATTGAAAATAGAATGGAGAGAAATCAGCGTGGAAACTTTGTGAAACCTCAACTGCAAGAAGTTGTGACTTGGGTGAAGAATTCATGGGAGAAAATCACTGACAGTTGCATTGCAAATGCACTGCGAGCAGGCTACCTTGACAAGAAGTACTCATTTAAAGACAGTGCTATTGCTAAACATGAGAGATTTGGTCCACTGATTCTGAAAGAAATGGAGTCACAAGAAATTCACCAGGAAATTCAGGAATTGGATTGTTATGATGATGTTCCAGAAGATGATGACATGATTGTCATTGAATAAATGAGTAAATTCTTGATACTGTAGGATTCACAGTTTGTCTGGTTTGTGTTGACAACTACTGTACTACCGTACCGTATATAGGTAATAAATTGCCTTTATTTTCATTTAACAATAAATGTGTACCGTATTCTTCTTCATGGAAAAATAAGACATCCCCTGAAAATAAGACCTAGCGTGTCTTTGGGGCAAAAATTAATATAAGACACTGTCTTATTTTCTGGGAAACACGGTAGGATAATGGAGATATTTCCAAATAGGGAAAAGATGTAGACCACCAGAAATATTACAAAGAGTGGTGTCTCCAGCCAGGTGTGATCAGAAAATCCCAATAAGATAAAATCATCCAGTGAGCTCTGATTGTTGATCCACATATTGACGCAATAAGTAAAATTCCAACCAAGAACTCCGAATACCCACTGCTGGGAATGCTCATCAATGGCAAAAGGAAGCCACTGAGAACTAGAAAGAAGAGAAGCTAAGATCAAAGTTTCATTTTTGCTGTAACCTGTATCTATATCCTGATTATGGTAAAAATGTTGAGTAAACATCATCAATGTAATGTTGAAAGATTATCGAGAAAAGAATAAAGACCAGCAAAATACTTGGAATATTTTGCTTACTTAATGGGTGTCTTCTGGTTAGCTACTCACTCCTTCTGGATTTTGATGTCTTCTCTTCTAAAGTTTCAGTAGAACTACCATTAACACTGTCTGTCCTGAATATTTAATTGAAACAACAGAATATGGATTAAAACAGGTGGAGAGAATTTAGAGCTTCCCAAATATAGGTCAAACAAAAGACAGTATGAAGAAGGCAGATGACTCAGCAGTTGAGGGTTGAGCCAAGGAATCTTGGTATCTTCATTTTCCTCAAACTGATCCTGGTTGGGAGCATCATGGGAACTGGAATACTTTATAAAATTGCACTATGAAAGGATGGAATGTCAGCATTCCTTCTACACTCTCTAAACATTAATCCTGGACAGCATACACACAAAATAATCAGGTCTTATTTGCTGTGAAAATGCTACTTAAAAAATTTCTGGATAAATTTGATGAAATTTTAACCCCTAAGTGAAATCCCCTTGTGGACAGGAACACATGACAAAATCTATTCTTTTTGTACAATTCCTTTAAAAATTTTTTCAACTACAATTGATATACAATATTATATTAGTTTCAGGTGTATAACATTGTGATTAGGCTGTACAAAAGTATTCTTAAGTATTTTCCACTCTACTTCTTTATTAATCCTTCAGAGCACTTTAATTGTAATTTTCTTACCATACACTCTACATTTTATTATGTGTATATGTATATGTATATGTACATGGAAATGTATGTTTTAATTCCTGTACCTAGTTGATTCTCTTGACTAGATTGATTGCATACTCTATAATACTATGTGACTTGTAGAAGCAAGATTGTATGTTTAATATGATATTTACTACATTTTAATTCATTTGAAGTCAATCAAAACCAACAACTACAAAACTCCCCTTTGATGTTCTGATATGTTATATTACTTTGGCATCTTGATTTTATTATTTCTTATCCACTTATGACATCATCAGTTTCACTACTTTATCACAACAGAACCCAGATACATCATTTACTTTTCCATTCCAAATGCAAGATGTCAAAGCAGAGTTTAAATATATCCAACTTTAGTCTTAGCACAAACATTTAAAAAGTTTTATTGCTAATTCTGTAGATGATATAACTAATTGACCAATAAATAAATTTATTTTATTTGCTAAAAATCAATAGATTTTAATATATCACATCATACCGTTGTGATACTAGATTTGCTCACTTAGAGACTAAGAATCAAAGTATGTATTTGCATAATTCCATGCTACTTTTATGATAAACGAATATGAATTTGCTTTGTAAATTAAAAAGAAAGCTATACAGTATAACATAAAAGGAGAAATGTAAGGACTGCTTACATGATAAAATTACATAATAATGATTCTAAAAATTTTTAGGTGCCAGTGACCCTCTGTGAAAAATTAAGGTGGTTATTTTTTTAAGACTCCTCCCCTTAGAAACCCTGTCATTTCTTCTCTCTATAATTACACTCTTTATGTAAAACTGCTCCTCTGAAGTTAATTTTCTTCTTCATTTCTTATCCTGCGATAGCAAGATTTTAGGAACAGAGCCTTGGAAATATGATTGTATTTGTGTTGCATTGTATTCCCAAAGAAATGGGACAGATATCATTGCCAGCTAATTGAAGGATTATTATAGAAATAAAAAATATTTTAATTCAACATTAAGAAACAATTTTATCTTTACCCATATTTCTGAAATGAATCTGGCCTAATCTATTATGGTCAAAGGAAGACCACTCCCGGGTCGCAGGGTTACTTACAGAAGGACGCCCCTTCCTGAGAGTCCAAGCAGTTTCCTGTCCAATTAAAATCCTAAAAGAGGGGCGATTGCAGAACTTATCCTATATGGCTTGTTTTCTTGCTAAAGATTAAGAAGCTCATTATTTAGTTACCTGCACGCAGATAATGTTTTTGTAAATCTAAAGAGAGCTGAATTTCTCCTCCTACCTTTCGAAGATTACTGTCATGTTATTTTCATAATATTTACGTTTTTCAACTTCACCTCTCTAAATGGGCACAACATGCTATTAGGTTTTTGAGATCAGCTTTTACTGTTAGGAATAAAATCAAATCACATAGTCCAGGGGAGTAGTAAAGTTACTAAAGGATATGTAGCATATATTATTGGCTTTCAGAATGCATGATAGTGTTAACATAAAAAACCCATTGAAACCTGTAAAGAATTTTTGTGAGTTTATTTGAGCCAAACTGTCGACATATGCCGGGAAGGAGAACCTCAACGAATTGAGGTAATGCTCCGGAGAATGGCGGGTTTCATTTGTATTTATACGTTGCAATCAAAGGAGGGACATAGGTGGGTTACATGCAATCCATTGGTGATAGATTAAGGAGGTGGGATAAAGCAAAGCAGAGGAAACCCCTGGGATTGGATAAAAAGTAAAATGTGGGACACATACTTAGGTGGGTGCAGGAACAATTAACATGATAATGAAGGAATTTGTGGTATCTGTCTTGGCACCCACCACATTTGGTTGTGCCCCAGGGGCTCCAGAGAAAGGGAAGTTACAAGTTACCCAGACATTTCAAGGGTATGTTATCGTAGATGCAAAAAGACAGATAGGCTCAGTTAAGGTAAAGGTTGACCTTGTCAGTGAAGATACTGGCCTAGGATGTAACTGCCCACCATAACTGCGTTTAGTTAAAGTTTAATTTCAGACCATCCTTTGTGGTTACTTTAGGTCTCTGAGTTTGCAAGACTGTCATGCAGGCCTCCCCTGAGCTTGTCAGATCAGCATGTGGCCCCTTTCGTCCACAATAGCATGCCTAAATATTGAAGACTTATAAGAACATAGAGGTAAGATGAATAATGATGAAAGATAGCAATAGATTACATGAGACAGTTGAATTAAGGGGAAATATAAAGAAAGAAAAAAAGAAGGAAAAAGATAAATATATAAAGATAGTAATGTTCTGTCTAGTACATTGTAGATGTTTTGTTAAATAAATCTCTGTTAAATATGTGAATATTTAGATAAAAAGAAAAAAAAACAGGAAATAAAAATTAAAAGAGTAAAACTAAATCAAGCAATTCAGCTTGTTTGCCTAGAAACAACTGCTGGGAGTTTTTGCCTTTCTGTATGTATATGAAAATTATGAGAGTAGTAGAGCTTAATTTATCTAAATAGGAAGTTAAACATGCTTATGGGTCTCCCAGAGGATAAGAAACTGGAGCTGGGAAGACAAAAGCTCTATATCCCCTAAGCAAACGGGATGTGCAAAGGGATGCATGGGCAACCAAGAATAACTAAGAAAACACGGAGTCCATTACTTTAGATGTCTGGACTCTAACACTAGTTAACAATTTTCTAAGCATGAGTCTGATATAATACAGGGTAGGACAAAAGTAGGTTTACAGTTGTCAGTCTGTGAAACACAGAGTTAATACAGCTATTATAATAATAATCTGCATGTCTTTTTTCCATACAAACAAATGTAAACCTACTTTTGCCTCTTGTTAATAAACAAAATAGAAACAATATGTACGTGTTTATTTAGCCTCTGATTCACTGTATTTTGTCTGAATGTTACAGTCTAAGGCTCTTGGCTATAGTTTTAATGCTATGTTCTATAGATTTCCTTATTCTAGATTGTAATAGATTCAAACTGTTGTGGAGCGAGCGCGAGTGAACGACCATTGGAGCCCAGACCAAATTAAAATTTAGGGAGCCTTTATTAGCCGGTCAGCTGGCCGGCCAGCCAACTAGCGACTGCTCTGCCTTTCTCCATGCAGGGAGTCCAGAGAGCAGCCCCGACCCTTTGTGCAGGACCACTTTTAAGCACATTAACCACATCCTGTTTTTGCAGAGCAAGTAACCCAAGACAAAACAGTTTTTCCTAAGCAAAGTCAGGATCATGCCATTGAGGACCATGTTATTCACAGGGTCATCCTGTTCTTCAGAAAGCTGACAGTGTTCTATGAAAGAAGGCCTACGTGCTGGGAAGGGGCCATGAGACCGTATCTCAAGGCCTGGCCTGGTGTCAGCACTGACAACTCCATCTGGGGCATAGTCCACGGCCTCTCTGGAATGGTAGTAGTAAGCATGCTCAAAAATTCCCACTCTCCAACAAAAAAGTCTTTGATTTGTTTAAATGGTAGGCCTTTCAGAGCTTCATTGGTTTCTACACCAAATCAATTTTATTATTCACAAATTTTATAATGCAAATGGCAGTTTCAATCTAGTGCAGTGGTAAAAAGGCACATCTCAAAATATTTAAACTAAAATACAAGGTTCCTCAAGTAAATAACACTAATAATAACATTTGTATTTTCCCATAACTTTCCCCAAAATAAAATAATGTACAACCAGGGTTTGCAAATACCAGAATGTTCATCTCAAAGTTTCCATAAACATATATAATTAATTATACGTGTGTACATGTATACAGTTGCTTTTGTACATATATGCAGTCCTCCTCACATATATATTTGTTTTGTTCTCATAATCATTTTGTAAAGTAAGAATACTTTTTTTAAAAAAATATATTTTAGATTTCAGGGCATTTCTTTTTTTTTAGTATATTTTATTGATTTTTAACAGAGAGGAAGGGAGAGGAATAGAGAGTTAGGAACATCGATGAGAGAGAAACATCTGTCAGCTGCCTCCTGCACACTCCCTACTGGGTATGTGCCCACAACCATGGTACATGCCCTTGACCAGAATCGAACCTGGGACCCTTGGGTCCCCAGGCCGACGCTCTATCCACTGAGCCAAATCGGTTAGGGCAAGAATACTTTTTTTAAGGATAGAAGAGAGGAAACTAAGGCAGTATGAGGTTACAGGACTTGCCTAATTACTAGTAAATTCAGAAACAAATATTTGAATAATATATGATTTTGAAGTCAGTACATTTTAAATAATCCTATTGTTCTTTTCTCAAACATTTTTTATAGTTTTAAAATCCTTATAGCATCAACATTTTTAAAAATCCTACCTTATGAAGCAAACAAGCAAGGTGACCTCTAGACTATCCTTTCCTCCCCAAACCCCTGCTGCACTGAACTGATGCTGGGCTGTAATTCGTCAGTTGGATTAGTTTGTAACAAAGATATGGGGATTTATGGAAGGCTGACCTGTGATTCAAATGTAATACCCAGACACTGGTTTGCTGTTTGGGTTTTTTCTCAGTTCTGTAGAGTATCAACCAAGCTCTCTCTGACCTACTAAAGGGTCAACTTCAAGAAACTGACTCCAGTGTATGGCCACAGACTCTGTAAACCCACAGGAGCTCTCCCAGGACTTTCATACCATAGCTGTCTTGGACCCACCATTTTATTTCAACCCCTGAGATTACGCCTAATTAAGGTCTGTTGGTATCAGCATGTCCAGGAGAGGAAAACCAGAGGGATGAGTAGGTGAGACAACTTGAGAAGCAATTAGGAAAATATTTCCAACAAAAGACAAACTTTGGGTATGTAAGTTTGGAGAGTCATCTCTGAGGAAAATAAATCAATTCCAGTAAGACTTGATTTTAGGGGTTGTTGAGATGATCTTTATAATATAAGTTATAAAATAGGTAAAATTTCCCTTTACATATGCTTACTAATTCTGAAAAAAATGGGACTTCATACAGTTGTGAAATTAATCTTTTAAAAATATGATTTTAATGTTTCCCTCCAAATGGTCCCTCATTCTCACTCTATACATATTATATAAGATATTTAATAAACATAAGATATATTAATTCATTTTATAATCATAGCCACTGCATAAATTAGGGAGATAGATTTTAATTATTTATATTTAGCTGATGACAATTCCAAAACTCAGAAAAATCAGCTTGCTCAAGATCACAGCTAGGTAGAACAGGAACAAATTTAACGTTTCCAATTTTGATCTAGTTTTTCTTCCTCCAAGTTATTTAGTGTTATTAATTTGGACTCCTCAGTTTGAACATTCACGTGTTTTTGTCTAACATCTCCATTACATTCGCCTTCTTTTCTTTCACAATGCTTATGGAGCAGCACAAAGAATAATGGACATGAAACTGTTAGGATTGTTTGTCAATACCAAATCTGTGATCTTGGACAAATAACCCCAAATGTCAGACTTTGTACATCTTTGTCATAAAAAGTCTGGTTTTTAAAACTTCTGAATTAACTTGATCTCAACTTATAATATGAAATTAAATTTACATAGCTCCAGGAAAGTGCATGGAGGTTTAGTTTATCATTATGGTGGAATTTCATATCATCAGGAGAACTCAGTAGAATCTGATTGTGTGAACTGACCTAAAATTTGTTTAAAAAATACATAAATTAAATTTCTACCTTAAATTTAATTTTAAAACAATGAAAAATCTAAATTTAGAAACAAGATATCATGCAAAAGATCCACAATCACACAAAAGATCATTAAGAACTCAGAGATCTTCAAATGATTGATATATTGATACATAAAATTAAAATTTCTGCAGAGACAAGAGAATGAAAAAAAAAGTGACAGACTTCAAAAATATTTGTGAAGAATGTGAAGGACAAAAGGCTAAACACCTTAATATGTCCCAGTCTATTATAAACCACTGTGGAAAAGACCAGTGATCCAAATAGAAATAATGGCAAAAGACAAGGACAGGCTTTTAGATGACTTTCAAATATCCGATACATACAAAAAATGCAAATTAAATTACAGTGAGATACAATTTTTACTTAACAAATTGGCCAAGAGAAAAACTTATATCATGTGAAAAGCCACTTTGATTTAGTCGTTTCATAAGGCATTTGACACTGTAACTTCATTTCTAGACATTCCCCTGACAGATGTTTCCACATATGCATGAAGAGATGGATGCACAAGGACCTTTCCTGAAGCATTATTTTCATTAGCAAAGGGCTACAAACATAAAAAATGGCCACCAGTTCCGAATTTGTTACATAAATTTTTACAATGTATAATTATTCATTTATTTAAAATGAGACAAGTATATAGCTACAGAATAGGACTGGTCTCCAAAATATTTATTTATTTATTTATTTATTTATTTATTTATTTATTTATTTATTTATTTATTTATTATTCTTATTGTTGAAAGTAATACAGATGTCCCCCTTTCTCCCCCCCCACCATTTACCTCCTCCACCCCACCCTGCCCCCCAACCTCAGGCCTTCACCACACTGTTGTCTGTGTCCATGTGTTATGCATATATGCATACAAGTTCTTTGGTTGATTTCTTCCCATCCACTCTCCCTCTCCTCTCTGAGATTCATCAGTCTGTTCTTTGCTTCTGTCTCTGGATCTATTTTGTTCATCAGTTTATTTTGTTCTTTAGATTCCACATATAAGTGAGATCATGTGACACTTGTCTTTCTCTGACTGGCTTATTTCACTTAACATAATACTCTCCAGGTCCCTCCATGCTGTCTCAAAGGGTAAGAGCTCCTTTTTTACAGCTGCATAGTATTCCCTGGTGTAAATGTACCACAGCTTTTTTATCCACTCATCTAAGTGATGTGCACTTGGGCTGTTTCCAGATCTTAGCTGTTGTAAATAGCACTGTTAGGAACATAGGAGTGCATACATTATTTTTGGTTAGTGTTTCAGGTTTCTTAGGATATATTCCTAGAAGTGGGATCACTGGGTCAAATGGCAGTGCCATGTTTATTTTTTGAGGAAACTCCATATTGTTTTCCATAATGGCTGCACTCCCACCAGCAGTGTACTAGGGTTCCCTTTTCTTCACATCCTCACTAGCACTTGTCATTTGTTGATTTGTTGATGGTAGCCATTCTGACAGGTGTGAGGTGATCTCATTTTTGTTTTAATTTGCATCTTTCTGATGACCAGTGACTGAGCATTTTTTTCATATGCCTCTTGGCCTTTTGTATGTCCACTTTTGAGAAGTGTCTGTTTAGGTCCTTTGCCCATTTTTTGATTGGATTGTTTATCTTTCTTTTGTTAAGTTAAATGAGTTCTTTATATTTTTTTGGAAATTGACCCCTTATCAGAAGTTTCATTGGCAGATACGTTCTCCCATACAGTGGGCTCCCTTTTAGTTTTGTTGATGGTTTCTTTTGCTGTGCAGAAGCTTCTTATTTTGATGTAGTCCCATTTGTGTATTTTCTCCTTAGTTTTCTTTGCCCTAGGAGATATATTCATAGACATATTTCTACAAGAGATGTCTGAGATTTTGCTGCTTATGGTTTCTTCTATGATTTTTATGGTTTCACAACTTACATTTAAGTCTTTTATCCATTTTGAGTTTATTTTTGTATATGGTGTAAATTGGTGGTCTGGTTTTACTTTATTTTTTTTGCATGTGCCTGTCTAATTCTCCTAGCACCATTTATTGAAGAGACTGTCTTGCCTCCATTGTCAAATATTAATTGAGCATAATGGCTTGGGCTGATTTCTGTAGTCTCTGTTCTGTTCCACTGATCTATATGCCTGTTGAGGTATGATCCATCATTCCCACTTTAACGAGAGTTTTTATCAAAAATGGGTGCTGGATTTTGTTGAATGCTTTTTCTGCATCTATTAATATGATCATGTGATTTTCATATTTCATTTTGTTTATGTGATGTATCACATTTATTTATTTGCAAATATTGTACCAGACCTGCATCTCTAGGATAAATCCCACTTGGTCATGGTGAATACTCTTTTTAATATATTGCTGAATGTGATTTGCTAACGTTTTGATAAGGATTTGGAATCTATGTTCATCAGAGATATTGGCATTTCATTTTCTTACTTTGTAGTATCTTTATCTGGGTTTGGAATTAGGATAATGCTGGCTTCAAAAAAGAGCTTGAAAGTCTTCCCTCCTCTTGGATTTTTTGGAACAGTTTAGGAGGATAGGTCTTAGTTCTTCTTTGAATGTTTGGTAAAACTCCTCTGTGAAACTAACCACTCCAGGACTTTTGTTTACTGCAAATTTTTAAATTACTGCTTCAATGTAATTAGTTGTTATTGGTCTATTCAGGTTTTCTGATTCGTCCTGATAGAGTTTTGGAATATTGTGTTTCTAGGAATTATTTCATTTCACCCATGTTGTCAAATTCATTGGCATATAGATGTTTGTAGTATTTTCTTACAATCCTTTGTATTTTCTGTGTTGTCAGTTGTTACCTCACCTCTTTTGTTTCTGATTTTACTTATTTGAATCCTCTCTCATTGTTTCTTGATGAGTCTGGCTAGGGGTTCATCAATCTTGCTTATTCCTTTTTTTAGAGACAGTAGAGGGGAGGGAGGATTAGGATGAGGAGGAGAGAGGGAGAGAGAGTGAAATAGCTATATGAGAGAGACATCAATTGGTTGCCTCCCAAACATGCCCTGATTGGGATTGAACCCAGGACCCTTTGATCCTTAAGCCGATTCTCTAACCCAGGGAAATCTTGTTTATCTTTTCAAAGAACCAGCTCTTGGTTTCATTGATCTTTTGTTTTGTTTTAGTTCTGCTGTCATTTATTTTTGCTTAAATCATTATTATTTCTTTTCTTTTACTTACTCTGGGATTTTCTTGTTGTTCTCTTCCTAATTCATTTAGTTGTAGAGTTAGATAGTTTATTAGAGATTTTTCCTATTTCTTGAGGTAGGCCTATAGTGCTATGAAGTTCCCTTAGGACTGCATTAGCTTTGCCCCACAGATTTTGGGTTGTTGTGTTTTCATTTTCATTTGTTTCCAGGAGGTTTTTATTTCTTCCTTGATCTCATTGGTAACCCATTGAATAACATGCTATTTAGCCTCTATGTGTTTGAATGTTTTTGAGTGTTTTTTATTTTAGTTTATTTCTAATTTTATGCCATTGTGATCCCAAAAGATGCTTGATATGATTTCAATCTTCTTAAATTTGTAGAGACCTAGATTGTATGCTAACCTATGGTCTATCTTTGAGAATGTCCCATGTGCACTTGAGAAGAACGTATATTCTGCAATTTTGGGGCAAAATTTTCTGTAAATGTCAATTAACTCCATGTGATCTAGTGTGTTATTTAGAGCCACTGTTTTTTTTGTTGTTGTTGATTTTTTGTTTTGAAGATCTATCCTGTGAAGTCAGTGTGGTGTTGAAGTCTCCTACTATGCCTTTATTGGTGTCAATCTATCCCTTTACATTCTCCAAGAGTTTTTTAAAAAAATATATTTAGATGCTCCTCTATTGAGTTCACATATGTTTACCACTGTTATATCCTCTTGTTAGAGTGATCCCTTTGTTATTATGTCTCTTGCTATGGAAATCACTTTTAAGTCTATTTTGTCAGATGTCAGTATTGCTACTCCTGCTTCTTTTTCATTTCAATTTTCATGGAAAAATTTTTTTCACCCCTTTACTTTCATTCTGTGTGAGTCTTTTGTACTGAGGTATGTCTCTTGTAGACAGCATAATAATGGGTCATGTATTCTTTTCTTATCCATTCAGCTACCTTATGTCCTTTAATTGGAGCATTTAATCCATTTTCATTTAAGGTTATTATTGGTAGTTACTTATTTGTTGCCATTTTAATTCATTATGCCTATGTTTTTCTGTATATATTTCTTCCTCTTATTACAGCAGTCCCTTACCATTTCTTACAATGCTGGTTTGGTGGTAATAAACTCCATTAGCCTTTTGTGGTCTGTGAATTTCTCTATTTCACCATCTATTTTGAGTGATAGCCTTGCTGGATAGAGTAGTATTGGTTTCAAATCCTTGCTTTTTTTCTGCCTTTATTTTTTTTAATTTCTTTATTGATTAAGGTATTACATATGTGTCCTTTTTCCCCCATTACCCCCCACCTCCCATTCATGCCCCCACCCCTCTGTGGTCTGTGTCCATTGATTAGGCTTATATGCATGCATATAAGTCCTTTGGTTGATCTCTCCCCCTTCCCCCACTGTCCCCTACCTTCCCTGAGGTTTGACATTCTGATTGATGTTTCTCTGTCTCTGGATCTATTTTGTTCATCAGTTTATGTTGTTCATTATATTCCACAAATGAGTGAGATCATGTGATACTTATCTTTCTCTGACTGGCTTATTTCATTTAGCATAATGCTCTCTATCTCCATCCATGTTGTTGCAAATGGTAAGAACTCCTTCTTTTTTAGCGCAGCATAGTGTTCCATTGTGTAGATGTACCACAGTTTTTTAATCCACTCGTCTGCTGATGGGCACTTAGGCAGTTTCCAAATCTTAGTTATGGTAAATTGTGCTGCTATGAACATAAGGGTGCATATATCCTTTCTGATTGGTATTTCTAGTTTCTTGGGATATATTCCTAGAAGTGGGATCACTGGGTCAAATGGGAGTTCCATTTTTAGTTTTTTGAGTAAACTCCATACTGTTCTCCACAGTGGCTGCACCAGTCTGCATTCCCACCAGCAGTGCACGAGGGTTCCTTTTTCTCCGCATCCTCTCCAGCACTTGTCATTTTTTGATTTGTTGATAATAGCCATTCTGACAGGTGTGAGATGGTACCGCATTGTTGTTTTGATTTGCATCTCTCTGATGATTAGTGACTTTGAGCATGTTTTCATATGTCTCTTGGCCTTCCTTCTGTCTTCTTTCGAAAAGTGTCTATTTAGATCAGTTGCCCATTTTTTTGATTGGGTTGTTTATCTTCTTTTTGTTAAGCTGCATGAGTTCCCTGTAAATGTTGGAGATTAAACCCTTATCATTGATATCATTGGCAAATATGTTCTCCCATGCAGTGGGCTCAAATCCTTGCTTTTTGTTACCTTGAATACTTCATGCCATTCCCTTCTGTCCTGTAGAGGTTCTGTTGAAAAATTTGCTGACAGCATTATTCGAGCTTTTTTTGTAGGTAACAAATTGCTTTCCTGTTGGCTGCCTTTAAGATTTTCTCTTTGTCTTTAGTTTTTGGCATTTTAATTACAATGTGTCTGGATGTGGGCCTCTTTGGGTTCTCCTTGCTTGGCACTCTATGTGCCTCCTGAGTGTGACTTTTTCCTTCACCAGGTTATGGAAGTTTTCTGCCATTATTTCTTCAAGCAGATCCTCTATCATTTTCTCATTTTCTTCTTCTTCTGGTACTCCTTTGAAGTAGATATTGTTACATTTCATGTGGTCCTGAGGAGGAAACTGGTCTTGCAAGGCATGTCAGGCCATAAAAACTGTGAACAATGCACTGCCCTGGGTGGGGTGGGGAGGGGAGGGTTGTTATCACTGGCCTCAGGACAGATCATCGGATATGGCCTGGGGACCCCCAACACTTGGGGGCCTTCCTGTAAGCCCATGAAAGGGGACGGAACCATATCTGCAAGACAAAAACCCCAGAAGGTTATAAAAAGTGAAGCCCTCTGCATGTTTCTTCACTCTGATTTGGAAATTATTCCCAGAGTCCACTAGTGTTAATAAACTGGCTCCCTCCCTTTCTCTAGGAAGCATGCTTGGTATTTCTTTGGTCTTCAGGGCATCCCTGTCTTGTTCCTGTTCTTAGGGGAAATGGTTTTAGTTTTTGTCCATTGAGTATGATGTTGGCTGTGGGTTTGTCATATATGGCTTTTATGTTGAGGTATGATCCTTCTATTCCCACCATGCTAAGAGTTTTTATCAAGAAAGGGTGTTGGATTTTGTCAAATGCTTTTTCTGCATCAATTGCTATGACTATGTGATTTTTATCTCTCAATGTGTTTATGTGATGTATCATGTTTATTGATTTGCGGATATTGTACCATCCTTGCATCCCCGGGATAATCCTACTTGGTCATGGTGTATGATCTTTCTGATGTATTGCTGGATTCTATTTGCTAGAATTTTGTTGAGGATTTTGGCATCTATGTTCATGAGGGATATTGGTCTGTAATTCTCTTTCATTGTGTTGTCTTTATCTGGTTTTGGTATTAGGGTGATGCTGGCTTCATAGAATGAGTTTGGAAGTGTTCCTTCCTCTTGAATTTTTTGGAATAGTCTGAGGAGGATAGGTTTTAGTTCTTCCTTGAATGTTTGGTATAACTCCCCTGTGAAGCCAGCTGGCCCTGGGCTTTTGTTTGCTGGGAGCTTTTTGATGACTGCTTCAATTTCTTCCATAGTTTTTGGCTTATTGAGATGTTTAGAATCTCCCTGATTGAGTTTTGGCAGGTTGTATTATTCTAGGAATATGTCCATTTCCTCCAGGTTGTCTAGTTTGTTGGAGTTTTTCATAGTATTTTTTAACAATACTTTGTATTTCTGTGGGGTCTGTTGTTATTTCGCCTCTCTCATTTCTGATTTTGTTTGAGTCCTTTCTCTTTGCTTCTTGGTGAGCCTGGCTAGAGGTTCATCAATCTTGTTTATACTTTCAAAGAACCAGCTCTTGGTTCCATTGATCTTTTGTATTATTTTTCTGGTCTCTATGTCATTTATTTCTGCTCTGATCTTTATTATCTCCTTTCTGCTCACTCTGGGCTTTTCTTGTTGCTCTCTTTCTAATTCCTTGAGTTGTAGATTTAGGTGATTTACTACCATTTTTTTTTTTTTTTTTTTTTTTAGGTAGGCCTGTAGAGCTATAAACTTCCCTCTCAGGACTGCTTTCATTGTGTTCCATAGGTTTTGGATTGTTGTGTTTTTATTGTCATTAGTTTCCAGGATGCTTTTAATTTCTTCTTTGATCTCTTTGGTAACCCAGTCATTATTTAATTACATGCTATTCAGCTTCCAAGTGTTTGAGATTTTTGGATTGTTATTATTGTAGTTTATTTCTAATCTTATGCCATTGTGGTCTGAGAAGATGCTTGGTATGATTTCAATCTTCTTGAATTTGGGGAGACTTTTCTTATGACCCAGTATATGGTCTATTTTTGAAAATGTCCAATGTGCACTTGAGAAGAACGTACATTCCGTGGTTTTGGGGTGAAATGTTCTGAAGATGTCAATTAAGTCCATCTGATCTAGTGAGTCATTTAGGATTGCTGTTTCTTTGCTGATTTTTTGTCTAAAGGATTTATCCAGTGATGTCAGTGGTGCATTAAAGTCGCCTACTATGATTGTATTGTTGTCGATCCCTCCCTTGATATCTTCCAGGAGTTTTGTTATGTATTTGGGTGCTCCTGCATTGGGTGCATATATGTTTATCAGGGTTATATCCTGTTGTTGTATCGATCCCTTTAGTATTATGAATTTGCCTTCCTTATCTCTTGTTATGGCCTTCACTTTGAGGTCTATTTTGTCAGATATAAGTATTGCTACCCCAGTTTTCTTTTTTTATTTTCATTTGCCTGAAAGATATTTTTCCATCCCTTACTTTCAGTCTCTGTGAGTCCCTTGTTCTGAGGTGGGTCTCTTGTAGAAAAGCGTATATATGGTTTGTGTTTTTTTAATCCATTCAGCCACTCGATGCTTTTTTTTTTCACTTACATTTTTTTATTGTTTAAAATATTACATATATTAGTACATATAGCTCATTTTTCCCCCCACTGACCTTCCCCCAGCCTCCCCTACCCCCTGTCGCATGCCCTCATACCACCCGCTCAGTGTCTTGTGTCTATTGGTGTGCTTATATGCATGCATACAAGTCCTTTGGTTGATCTATTTCCCTTCCTCCCCAACACTCCCCAGTCTTCCCACTGTAATTTGACAGTCTGTTCGGTGCTTTACTGCCTCTGTATCTATCTTTTTACTCATCAGGTTATAATTTTCTTTATTTTCCATAAATGAGTGAGATCATGTGGTATTGTTCTTTCATTGCCTGGCTTAACATAATGCTCTCCAGATCTATCCATGCTGCTGCAAATGGTAAGAATTCCTTCTTTTTTATAGCAGCATATTATTCATTGTGTAGATGTACCATAGTTTTCTAATCCACTCATCTGCTGATGGGCATGTGGGCTGTTTTCAAATCTTAGCTATGGTGAATTGTGCTGCTATGAACATAGGGGTGCATATATTCTTTCCGATTGGTGTTTCTAGTTTCTTGGGATATATTTCTAGAAGTGGGATCACTGGGTCAAATGGGAGTTCCATTTTTAGTTTTTTGAGGAAACTCCATAATGTTCTCCACAGTGGCTGCACCAGTCTGCATTCCCACCAGCAGTGCATGAGGGTTCCTTTTTCTCTGCATCCTCACCAGCACTTGTCGTTTGTTGATGTGTTGATGATTGCCATTCTGACAGGTGTGAGATGGTACCGCATTGTCATTTTGATTTGCATCTCTCAGATAATTAGTGACTTTGAGCATGTTTTCATATGTCTCTTGGCCTTCCTTCTGTCTTCTTTAGAAAAGATTCTATTTAGGTCCGTTGCCCATTTTTTTATTGGATCATTTTTCTTCTTTTTATTAAGTTGTATAAGTTCCATGTAGATGTTGGAGATTAAACCTTCATCAGTGATAACATTTGCAAATATGTTTTCCCATACAGTGGGCTTTCTTATTGTTTTGTTGATGGTTTCTTTTGCTGTGCAAAAGCTTTTTATTTTGATGTAGTCCCATTTCTTTATTTTCTCTTCAGCTTCCATTGCCCTAGGAGAGGAATCGGTGAAGAAATTGCTTCGGCATATGTCTGATATTTCTCTGCCTGTGGATTCCTCTAGTATTTTTATGGTTTCCTGTCTTATGTTTAAGTCCTTTATCAATTTGAGTAAATTTTTGTGTATGGTGTAAGTTGTTGGTCTAGTTTCATTTTTTTTTGCATGTATCTGTCCAATTTTCCCAACACCATTTATTGAAGAGACTGTCTTGACTCTATTGTATGTTCATTCCTCCTTTGTAAAATATTATTTGAGTATAGTGGTTTGGGTCGATATCTGGATCCTCTATTCTATTCCATTGGTCTATATGTCTGTTCTTGTGCCAGTACCAGGCTGTTTTGAGAACAGTGGCTTTGTAGTATAGCTTGAAATCTGGTATTGAGATCCCACCTACTTTGTTCTTCTTTCTCAGGATTGCTGCAGCTATTCAGGTCTTTTTTTATTCCAGATGAATTTTTGGAAAGTTCATTGTAGATCTGTGAAATATGCCGTTGGTATTTTAGTGGGTATTGCATTGAATCTATAGATTGCTTTGAGTAATATGGACATTTTGATGATGTTGATTCTACCAATCCATGAACACGGTATGTTCTTCCATCTGTTTACGTCTTCCTCTATCTCTTTTTCAGTGTCCTGTAGTTTTCCGCGTATAGGTCTTTTACCTCCTTAGTTAAGTTTATTCCTAGGTATTTTAATTTTTTATGTGATGGTAAGTGGGATTGTTTTTTAGTCTCTCTGTAAGATCACTCTTGGTGTATAGAAATGCCATAGATTTCTTGGCGTTAATTTTGTATCCTACTACATTGCCGAATTCATTTATTAAGTCTATTAGCTTTTTGATGGAGTCTTTCAGGTTTTTTATGTACAATATCATGTCATCTGCGAATAAGGACAGCTTTACTTCTTCTTTTGCAGTTTGGATGCCTTTTATTTCTTCTTCTTGCCTAATTGCAATGGCTAATACTTCCAGTACTATGTCAAACAGGAGTGGTGAGAGAGGGCATCCTTGTTTTGTTCCTGTTATTAGGGGAAATGGTTTTAGGTTTTGTCCATTGAGTATGATGGTAGCTGTGGGTTTACCATATATGGCTTTTATTATGTTGAGGTATGATCCTTCTATTCCCACCATGTTGAAAGTTTTTATCAAGAAAGGGTGTTGGATTTTGTCAAATGCTTTTTCTGCATCAATTGCTATGACTATGTGATTTTTATCTCTCAGTGTGTTTATGTGATGTATCATGTTTATTGATTTGCAGATATTGTACCATCCTTGCAACCCCAGGATAAATCCTACTTGGTCATGGTGTATGATCTTTCTGATGTATTGCTGGATTCTATTTGCTAGAATTTTGTTGAGGATTTTGGCATCTATGTTCATGAGGTATATTGGCCTGTAATTCTCTTTCATTGTGTTGTCTTTATCTGGTTTTGGTATTAGGGTGATGCTGGCTTCATAGAATGAGCTTGGAAGTGTTCCCTCCTCTTGAATTTTTTAAAATAGTTTGAAGAGGATAGGTTTTAGTTCTTCCTTGAATGGTTGGTATAACTCCCCTGTGAAGCCAGCTGGCCCTGGGCTTTTGTTTGCTGGGAGCTTTTTGATGACTGCTTCAATTTCTTCCATAGTTACTGGCATATTGAGCTGTTTAGATTCTTCCTGATTGAGTTTTGGAAGATAGTATTTTTCTAGGAATATGTCCATTTCCTCCAGGTTGTCTAGTTTGTTGGAATAGAGTTGTTCATAGTATTTTTTGACAATCCTTTGTATTTCTGTGGGGTCTGTTGTTATTTCTCCTCTTTCATTTCTGATTTTGTTTATTTGGGTCCTCTCTCTTTGCTTCTTGGTGAGCCTGGCTAGAGGTTCATCAATCTTGTTTATCCTTTCAAAGAACCAGCTCTTGGTTTCATTGATCTTTTGTATTGTTTTTTATTTTTTTATTTTTTTTTTTTGGTCTCAATGTTTTTTATCTCTGCTCTGATTTTTATTATACCTTCCTTCTGCCTACCCTGGGCTTTTCTTGTTGCTCTTTTTCTAACTCTTTGAGTTGTAGGGTTAGGTAGTTTCTTAGCATTTTTTTTTTTCAGTAGGCTTGTAGAGCTATGAACTTCCCTCTCAAGACTGCTTTTGCTGTGTCCCATTATTTGGATTGTTGTGTTTTCATTGTCATTTGTTGCCATGATGTTTTTTATTTCTTCTTTGATCTCTCTGGTAACCCTGTCATTGTTTAATATCATGCTGTTTAGTCTCCATATGTTTGATTTTTTTGGATTGTTTTTATTGTAGTTGATTTCCAGTTTTATGCCACTATGATTTGAGAAGATGCTTCATATGATTTCTATCTTATTGAATTTGAAGAGACTTTGCCTATGACCCAACATATAGTCTATTTTTGAAAATGACCCATGTGTACTTGAGAAGAATGTATATTCTGTGGCTTGGGGTGAAATGTTCTGAAGATGTCAATTAATTCCATCTGTTCTAGGGAGTTATTTAGGATTGATGTTTCTTTGCTTGTTTTTTGTTTAGAGGATTTGTCCAATGGTGATAGTGGGGTATTAAAGTTTCCTACTATGATTGTATTGCTGTCAATCTCTCACTTGATATCCTCCAGGAGTTTTTTTTATGTATTTGGGTGCTCCTGTATTGGGTGCATATATGTTAACCAGAGTTATTTCTTCTTGTTGGATTGCTCCCTTTAGTATTATGAAGTGGCCTTCCTTATCTCTTGTTATGTCCTTCACTTTGAGACCTAATTTGTCAGATATAAGTATCGCTACCCCAGCTTTTTTTTTCATTTCCATTTGCCTGGAAAACCTTTTTCCATCCCTTCACCCTCAGTCTGTGTGCGTCTTTTATTCTGAGGTGGGTTTCTTGTAGACAGCAGATATATGGGTCATGTTTTCTTACCCAATCCGTTACCCTATGTCTTTTGATTGGTGCATTTTATCCATTTACATTTAAATTTATTATTGATAGGTGCTTATTTGTTGCCATTTTTATTCTTTACCCCTGTGTTCCTTCCTCGCTTCCTATTTCTTTTTCTTACAGCAGACCCTTTAGCATTTCTTGTATTGCTGGTTTGGTGGTAATAAATTCCCTTAGTCCTTTTTTGCTGGAAACCAAGGTTAACAGTAATTAATATAAATGTGAGAAGTCTGGCTGAAGACTGACCTGGATTTCCCTTTGAAATTCATAGGGTGAATTTCCATTTTATGACCTACTGCTGACTCAATGGCCTAAATCAAACACCCCCAAAACCTGATAATCTTACTGTTTACTATAAACATTACCATTGATATGTCTGTTTGCATTCCTAAAAGCAATTGTGTATTTTAGTAAAGAAAAGCAGCTGGGTAAAGGAGACTCAGTGGAACTTGACTGCCCTAGTCAAGTTTGCCCTGGCCTCCCCCCATATTAATCAAAATTAATCTTGTCTTGTGTGTATCATTTGTACATCCGCTCTTTCTCCAAGCCTTTGAACTTGAAAGCCAGGCTGGCCATGAACTTTCACACTTTTTTGTCTGTGAAGCTGCTGATTTCACCTTCAGTTTTGATTAATAGCCTTGCTGCGTACAGTATTCTTGGATTCAGACCCTTCCTTTGCATGACTTTGTATATTTCATTCCATTCCCTTCTGGCCTGATGAGTTTTTGTTGAGAAATCAGTCGCTAGTTTGATGGGGGTTCCTTTGTAGGTAACTTTCTGTCTCGCTCTGGCTGCTTTTAAGATTCTTACTTTGTCGTTGGTGTTTGCCAATTTAATTATAATGTGCCTTGGCGTCGGTCTTTTGGGGTTCATTTTGCTTGGGACTCTGTGAGCTTCCTGGATTTGTGTGGGTTTTTTCTTCCCTATATCAGGGAAGTTTTCTGTCATTATTTCTTCAAACAGGTTTTCTATTCCTTGCTCAGTTTCCTCTCCTTCTTGAGCCCCTATTATGTGGATGTTATTTTGTTTCGTATTGTCCCAAAGTTCCCTTAGGCTCTCCTCCTGCTTTTTAATTTTTTTTCTAGAAGCTGCTCTACTTGGGTATTTTTTCCTATCTTGTCTTCTAGCTCACTTATGTGGTCCTCTGCTTTTTCTAGTCTACTCTTGATGCTTTCTATTGAGTTCTTTACAGCAGCGATGTCATTTTTCATTTCTTCTTGGTTCTTCATTTCCTCTTGGTTCTTATACATATTGTCGAATTTGTCTTCCATTCTTTTCAGCCACCTATGGCCATTTCTCTGAATTCTTTCTCTGGCAGGTTGCTTGCTTCCATTTCATTTACTTCCTTTTTGGGTGATGCCCGCTTTTCTTTCATATGTGGGCTGTTTCTTTGTCTCCCCGTCGTCTCTCTTCTCCGGGTGTCTGGTTATGTAGTTCTCTCTCTCCTGCATTGATTTGAAGGCACAAAATACAACACAACCAGGTACAACACACAAGGCACTGAACAGAAATGTATTCACAATATTAATAACCCCAAATAAAGCTGACCACCAGAGAAAGGCAACTTAGAGGATAGGAGAGAAAGAAGAAGAGAAAAAAAAAAGAAAGAAAGGAGTGCAAAAATGAAATTGGGAAAAGGAAAAAAAAAGTAAGAGAGAAAAGAAAGAGAATACGAAAGAAGAGGGGAACAAACTATATATATGGGGAGAAAACTCCAATAGAACAATCACTAATCCCAACAAATGCCAGCAACAAGTACCTGGGGATTAATACAAACTACAAACAACAACTAATATCAAGCGAGGCGAGGGAGGACAGAAGCAAAAAACAAACAAAAACAAAACAAAACAAAAAAAAGAATAAGCAAAACAATCTCACAAACAAGCATAAAAAAATCGATATAATCAACAATCAAGCAAACAACAACAGAACAACAGAGAGAAAAACAATTTTTTGGATAGTGAAGACAGAGAAGAGAGAGGTATGTATGGACTTGGAGCAGGGGATTGGAAATTAAATATATAAGTAGGGTGAAATTTTAAAAGGGGGTAAAAAGAAAGAATAGGGAAAATCTTAAGCAGGAAAAGGGTAAGAGAAACAGACAACAAAAGAGAAAAAGTTAGGAAGAGAGTGATGGCATAAAGGTAAAGTTGAGATAGAGTAAAATGATGCTAAAGGAAAGATCAAAATAGAATGTAGAACACTAATCCCAAAGTAAAATAAAGAGAAAATAAAATGATACTTTTTTAAAAAAGGTAAAATAGTAGTAGTAATAATACTGATTGAAAATATAAATGTAATAATTAAAAAGGTAAAATCAAGTGAGGTAAAAAGAGAAAAAAATTAGTTTCTTAAGTAAAAGATGAAAAAAAATAAAATGTGCAGTAGTGAAGGTCATTCACTTCCTCTACTGTTCTGTTTGGCACGCCTGTTTCCTAGTCAGGACAGTATTGAAGTTCCCTGCATTCCACTGCTCCTCGGTGTTGTAAGCCAGTCTTGATGTTTATGTAGGCAGTGTGTCTTAATTTCTTATATTCCGTTATTTTTGATTACACAAGAATCAATTTGTGATTCAACCCCTGGGTGGCAGTGTTTCTGGATTGACCTCCGGGTCTATAGGTCCTCTCTAGCCAGTGCTTAGATCCTGCTTTCTCTGTGGCATTCAATACCAGTTTGTGGGAGTAGGTTGTCCCAGAGCTGGTTCTCTGATGGTTATTCCCTGCTCTGATACCCGGGTTCCAGAAAAACAACTTTCCCCTGCAGTCTCTTAGGGTGTCCCCAATTGGGTGATCCTATGTATTGGGCTTAGTAATCAGAAGCAAGGATTTAAAGGAAAAAGAAAAACAAACAAACAACAAAAAAAGAGCCAGCATAAGTGTGCGAACTCCGGGGCTGTGCACAAGTCTGTGCAGTCTTTTTTCCCCCTTGGGTCTAAACAGCCGGCACACTTTTAAGGTTTTAGGCTGTCCTTTTGCATCAGATCAAAATGAGTTGCTTTTAAGAGTTCCTTTCTCTTAGCAGCTCTGAGGACCCCCTTCCACATTCACAGATCACACCAGCCCCAACAGCCATGGATTTTTCTAGGCGCAGACTTCCCCCGGTCCTCCAGCTCCCTCAGTGCACCCATTTCTCTCTCCTGCTGGGACCAGAGACCTCACCTTATCCCAGGCAAAATCTGACCTTTCCGTGGAGGAGTGTAGAGCTCCTCTGAATCCGCGTGTTTACACCAATTGGGGACCAGTGCTCTTTGGTTCGCAGCTGTTCGGTGGGTGCTGTAGTTGTAGATTTTCAGGCTTCCGATAACATCCAGTTTCTCCTTCAAGATAGCGCCGTCTCAGCCTCCAAGCCGGTTGCTCTGGGAGGGAACCCAGCAGCAGTGGGGGCTGCCCGGTCAGGGGATCCCCATCCAACAGTCCCCCACTGTCTCCTGGAGTATAGCTGTCCCTCAACTCACCAACAAACAATCCCCATGTGACCCTCAGCTGTTCTTTCTATCTGCTCTGGGACAAGGCTCGGGACATGTCTGTCTATTCTGCCACCATTTTTTCCTCCCCCTCGATGTCTTTTGATTGGAGCATTTAGTCCGTTTATGTTTAAAGTTATTACTGAAAGGTATTTGTTTGTTGTTATATCTATTTTTGTGTCTGTGTTCCTTCTTACCTTTTTGTTTCTTCTTTTTACAGCATTCCCTTTAGCATTTCTTGCATTGCTGGTTTGGTGGTGATAAACTCCCTTAGCCTTTTTTTGTCTGTGAAGCTCCTGATTTCCCCTTCAATTTTGATTGATAGTCTTGCTGGATAGAGTATTCTTGGATTCAGTCCTTTGCTTTGCAACACTTTGCATACCTCCTTCCATTCCCTTGTAGCTTGATGTGTTTCTGTTGAGAAATCATTTGATAATCTGATGGGTGATCCTTTGTAGGTAACTCTCTGTCTCCCTCTTGCCGCCTTTAAGATTCTCTCTTGTCGTTAATATTTGCCATTGAAATTATGATGTGTCTTGGTGTGGGTCTTTTGGGATTGATCTTGCTTGGCACTCTCTGTACTTGTGTAACTTTTTTCTTCCCCATATCCAGGAAGTTTTCTGTCATTATTTTTTCAAATAGATTTTCTAATCCTTGCTGCTCTTCTTGTCCTTCTGCAGCCATATTATATGTATGTTACTTCATTTCATGTTGTCCAAAAGCTTCCTTAAGCTCTCCTCCTGCTTTTTAATTTTTTTCCCCTGTTGCTGTTCAGATTGAGCTTGTTTCTCTACTTCATCTTCTAACTCACTAATCCAGTCCTCTGCTTCTTCTAGTCTACTGTTGAAACTTTCCATGGTGTTTTTGATTGTAGCTATATCACTTTTCATTTCTTCCTGATTCTTGCACAGGTTTTTTATTTTCTCATCCATCTGATGTATGAATTGCATGACCATTACTCTGAATTCTTTTTCAGTCATGTTGCATGCTTCAATTTCAGTAATTTCCTTTCCTGGCGACTCCTCATTTTCTTTCCTCTGGGGAATGGTCGTCTCCCCATTCTGACTATCACCAGAAGGTTCAAACTTTGAGTTGTGTGGACCTGTGCCGTGTGCTGTGGGAGCTTCTCACCACCCGAGTGTCACTGAAGTGCTCTGACACTAGGACTTGTGGCTGCCATGGGTTGGTGGGAACCAGGCTCGCCCAGGGTCAGTGTTACCAGCGTTCAGTGTGGTCTCGTGTGTGCACCTAGAATCAGGGACCCCACATGCACCGCACTATTGGCATGTGCCAAAAATCAGAGTCCCCTAGCACATGCCAGGAGTCAGAGTTCCCCTGTGTCTGCACCAAGAATCAAGTATCAGAGTCTATGTTGCCTTGTGCAGCTACTCGCTGAGAATCAGAGTCCCTGTG
Organism: Plecotus auritus; assembly: GCF_963455305.1. Lineage (NCBI taxonomy): Eukaryota > Metazoa > Chordata > Mammalia > Chiroptera > Vespertilionidae > Plecotus > Plecotus auritus. The sequence goes on along the minus strand of NW_027664331.1, from coordinate 29,108 downwards.
TACGCCTGCACCAAGAATTGGAGTCACTGACTCTTAGTGTGAATACGCTGTGAGTCAGGGATCCCAGGTGCACACAGTAAGAAACAGAGTCAAGTCATTGGTGCTCAGTGCTGCCTCTTGCCAGGAGAATCTGGGTCCCAGTCACCTTGGAGGACTGGGTTGCACAGTAGCACTGTGGTGTGCCTGCGCTGCGGAAAACAGACTTCCATGTGCGCTGAGGAAAACAGACTTCCATGTGTGCTGTGAAAAACAAACTTCCATGTGCGCTGCGGAAAACAGACTTCTGTGTGCTCTGTGGAAAACAGACTTCCGTATGCGCTTGCCCAAAATCAAAGTCAGGTGGCACTGCTGCCCTGCATGGGCTTCGGCTTTGGTCGCCCGATTGCGTTTGGGAGCAGATTCCCAGTCTCTGTGTGTGCACAGGCTCAAATTCCCGTAGCTGCGCTGTGGCCCATGCTCGCGCTCCCAAACTCAAATTCCTGTAGGGGCGCTGCAGCCCGAGCGAGGGGCGGGTCTATCAGTTACTATGGCGCTATCCAAGATCCTGCAGGGAGGGGGATAGGCTCTTTGACTCATAGAAATCTGCGTCCAGGATGTCTGGATTCTTGTTGTCTGTTGGTCTGAAGCTGTGGTTGCAGTTCTCTGTCTCCAGTGGCTGCTGGGTCCTTGTTTGCATCTGAGACGTGACTGGGTGATGCTGAGACCAGGATCCTAGTCTCAAGCAGCTCTGTTTCTCAAGATGGTGTGGTCCCTTGTGCCCGCACTGGCCACCCAGAAGTGTCCGCTTTGTGTGCGGGGCTCCCCCGTCTAAGACTGCCCGGTTTGGCAGTCCCTTGGAGGACCTGCAGAATCTAACTGTCCCTAGCTCACACACACACACACACACACACACACACACACACACACACACACACACACACCACGTCTACACTCTTCTCTATGGCTCCCTCGCTGTCTCACACTCTTCTCCCTCCCTACCTTCCTGCCGGTCACCATCTTGTAGCAGCAGCTTTTAGAGGCTCAGGCTCCCAGACAGACCAGCAAGGATACAGACCAGGGGGGAAAGGAAGAGCGAGCCTGAGAAGAGACTAGTGTGCCTATTGTAAGGAAACAGGACACTGGAAGAATGAATGTCCCAAATAGCAAAGTAAAAAGACTGGGCCCCCTTTTCCCCCCAATTGCTATCAACCAGAGCCACCTGAAGCAGATCTCATTGGGCTAGCAATGGCTGATTCAGACTAGGACAGACCGGCTCACTTCAGCTAGGCCCCCACGAGCCCATGGTCAGAATGAAAATTTGGGGCCAGACTGTGAACTTTATGGTTGATACGGGAGCTGAGCACTCAGTAGTCACTCAGAAAGTAGCGCCTCTCTCAGGAAAGGAGGTCACCATTATTGGAGCTACTGGGGACCAGACCTGTAGACCATTCTGCCTCCCTTTCCGATGCCAACTTGGCGGTCATCAAGTAATTCATGAATTTCTGTACTTGCCAGACTGTTCAGTGCCTCTAATGGGTAGAGACCTTTTAGCCAAAGTGGGGGCAGAAATCACTTTTGCTCCAGATGGTTCAGCACAGCTTCACCTAGGTGAGGAGACCTGCCCAATGATCCTGTCCTTAGCAGTGCCAAGGGAGGAAGAATGGAGACTTTATACGCGCCCCCCCTCCCCCACCCCGCCCCGGCCAGACAAAGGCCTTACCATTAGAACCTGAATTAGAGAAGGAATTCCCGCTGGTCTGGGCAGAAGGGAATCCTCCAGGCCTGGCTAAGGACAACGCCCTGGTGCTAATTGAGTTAAAGCCTGGGGCACAGCCTGTTAAAATCTGACAATATCCAATTCCAAGGGAAGCACGCCTAGGAATCCAGGTCCGCTTAGACCTGCTGCTTCAGTAGGGACTTGTTAAACGATGCAGGTCTCCATGGAACACACCTCTCTTGCCTGTCAAAAAAGCCTGGGACTAATGACTACCACCCAGTGTAGGATCTCTGGGCTATTAATGAGGCTGTTATAACCCTGCATTCAACACTGCTGAACCCCTACACTCTTCTGGGACTCACCCCATCAGAGGCGGAATGGTTTACATGCCTAGATCTGAAAGATGCCTTTTTCTGTCTTCGATTAGCGCCTTCAAATGGGAAAACTCAACTACCGGGCCCAAGGAGCAGTTCACCTGGACTAGACTGCCACAAGGGTTCAAGGACTCCCCTACTCTTTTTAGTGGAGCACTAGAATCTGATCTGTCTAAGTTCCCAGGACAGGACTTGGGGTGTGTTCTACTCCAGGATGTAGACACCCTCCTATTGGTCAGCTCCACATAAGCTCAGTGCTGGGAGGGAACACGAGCCCTTCTGAGACTACTAACTGAAACAGGTTATCGGGTGTCTAAGAAAAAGGCACAGATTTGTCAGAAAGAAGTCAAGTATCTAGGCTTCCAGATCACCCAAGGGAAACAAAGTCTAGGGACTGAAAGGAAACAGGCAGTATGTGTCATCCCAGTCCCTAGCACCCTGCGGCAGATTCGGAAATTCCTGGGAGCGGCAGGATTCTGGCGAATTTGGATCCCAGGGTTTTCAGACCTGGCCAAGCCTCTCTATGAAGCTTTAAGAGGAGAAGACAAGGCACCCTTCGACTGGGGTCCCAAACAGGAGAAAGCCTTCGTCACCATAAAGGCAATGCTCACTGAGGCCCCGGCACTAGGGCTATCAGATGTGATGTGAAACTTTAATCTTTTTGTTCATGAGAACAGCAGGGTAGCCCTAGGAGTTTTAAGCCAAGAGTTTGGATGGTGGCAAAGACCAGTAGCCTATCTCTCCAAGCAGATTGGCCCAGTTGCCTCCGGGTGGCCCCTATGCCTCAGGACCCTTGCAGCAATGGCATTATTAGTCAAGGAAGCAGATAAGCTTACCTTAGGACAAAACTTAAATGTAAAAGTACCTCATGCTGTTGTCACCCTGATGGAAGCAAGGGGGCAGCACTGGCTGACTCATGCTCAAATGACTCAGTATCAAGGGCTGTTATGTGAGAATCTGCGGATACGATTAGAAGCAGTGAGAACACTTAATCCTGCCACCTTTCTACCCATTGCTGAGGGGGCCCCTGAGCATGATTGCCTGGAAGTCCTCGAGGAGGTTTATTCCAGATGGCCAGACCTAAGGGATAGGCCCCTGCAAAATGCAGACTTGGTATTGTTCACAGATGGCAGCAGCTTCTTAGATGAAGGAAAAAGATGAGCCGGATATGCAGTGGTATGAAACTTAGAGACAATTGAAGCACAGGCCCTGCCTGAAGGATGGTCAGTGCAGAGGACATAACTTTGGGCCCTAGTAAGAGCCCTAGAACTCAGTAAGAATAAGCGTGCCAACATCTGCACTGACTCACGCTATGCCTTTGCTACCCTGCATGTCCATGGGGCCATATAAGGAAAGGGGGCTCTTGACAGCAGGAGGTAAAATAATCAGAATGATATTTTAAAGTTACTAGAAGCATTCTGGGAGCTTAAGGAAATAGCCATCATCCATTGCAAAGGTCACCAGAAAGGGAAAGACTCAGTATCAGAAAGAAACCAGCATGCTGATGCCACAGCCAAGCTGGATGCTAGAGAACAAGCAGCACCGGCTTGGATCATGTTGGCCCCCGAATTACCTGAACCTCCAAAGTACACTCCTCAGGAAGAGGAATGGGCCCAGAAAGAAGGGGGCAAGAGAACAATGGAAGGCTGGTGGGTATTCCCAGATCATAGGGTCTATGTCCCAGAACAGTTAGCCCATAAGGTAGTCCTCCAGCAGCATGAACTTGCTCATTTAGGAAAGGCTGCCCTAGAAGCTTTGTTAGGCAGGTACTACCTAATTGCCCGTCTACCCTCCTTGTGTGCCTCAGTCTCTCAGCGTTGCCTCCTCTGTGCTCAGAACAATGCTAAACAGGGTCCTGTGGGACCAATAGGAGTTCAGCGCTGTGGGCAAGCTCCTTTTGAGGGCTTAGAAGTAGATTTTACAGAAATAGGGCCTAGCAGAGAGAATAAATACCTGCTAGCCTTTGTTTGCACCTTTTCAGATTGGGTCGAGGCATATCCCACTCGCACTGAAAAGGTGAGAGAAGTCACTGAGGCATTGCTGAAGGACAGAATTCCATGGTATGGAATGCTTCTGACCATAGGGTCTGATAATGGCCTAGCCTTTGTAGCAGAAATAGTACAACACGTAGCCAAAGCTTTAGGAATTAAATGGAATCTACATACAGCTTAGAGGCCTCAGAGTTCAGGGAAAGTGGAGCACATGAACCGGACTCTAAAGCAGGCTATGGCTAAGCTATGCCAAGAGACAACCTTACCCTGGACAGATATCTTGCCTCTTGTACTCCTGCAGGTATGCTGTGCCCCAAGGGCCAGGGTAGGTTTCTCTCCCTTTGAAATTCTATACGTAGACTCCCTCCCTTAATTCAACCAAAGGGAGATTTGGAGGAAATAGGGAACTTAGAAATCCAGAAACAACTACAAGGACTTGGAAAAACTGTCTTGGAGGTCCACAGGTGGGTTATTGACTGACTACCCATCTCTCTAGGAACAGCTGTACATCCTTATAAACCTGGAGACCAGGTTTGGGTAAAGGATTGAAAAAAGGAGCCCCTCAAACCTACCTGGAAGGGACCCTATCCAGTCATATTAACCACCCCACAGCTCTCAAGGTTGCAGGACTAAACACCTGGATCCACCACTCCTGGGTGAAGGCAGCCCACCAGCCGAGTGACATCCAGTCCGAGTGGAAGGTGACCTCTGACCAGAAACACCCCCTGTGGATCACCCTCAAGAAGACAGTAGACCTAGCCGAGCAACCTGCTCCAAGGAATTCAGATAACACCCTGCTGAATTCTCCCTAACACAAATCTTTCTTTCTTATCTCCTCCTAATGTAACATGCTCTAGTATTTCTGGATAATCACTGGTTTTATCTAATAATTCTTATTTTGTCTTTTTATGAGTGCCAGCAGAATCCAAGACTAGTACCAGGAGGAGAACTCATCTGCTCTTGCTGGTACACAGAAGCACCATAAAATTACTGCTCCCCGCACAGCAAGGAAACAAAGGTCTCATCATAAATTGTTGTATTACACCTTGTCATGCCATCCTTTGCTCCTTGCTTAGAAACTCACTACCCAAATATGCTAGACTGGGTAGTCCACAAGAAAACCCAATCAAGCCAGATTTTTGTTAACTATAGTTATCAGCCTGCGGCATGTTACGATTCTACTACCAAATGCACGTGTGTGTGGGGGAAGGGGAATTGTACTGGACAGAAAAAAAATAATAATAGGACCTGTCATGGCCAATGTGCAGCTAACTAATGTTGCTCCTATTTGTTTCAGCCGTACGCAGGGCCAACATCTAACAGGTCACCTCCCAGATGAACTATGCAACTCTACCCCCAAGGCTGAAAATACCACCTACCTCTGGTGCCCCCTGCAGGAACATTCTATGCCTGTGGGACCACTGCTTACCTATGCCTGCCTGCAAACTGGACGGGAATGCCTTTAAACTTCAGATGGTCCTACAAACCAGAAGAACTCCCTACAAACCCCTCTGAGAGAAAGAAGTGGGATGCTAACCCCTTGGTCATCGTCCCTTTCCAGCAGGAAGTAGCTAAGAGCGGTCGTCAACCCTGTTCACCATAACATCCTGTGGATGTTGCTCCACAAGTCTAAAAGAAGCTTGTGGGACAAGGTTGGGGGTGGGGGTGGAATGAGGAGGAACCTGGTCTTGCAAGGCATGTCAGACCATAAAAACTGTGAACAATGGACTGCCCTGGGAGTGGGGGGAGGTCGTTATCACTAGCCTCAGGACAGATCATCGGATATGGCCTGGGGACCCCCAACACCTGAGGGCCTTCCTGTAAGCCCACAAAAGGGGGTGGAGTCATATCTGCAAGACAAAGACCCCAGAAGGTTATAAAAAGTGAAGCCCTCTCCGTGTTTCCTCACTCTGATTTGGAAATTATTCCCAGAGTCCACTAGTATTAATAAACTGGGTCCCTCCTTTTCTCTAGGAAGCATGCTTGGTATTTCTTTGGTCTTCTGCAACAGTCCCACAGTTCCTTAAACTGTCCAACTGTCCTCCTGTTTTTCTCTTTTCCTTTCTTTCTTTCTTTCTTTTTTTTTTTTTTTTTTTTTTTTTTTTTTTTTTTTTTTGGTTCTCTGATTGAGTGATTTATTAAACCCTATCTTCTAATTTGCTGATCCTACCCATGGCTTCCTCTAATCTATAGTTTATTCCTTCCAGTGTATTCTTTATTACTGCTATGTCATTCTTCATTTCCAACTGGTTGTTTTTCATAGTTTCTGTGTCTTTTTTTTTTTTATGCTGTTGAGCATCCTTATAATCACTACTCTGAACTATATATCTGATAAATTGCTTATCTCCATTTAATTTAGCCCTCTTTTGGGAGAATTCTATTGTTCTTTCATTTGAAGCTTGTTTCTCTGTCTCACCATTTTGGCTGCCTATTTGTGTTTATTTCTATGTATTAGGTAGATCTGCTATGACTCCCTGTCTTGCTAGGGTGAGACCCAGTGGCACAATTTCCCTGATCACTAGACATGGGTGCTCTCATAATGTCCATTATGCACATCGTGTGGGTCCTCCTTTTGTATTTGAGTCTTGCTATTGGCCCATTTGTGTGTGGGCTCACCCCACAGTCTGTCTGACAGTGAGGCTAAACCCCTAACACAGGGTGCAGGCTGCTGTGCAGGTGCTGATCACATGAAGTGGAATTCATATCAGCAGGATTTGGAGTCTGCCAATATCTCCCTGTGGCTGTACTGCTTTTAAAGCTTGTAGAATCCTGCTCTGCTGTTGTCTGAAGCCAGACACTGGGATCATTGGTTTTGGGCCTCTTCAGAGGGTCTCTGGTGCAGGCCAATGTCAGATGCTCTTTGTGACTGGCCTTGTTTACCCTGTTTGAAGATATCTGTAATCTATAGCTTGTGGCTTCCTCTGTTGGGACTGGGTGCATGTGGAAAGGAACAAGCTACACACCAAGTTCTGATTTTACTAGGCCTGGGCCCAGGAGTAGGTCAGAAAAAGACTCAAAGCACCCAGAGATCCACCTCTGCCTGCAGGCTTGTTGTTAGTTTCAGTCACTTAATGAATCTCTGGCTGTAGTCCTTAGCAGGGCATAAGCTCCTCAGGATTGGGTGAGAAGGTTTCCAATGGGTGTGGCAATTGCTTCCCTCAGGCTAAAGCTGCATTGAAGAGAAAGCTCTGCCTGAGGAATATGGCTTCTTCTGCATGGAGGAATAACTCAACACAGGGATCCTGGCGGCTATCCTCTCAGTTCTCCCCCCTGGGTCACCAATCCCAGGCTCTCCTCATACAGCTGTAGTCCATTCTGCATTTCCTCTGCTGGACTCCAAGATGAGTGGCTGCAATCAAAATTTAGTGCATTGGCCCTTCAAGAGTGTGCCTGCATTTCTAGCCATCTCTCCCTACTGGAAAATCTCTGGTGCTTTTCACAGACAGATGTTATGTGGGCATCTTTTCTGATTCTGTTACTCTGAGCTGGGAAGTCCAGCTTGGGGTTTAGATACCCAGGCTTCTCAGAGAGAACCCTCCCCCTCCCCAATAGCTGAGATATCTCTCAGGAACTTCAGCTACTGCCCATGGGAGCCCAGCCCACCCTCTCTTGCCTCTGTACTTCCTACAAGCCTTGATATGGCCTTCTATTTTCATCCTTGGTTATAACGGTTCTCTCCAACGTGTGTACAGTTGGTTATTCAGGTTGATTTTTCTATGTTTTAGTTGTAGTTCCAGTTTGGTCCTGGTAGATGGTCCGTGTAGCTTCCACTTAATCTACCACCATCTTTGAATCTCCCCCACAGGAAGGACAGAGAACTCAGCTGGATAGACTTTAGCTCCCCACTGGATCTATGGAACTGTAGTCTGTGGTGACAGGGTAAGTGAGGGTAGGCAGCACCCAAAACATTGAGAACCAGAAAGTCACTATGTTGGCCACATCACACCTCAGGGAATTCTGTGCAGGTGGTGTGAGGCTGGCACATCCCAGGGCACACTGTCAAGTGGCAGCAGCTGCTTCAGGGACGTGGTGCTGGCAGCTGGCTACCAGTGGAGTGTTCTCTGACTCTGAGCCATGTTGCTGCCATCCAAGGTATATATTTAATGAGAAAAAAGTTATGAGGCAGTACTTATAAGATAACACAAGATGCTATCTATCTATTCACCTATTGAAATGTATATAAACATAAATATATGTATAAGAAACCCTTGAAAGTGCTATTATGTGTATAGAATATCTCAAGAAGAGGAGAGAAGGGAGAGATGGAGTAGAAGTGAAAAAGATATACCCCATGAAAATCCTTATTTTGTGTATTTCTTGTCTTATATTTTGTACATTTTTGTGTTTTTTAAATATATTTTATTTATTTTTACAGAGAGGAAGGGAGAGGGATAGAGGATTAGAAACATCGATGTGAGAGAAACATCGATCAGCTGCCTCCTGCACACCTCCTACTGGGGATGTGCCCACAACCAAGGTACATGCCCGTGACCAGAATCGAACCTGGGACCTTTCAGTCCGCAGGCCGATGCTCTATCCACTGAACCAAACCAGTTAGGGCTACATTTTGGTTATTTTTAACAATAATGAAGACAAAACATCAAGAACACCACTATGGGAAGAATCCTGTTAAAGGTTGGGTTGGGGGAATGTTATACTTCTCCCTTAGCACCTGCACAACAGCTCACATGATGTGGTCAGAGGTAAGCCCCTCAGTCATCTAGCCTGAGAAGAGATCCCACCCATGAATAGATCAGCGATCAAGACCAAATTACAACAGGAAAAATCAAATAACACACAAGGGACATTCCAATTGCATCCAGCTCAGGAGATCAAAGAGAAAGAACCACTTGGTCCCACAGAACACTTACCACATAAGCCCAGGCCACAAAGACTGGGAGGCATAGCAGTTTGATGTAATGCATTGAAATAAATACAAAGGAACAGCAAAAATGGGGAGACAAAGAAACACTCCACAAATTAAAGAACAGGAGGAAACACCAGAAAAAGAGCTAAATAAAATGGAGGCAAGCAATTTATCAGATATAGAGTTCAATGTAATAGTTATAAGGATGAGCAAGGAATTTAGTGAGAATTACAATGAATTTAGTGAGAACTACAACAGCATGAAACAAGAAATAGAAACCAGTAGGAAATGAAGAATAACATATCTGACATCAAGAATATATTGGAAGGAATCAAAAGTAGATTGAATGAGGAAGGAGATTCAATCATTGATTTGGAAGACAATGTAGAAAAAAAACACCAAATTACAGCAGCAAAAAGAATTAAAAAGCAGGAGGATAGCTTAAGGGAACTTTGGGACAACATGAAAGGTAACAATATCTGCATCATAGGTTAACCAGAAAGAGAAGAAAGTAAGGAATAAAGAAACTTTTAAATGAAATAATGACAGAAAACTTCCCTAATCTGGTGAAGGAAAAATTCACACAAGTTCAGGAGGCACAGAGAGTTCCAATCAAGATGATGAACTCAAAGAGACCCACTCCAGCACATATCATAATTAAAATTACAAACATTAAAGACAAATAAAAATTATAAAGGCAGCAGGAGAGAGACAGACTGGGCCACATGCTAACTTGACACTCAGGTGGCCTTGCAAACTCAGAGACCTAAAGTAACCAAAAAGAATGGTCTGAAATTAAAACTTTTTAATTAAAAAGCAGGTTTTAGTAGGTAGTCATGTCCTAAGCCAACATCTTCCCTGACAAACATAAACTTTGATCTTTAATGAGCCTATTGTTGTTTTGCATCTAAGATAACATACCTGTGGAATGTCAGGGTAACTTGTAACTTCCCTTTTTCCAAACTCCTCAGGGCACAACAAATGCTGCCAGGGTGCAGATCACAAATCCCCTCATTGTTATTGTTATCTGTTCACTGTTGGCTGTCAACTGTCCTGCACCCACCTAAAGAAAATAAGTATGTGTCTATCATTTTACTTTTTATCCAATCCCAGAGGTTTTCCCACTTTGCTTTCTCCTGCTTCCCTAATCTATCACTAATGGAGTTCATGTAATCCACTTACATCTCTTCTTTTGATTATAAAGTATAAAACAAGGTTAAAAAAAACTGCCATTCTGCAGAGTTATCTCAATATGTTGAGATTCTACTTCCTGGCAGTTGTCAACAGTTTGGCTCAAACTCACAAAAATTCCTTACAGTTTTGAATGTTTCTTTCATTAACAGTAATGAAAAGCAATAACCTGAACCCAAAATTACTCTATGCAGCAAAGCTATCATTTAAAATTAAAAAGCTTCAGAATAGAAATAAAGAACTTCCCAGACCAAAATCAAGAAAACAAAAAAGCTAAAGGAGTACATTACCCCCAAACCAGTATGGCAAGAAAGGTTAAATGGACTGTTTTAAGTAAAAGAAGAAATGGAGAGAGAGAGAAACATAAGCATGAAGAATTAAAATGGTAATAAATAAGTACCTATCAATAATAACCTTAAATGTAAGTGGACTAAAAAGGCTATAGGGTAGCTCAGTGGATAAGAAAACATGACCTATATATATGTTGTTTACAAGAAACCCATCACAAAACAAAAGAAAGTGAAGGGATGGAAAAGAAATTCCATGCAAATAGAAATGAAAAGAGCTGGGTTAGCAATACTCATATTTGACAAAATGTGCTTCAAAACAAAGGCCACAACAAGAGAGAAAGAAGAACAATGCATAAACTAAAAGAATCATTTCAACAAGAGGATATAACCCTGGTAAACATATATACATCCAATATAGGAGCACCTAAATATATTCAATAAGACTGACAGGGAGAGATATATAGCAATACAGTCACAGTACGGGACTTTCACAACCCACTGACCTCAGTGGATAGATATTCCAGGCAAAAATCAGCAAGGAAATGGTGGCTTTAGGTGATACACTAGATCAGATGGATTTAACTGATATTTACAGAAATTTAATCCCAAAGTGGCAGAATATACATTCTTCTCACGTGCACATGAATCATTCCATTGATCTATATGTGACTGTTCTTGCGCCAGTAACAGGCTCCTTTGATCACAATGGCTTTGTAGTATAGTTTGATATCCAGTATTGTGTTCCCTCCAATTTTGTTCTTCTTTCTCAAGATTGCTGCAGCTATTCGGGGTCTTTGTGAGTCTCATATAAAGTTTTGGAGTATTTGTTCTAGATCTGTGAAATACACCATTGGTATTTTTTTAAATATGTTTTTATTGATTTTTAAAGAGAGAGGAAGGAAGAGGGATAGTATGAAATAAGCCAGTGATCTCACTCATATGTGGAATCTAATGAACAAAATAAATTGATGAATAAAATAGCACTAGAGTCATAGAAGCATGGAATAGACTGACAAATTTTAGAAGGAATGCTGGGTTTGGGGGGTGAAAGGGGTGATTAATTGTGGAACTTATATGCATATATGCATAACCCATGGATACAGACAATAGAGTGATGGAGGCCTGGGAGGGGCGGCTATGGGGTGGAGGGGGTCAATGTGGGAAAAAAGCACAAAGAAAGGGGACATCTGTAATACTTTCAACAATAAAGATTTATTTAAAAAAGAAAAAATGGTTGCTGGATTTTGTCAAATCTTTTTTCTGCATCTACTGATATGAGCATGTGATTTTTATCCTTCGTTTTGTTTATATGTTGTATCACATTTATTGATTTGCAAATATTGAATCATTCTCAAAGATAAACCGTATATTATGACACAAAATAAGTCTCTACAAGTTCAAGAAGATTGAAATTATATCAAGCACCTTTTCATACCACAATAGCATGAAACTAGAAATCAACTACAATAAAAAACTCAGAAACATTCACACACATGAACACTAAGTAGCTTGTTATTGAACAATGAATGAGATCAAGGTAGAAATCAAAAGTTTCCTGTAAACTAACAAAAATAAACACACAACAAGCCAAAATCTACGGAAAACAATTGTGAGGGGATAGTTCATAGCCTTACAAGCCTACCCCAAGAAACAAGAAAAAGCTAAAATAAACAATATAACCCTACAACTAAAAGAATTATAAAAGGGCCCAAGGCTGCAGTCATGGAGCAAGAAGGGGAAGATATTTGGGACTACAATTTGAATGAGAAGCAGAAGGCGACCAAGGCCAAGTATCCTCCAGTCAGTCGGAAGTATGAGTATTTGGATCATACAGTGGATGTCCAGGAACTGAAGTCAAGGCAATAACGTATTCAGCCATGCAGGTCTATCCTGAAGAGAAGCCAGAAGTATTTGTGATCATTGACATTTAAGATAAAGAAAAAACTCCTCTGAAGAACTGTTATTTTCTCGTCCTTTTGAGAAGATACGATAATATAAATTCTACAGTCTCTGACAATATATGATGGTTTGGGTTTGCAGAACAGAAATTTTTGTCTTAAAGTATGACTTTCCCACAAGTGGAAAATCAAGGCATATTCCTGGTCTGTACTAACTAGATATTCAAATGTTAAAGAATTCTTCAGGTGGCAAGTATGGTTCCTTATTTATTAATTCCTTCTGTAGCAGCAGGTGCCTCACACACTTTCAATGGAATGCCAGCCCTCCAGCCTGGTCCCAAAAGGGATCATTGATGTAAACATCAGCCCAAGAGACTCTGAAGCCTCCACACTCTTATCGAATTCAATCTGGGAGAAAAAAATGATAATTTGAGAAATTTTACAATTAAGATTTTGCTTTCCCTCCAAATTGGTTAAGACATATTTTCTATATGCATATTAAGAGAGGTTGTATTTTAGATTGCTGTAGGACACAGCCATCCTGTATTCCAGTTGGATATCTTATAAGAAATAATTGTAATTAAACAATTGGGAGACTTCTCTAGAAAGAGCCCTGATTTTCTATCACACTTTTTTTTAAGCACTGATATACTGACACTTGCTTGTTTTTCCACAAGAAAAATTTAATGTCCTTAAAAATGGGCCCTTCTATCATGTAATTTTATGTTAAAGCCAGTATATTTATGCAGTTAGAGAAGAATGGGAGAATTAAAAATTTTTTTTGGTTTTTTTTAAAAATTGTTTAAGCTCTTCATTTCTGAGAAGACAGGAGGCCAGGAAAACAACTTTAAAATTATCTGAACTTTTGTCCGGCCAAGGTGGCTCTGTGGTTGAGCATCAGCCTATGAACCAGGAGGTCACAGTTCGATACCAGTCAGGGCACATGCCCGGGTTGCCCGCTAAATCCCCAGTAGAGGGTGTGCAGGAGGCAGCCAATCAATGATTCTCCCTCTCCCTCTCTGTAATCAATAAAAGTATATTTAAAATGTAAAATAAAATTATCTGAACTTCTCAAAGTAGATAACTTCTAAAAAATGGGAAAAAAATTATAAAAGGAACAACAAGAAAAGCCCAGGGTAAGTAGAAGGAAGGAAATAATAAAGATTAGACTAGAAATAAATAATATAGAGACTAAAAAAAAAACAAAATACAAAAGATCAATGAAACCAAGGGCAAAGGAAACTAAGGAAAAAAATCAGCAAATGTGACCACATCAAACTAAAAAGTGTCTGCACAGCAAAAGAAACCATCAACAAAATGAAAGTGGACCACAACAGAAACCACAGAAATTGACCCACACCAATATGGTCTATTAGTATTTGACAAAGGAAGTAAGAGCATACAATGGAGTGATGATAGTCTCTTTAATAAATGGTGTTGGGAAAATTGGATGGATACATGTAAAAATTTTTTTGGAGATTAAATCCTTATGGGAGGTAACAGTGGCAAATATGTTCTCCCATGCAGTGGGCTTTCTTCTTGTTTTGTTGATGGTTTCTTTTGCTGTGCAGAAGCTTTTTATTTTTATATAAAAGCTTCGATAAGAGTGTGGAGGCTTCAGAGTCCCATTTGTTTATTTTCCCCTTTGTTTCTATTGGGCTAAGACAGTGGTTGGTAAACTGCGGCTCGCGAGCCACACGCGGCTCTTTGGCCCCTTGAGTGTGGCTCTTCCACAAGATACCACGTGCAGGCGCGCACGTACAGTGCGATTGAAACTTCTGTAATACTTCTGTGGCCCATGCGCAGAAGTCGGTTTTCAGCTCTCAAAAGAAATTTCAATTGTACTGTTGATATTTGGCTCTGTTGACTAATGAGTTTGCTGACCACTGGGCTAAGAGATGTATCTGTAAGCAGATTTCTACAAGAGATATCTTATCCATTTTGAGTTTATTCTTGTGTATGGTGTAAGTTGGTGATCTAGTTTCATTTTTTTGCATGTAGCCGTCCAGTTTTCCCGACACCATTTATTGAAGAGACTGTCTTTATTCCACTGTATTCTATTGCCTTCTTTGTCAAATATTAATTGAGCATAATGGCTTGGGTTGATTTCTGGGTTCCCTGTTCTATTCCATTCATCTATATGCCTGTTCTTGTGCCAGTACCAGGCTATTTTGAGTACAGTGGCTTTGTAGTATAACTTGATATCTGGTGTTGTGATCCTTCAACTTTGTTCTTCTTTTTCAAGTTTGCTGTGGCTATTGGTTTTTTGTTTTTGTTTTGTTTTTTTTAGTTCCATATAAATTTTTGGAGTGTTGTTCAAGATTTGTGAAATATGCCTTTGGCATTTTAATAGGGATTGCATTGAATCTATAGATTGCTTTGGGTATTATGGACATTTTAAGAATGTTGATTCTACCCATCCATGAACACAGTATATTCTTCCACTTGTTTATATCTTTCTCTATCTTTGTTTTCAACATCCTGTAGTTTTCTGAGTACAGGTCTTTTACCTCCTTGGTTAAGTTATTCCTAAGTATCTTAATTTCTTTTTTGCAATGGTAAATGGGATTGTTTTCTAGTTTCTCTTTCTGAGAGTTCATTATTGGTGTATAAAAAAGCCATTGATTTTGGGGTGTAGGTTTTGGACCCTGCAACATAGCCAGATTCATTTACTAAGTCTAATCGTTTTTTTATGGAGTCTTTAGGGTTTTCTATGTACAATATCATGTCATTTTTAATGATAGCCTTGAGTTTTACTTCCTCCTTTCCAGTTTGGATACCTTTTATTTCTTCTTTTTGTCTGATCCCTGTGGCTAGGGCTTCCAGTATTATGCTGAATAAGAGTGGTGAAAGCAGGTATCCCTGTCTTGTTCCTTTTCTTAGGGGAAATGGTTTTAGTTTTTGCCAATTGACTATGATGTTGGCTGTAGGTTTGTCAAATATGGCCTTTATCATGTTGAGATACGCTCCCTCTATTCCCACTTTGTTTAAAATTTTTATCAAAAACTAGAGGCCCGGTAAATAAATTCATGCACGGGTGAGATCCAGCTGGCCCAGCCCCAATCAGTGGATCAGGGCCGGGCCTTTGGGAGGAGGAGATGGTGGGAGGTTGGCCGGCTGGGGGGAGGGGCAGCAGGCAATTGGCTGGTGGTCCCCGCCCCTAACTGGTGGGGGGTGACTGGGTGTGGGGCCAGCTGTGGGGAAGGGCTGTGGATGGTGGGTTGGCCGGCCCTGCCCCCGATTATGTGGGGGTGCCCATCAGGGTGGAGCTGGCTTGGGGGAGGGGCTGCGGGCCAGTCGGGGTGGTGGAGGCTGATTGGGGATGGGGCCTACTGTAGAGGGGCTGTGGGCAATGGACTGGCCAGCCCTGCCCATCGAGCAGGGAGCCGATTTGGGGCCAGTGGCCTGGGGGAGGGGCCATGGATGGTTGGCCAGTTGGCCCTGCCCCTGATCAGAGTGGGGGGACCGATCAGGGGTGGAGCTGGCTGGGGGGAGGGGCTTTAGGCTGAACGGGGTGGTGGGGGCCCATTGGGGTGGGGCCGGCCAGGGGGAGGGACTGCAGGCAGTTGGCCGGCAGCCCTGCCCCTGATTGGGGTGGTGGGGGCCCATCTGGAGCTTGGCCAGCTGGCCCCACCCCCTATTAAGGTAGGGGGGTGATCAGGGGTGGGGCTGGCCAGTGGGAGGGGCTATGGGTCGATTGGGGTGGTAGGGGCCCATCGGAGGTGGGGCTGGCTGGGGGGAGGATCCACAGGGGGTTGACCACCAGCCCCACCCCCTGATCGGGCGGGTTCGCTGGCTGCAGTGGACCTCATAGTGACTGGTCATTTGGTTGTTAGGGCATTCCAGTCACTGGCTTTTTATATATATAGATGGGTGTTGGATTTTGCCAAATGCTTTTTCTGAGTCTATTGATATGATCATGTGATTTTTGTCTTTCAATTTGTTTATGTGATATATGACACTTATTGATTTGTGAACATTGTATCAGAATAAATCCCACTTGGTCATGGTGTATGATCCTTTTAATATATTGCTGAATCCGATTTGATAATATTTTTGAGGATTTTAGTATCTATGTTCATCAGGGATATTGGCCTGTAGTTCTCTTTCCTTTTAGTGTTTTTCTCTGGTTTTCAAATCATGGTAATGCTGTCCTCATAGAAAGAGCTTGGAAGTGTTCCTTCCTCTTGAATTTTTTGCAATAATTTGAGGAGTACAGGTATTAGTTCTTCTTTGAATGTTTGATAAAACTCCCCTTGTGAAGCCATCCAGATCAGGGCTTTTGTTTGCTGGGAGTTTTTCTATTATTGCTTCAATTTCATCAGTAGTTATCAGCTTATTCAGGTTTTCTGATTCTTACTGATTGAGTTTTGGAAGGTTGTATTTTTCTAGGAAGATGTCCATTTCAACCTGGTTGTCCCAGATTTTAGAATAGAATATTTGTTCATAGTATATTTTTATGATTCTTTGTATTTCTGTGGGGTCAATTGTTACTTCACCTCTTTCGTTTCTGATTTTGTTTCTTTTTTCTTTTTTTAATCCTCACCAGAGAATATTTTTTTCATTGATTTCTTTAGAGAGAGGGAAAGACAGAGAGAAACATTGATGTGAGAGGAACACATCGATTGGTTGCCTCCTGCATGAGCCCAACCAGGGCCTAGGCCAGGGAGGAGCCTGAAACCAAAGCACCTGCTCTTGACTGGAATTGAACCTGGGACCATTGGGTCCACAGGCTGACACTCTATCCACTGAGCCAAACCAACTACGGCTCTCTTTGTTTCTTGATGAGTCTGGCTAGAACTTCATAAATCTTGTTTATCCTTTCAAAGAATCAGCTCTTGGCTTTATTGATTTTTTTTTTGTCTCTGTGTCATTTATTTCAGCTTTGATCTTTATTAGTTACTTCCTGTTACGTACTCTGGACTTTCTTGTTCTTCTATTTCTAATTACTTAAGCTGTAGGATTATATAACTTACGACAAGTTTTTCTTGTTGTTTTGTTTTGTTTTGTTTTGTTTTGTTTGAGGTAAGCCTGTAGTGCTATGAGCTTCCCTCTCAGGACTGCATTCACTGTTTCCCATCAATTTTGGATTTTTGTGTTTTCATTTTCATTTGTTTCCAGGAGGTTTTTCATTTCTTTCTTGATCTCTTTGGTAACCCAATCATTTTTAACAGCATGCTATTTAGCCTCCATGTTTTTTATTGTTTTTATTGTAGCTGATTTCTAATTTCATGCCATTGTGATCTGAGAAGATGCTTGATATGATTTCTTGAACTAGTAGAGACTTAGTTCATGTCCTAACATGTAGTCCATCTTTGAGAATGACCCATGTGCACTTGAGAAGAATGTATATTCTGTAGCTTTTGAGTGAATTGTTCTGAAAATGTCAATTAATTCCATCTGATCTAGTGTGTCATTTAGGATTGCTGTTTCCTTGTTGATTTTTTTTTTGTCTAGAAGATCTTCCCAGTGATGTCAGTAGGTGTTAAAGACCCCTACTGTCATTGTATTACTGTCCATATCTCCTTTAAAACCCTCTAGAAGTTTTTAAAAATATATTTGTATGCTCCTATATTGGGTGTATATATGTTTACCAGAGTTTTATTCTCTTGTATCAATCTCCATAGCATTATGAAGCAGCTCCATTATCTCTTGCTATGTCCTTCACTTTGAAGTCTATTTTGTCAAGTATGAGTATTGCTACCCCAGCTTTTTTATTTTCCATTTCCTTTTGCTTGGAAAAAAATTTTTCCATCTCTTCACTTTCAGTCTGTGTGAGTCCTTCGTTGTGAGGTGGGTCTCTTGTAGACAGAATATATATATAGGTCAAGTTTTCTTTTCCATTCAGCTACCCTATGTCTTTTGATTGAAGCATTTAAGCCATTTATGTTTAAGGTTATTATTGATAGTTACTTGTTTGTTGCCATTTTTATTCTTTTTTTTAAGGAGTTCTACCATTAATTTTAGTGACTTATACTCAATGCAAACAGACAGCATAAAACAAGTAAAACAAACAAAAGTTTAACCTGGGTCAATGGGCATATATATAAAGAATAATTCAAATTTACTACAATCAGGAAAAAATGCCCATCTGAATCCAACTTAAAGATATGCAATAACGTGCATTAAATCTTTTTTTAAAATTTCTTTATTGATTGAGGTGTTACATATGTGTCCTTCCCCCATTACCTCCCCATCCCCCCACTCATGCCCTCACCCCCCTGTTGTCTGTGTCCATTGGTTAGACCCATATGCATGCATACAAGTCCTTTGGTTGATCTCTCCCTTTTATCCCCACCCTCCCCTACCTTCCCTCTGAGGTTTGATGGTCTGATCAATGTTTCTCTGTCTCTGGAACTGTTTTTGTTCATCAATTTATGTTGTTCATTATATTCCACAAATGAGTGAGATCATGTGATACTTATCTTTCTCTGACTGGCTTATTTCACTTAGCATAATACTCTCCAGTTCCATCCAGGCTGTTGCAAATGGTAGGAATTCCTTCTTTTTTAGCGCAGCATAGTTTTCCATTGTGTAGATGTACCACAGTTTTTTAATCCACTCATCTGCTGATGGGCACTTAGGCTGTTTCCAAATCTTAGCTATGGTAAATTGTGCTGCTATGAACATAGGGGTGCATATATCCTTTCTGATTGATGTTTCTAGCTACTTGGGATATATTCCTAGAAGTGGTATTATTGGGTCAAATGGGAGTTCCATTTTTAGTTTTTTTGAGGAAACTCCATACTGTTCTCCATAGTGGCTGCACCAATCTGCATTGCCACCAGCAGTACACCAGGGTTCCTTTTTCTCCCCATCCTTGCCAACATTTGTCATTTATTGATTTGTTGATGATAGCCATTCTGACAGGTGTGAGATGGTACCGCATTGTTGTTTTGATTTGCATCTCTCGGATGATTAGAGAAGTTGAACATGTTTTCATATGTCTCTTGGCTTTCCTTCTGTCTTCTTTCGAAAAGTTTCTATTTAGGTTCTTTGCCCATTTCTTGATTGGATTGTTTATCTCCCTTTTGTTGAGTTGTATGAGTTCACTGTAAATGTTGGAGATTAAACCCTTATCAGTGATAACATTGGCAAATATGTTCTCACATGTAGTGGTCTTTCTTGTTGTTTTGTTGATGGTTTCTTTTGCTGTGCAAAAGCTTTTTATTTTTATGTAGTCCCATTTGTTTATTTTCTCTTTATTTTCCATTGCCCTAGGAGCAGTATCAGTGAAGAAGTTCCTTCGGCATATGTCTGAGATTTTGCTGCCTGTGGATTCCTCTAGTAATTTTATGGTTTCCCGTCTTATGTTTAAGTCCTTTATCCATTTTGAGTTTATTTTTGTGTATGGTGTAAGTTGGTGGTCTAGTTTCATTTTTATGCATGTATCTGTCCAATTTTCCCAACACCATTTATTTTTTATTTTATTTTTTTAAAATAAATCTTTATTCAGATTATTACAATTGTTTCTCCTTTTTTCCCCCATAGCTCCCCTCCACCCAGTTCCCACCCCACCTTCTGCCCTTACATCCCCCCCACTGTCCTCATCCATAGGTGTATGATTTTTGTCCAGTCTCTTCCTGAACCCCCTCATACCCCTTTCCCCCTGAGAATTATCAGCCCACTCCCTTTCTATGCCCCTGATTCTATTATATTCACCACATTATTCTGTTCCTCAGGTTTTTAATTCACTTGATTTTTAGGTTCACTTGTTGATAGATATGTATTTGTTGTTCATAATTTTTATCTTTACTTTTTTCTTCTTCCTCTTCTTTAAGAATACCTTTCAGCATTTCATATAATACTGGTTTGGTGGTGATGAACTCCTTCAGCTTTTTCTTGTCTGTGAAGCTCTTTATCTGCCCTTCAATTCTGAATGATAGCTTTGCTGGGTAGAGTAATCTTGGTTGTAGGTTCTTGCTATTCATCACTTTGAAAATTTCTTGCCACTCCCATTTGGCCTGCATAGTTTCTGTTGAGAAATCAGCTGACAATCGTATGGGTGCTCCCTTGTAAGTAACTAACTGTTTTTCTCTTGCTGCTTTTAATATTCTCTCTTTGTCTTTTGCTCTTGGCATTTTAATTATGATGTGTCTTGGTGTGGTCCCCTTTGGATTCCTTTTGTTTGGGGTTCTGTGCATTTCCTGGACTTGTAAGTCTATTTCTTTCACCAGGTGGGGGAAGTTTTCTGTCATTATTTCTTCAAATAGGTTTTCAGTATCTTGTTCTCTCTCTTCTTCTGGCACCCCCATAATTCTGATGTTGGTACACTTGAAGTTGTCCCAGAGGCTTCTTACACTATCTTCAACTTTTTGGATTTTTTTTTTTGCTTTTTGCTTTTTCAGTTGAGTGTTTTTTGCTTCTTTGTATTTCAATTCTTTGACTTGATTCTTGTGTTCCTCTAGTCTGTTGTTGGGTCTCTGTATAATATTTTTTATTTCAGTCAGTGTATGTTTAATTTCTAGTTGGTCCTTTTTCATATCTTCGAGGGTCTCATTATATTTATCGGCCTTCTCTAGGATATTCTTGAAAAGCCTTATAAGCGTGGTTTTGAATTCTACATCCAGTCGTTTGTTTTTCTCCATTTCTTTCGTTTGTGATCTGTTTCTTTGTCGCCACATTTTCACTGCTTCCCTGAGTTGGTAGGGTAGCTTTGTGTGCTAGGTTTCCTATATGGCCCAGTGGGTCAGCCTCCCCAGTTAACCTGAGGTGGATACTCCTGGTGCACCCCTTTGTGGACTGTGTGTACAGCCTTGTTGTAGTTAAGTCTTGATTGTTGTTGGTATCACTGGGAGGAATTGACCTCCAGGCCAGTTGGCTGTGAGGATCAACTGTGTCTACGTTGGGAGAAGTTTGGTGTTGGAGACAGCCTTATAGGATTATACTTGCCAAATTGCAAAAGCTTGGATGGGGTGGAGTCTCAGGGCAGAGCAGATAGTCTTTGCTTCCCGTCAGCCTTGCCCTTGCATGCGCGCCTCCAGACCTCTGCCTTCCCCGGCTCCCGAGTCTTCGCCCGAGAGTCCAGATTCCCCCGCAAGAGCGTGGGTCCCCAGGGGCTCGCCTGGAACTGGGGTTCAGTGCAGTCAGGAGCTTCCGACTCCCTTCTGCTAGGGAAAGCCTGTGGCAACCTCCGCAGTCTTTGTGCACACTGGCGCACGCGCCTCCAGACCCCTGCCCGCTGGGGCTCCGCTGGGTTTCCCCCAGGTCTCCGAGTCTCTGGGTGCCTTTCTACCTGACAGTCCAGACTCCCCCTGTATGAGCCTGGGTCCACGGGGTTTCGCCCGGGACTGGGGTTCAGTGCAGTAGGAACTGGGGTTCAGTGCAGTCTTGGGTTTCCTTCCCCCTCTCGCCAGAGAAAGTCAGCCAGGCTCTCAGCCGCCCTTCCTCTCTGCGCGCACAAAGCCCCTTTGCCGTACCTCCAATTCTCTGTGAGTTTTTCTCTTTCCTTCTAGTTGTAGAATTTCCCCTCAGCCAGCTTTCCTGTGGTTCTGGATGGTGTCCGTTCTGTCTTTTAGTTGTAGTTTTGAAATTGTTGTATGAGGCAGCAGTTTAGGTGCTTACCTATGCCGCCATCTTGGTTTTCTCTCCCAACACCATTTATTGAAGAGACTGTCTTGACTCCATTTTATGTTCATGCCTCCTTTGTCGAATATTAATTGGTCATAGTGTTTGGGTCGATTTCTGGGTTCTCTATTCTATTCCATTGATCTATATGTCAGTTCTTATGCCAGTACCAGGATGTTTTAAGAACAGTGGCTTTGTAATACAGCTTGATATCTGGTATTGAGATCCCTCCTACTTTGTTCTTCTTTCTCAGGATTTGCTGCAACTATTCGGGGTCTTCTTTTATTCCAGATGAATTTTTGGAGAGTTCGTTCTAGGTCTGTGAAATATGCCATTGGTATTTTAATGGGGATTGCATTGAATCTATAGATTGCTTTGGGTAGAATGGACAGTTTGATGATGTTGATTCTACCAATTCATGAACATGGTATGTTCTTCCATCTGTTTATATCTTCCTCTATCTCCTTTTTTCAGTGTTCTGTAGTTTTTTGCATACAGGTATTTTACCTCCTTAGTTAAGTTTATTCCTAGGTATTTTAATTTTTCTGGTGCGATGGTAAATGGGATTGCTTTTTTAGTCTCTCTTTCTGTAAATTCACTATTTGTGTATAGAAATGCTATAGATTTCTTGGCGTTAATTTTGTATCTTGCTACCTTGCCGAATTCATTTATTAAGTCTATTAGCTTTTTGATGGAGTCTTTTGGGTTTTCTATGTACAGTATCATGTCGTCTGCGAATAAGGACAGTTTTACTTCTTCTTTTCCAGTTTGGATGCCTTTTATTTCTTCTTCTTGTCTAATTGCAATGGCTAATACTTCCAGTACTATGTCAAATAGGAGTGGTGAGAGAGGGCATCCCTGTCTTGTTCCTGTTCTTAGGGGAAATGGTTTAATTTTTGTCCATTGAGTGTGATGCTGGCTGTGGGTTTATCATATATGGTTTTATTATGTTGAGGTATGATCCTTCTATTCCCACCTTGCTGAGAGTTTTTATCAAGAAAGGGTGTTGGATTTTGTCAAATGCTTTTTCTGCATCAATTGATATGACTATGTGATTTTTATCTCTCAATGTGTTTATGTGATGTATCATGTTTATTGATTTGCGGATATTGTACTATCCTTGCATTCCTGGGATAATCCTACTTGGTCATGGTGTATGATCTTTCTGATGTATTGCTGGATTCTATTTGCTAGAATTTTGTTGAGGATTTTGGCATCTATGTTCATGAGGGATATTGGCCTGTAATTCTCTTTCATTGTGTTGTCTTTATCTGGTTTTGGTATTAGGGTGATGCTGGCTTCATAGAATGAGTTTGGAAGTGTTCCTTCCTCTTGAATTTTTTGGAATAGTCTGAGGAGGATAGGTTTTAGTTCTTCCTTGAATGTTTGGTATAACTCTCCTGTGAAGTCATCTGGGCCTGGGCTTTTTTTTGCTGGAAGTTTTTTGATGACTGATTCAATTTCTTCTATAGTTATTGGCCTATTGAGATTTTTAGAATCTTCCTGATTGAGTTTTGGAAGGTTGTATTTTTCTAGGAATATGTCCATTTCCTCCAGGTTGTCTAGTTTGTTGGAATAGAGTTGTTCATAATATTTCTTAACAATCCTTTATATTTCTGTGGAGTTTGTTGTTATTTCGCCTCTATCATTTCTGATTTTGTTTCATTGAGTCCTCTCTCTTTGCTTCTTGGTGAACCTGGCTAGAGGTTCATCAATCTTGTTTATCCTATCAAAGAATCTGCTCTTGGTTTCATTGATCTTTTGTATTGTTTTTTTGATCTCTATGTCATTTATCTCTGCTCTAATCTTTATTATCTCCTTCCTTCTGCTCACTCTGGGCTTTTTCTTGTTGCTCTCTTTCTAATTCTTTGAGCTGTAGCATTAGATGATTTACTACCATTTTTTTCTTGTTTTTTGAGTTTGGCCTGTAGAGCTATAAACTTCCCTCTCAGGACTGCTTTCATTGTGTCCCATAGGTTTCAGATTGTTGTGTTTTTATTGTCATTAGTTTCCATAATGTTTTTAATTTATTCTTTGATCTCATTGGTAACCCAATCAATATTTAATAACATGCTATTCAGCTTCCAAGTGTATGAGTGTTTTGGATTGTTTTTTATTGTAGTTTATTTCTAATATTATGCCATTGTTGTCTGAAAAGATGCTTGGTATGATTTCAATCTTCTTGAATTTGGGGAGACTTTGCTTGTGACCCAGTATGTGGTCTATTTTTGATCTAGTGAGTCATTTAAGATTGCTGTGTCTTTGCTGACTTTTTGTCTAGAGGATTTATCCAGTGATGTCAGTGGTGTATTAAAGTCCCCTACTATGATTGTATTGTTGTCGATCCCTCCCTTGATATCTTCCAGGAGTTTTGTTATGTATTTGGGTGCTCCTGCATTGGGTGCATATATGTTTACCAGGGTTATATCCTCTTGTTGTATCGATCCCTTTAGTATTATGTAGTGGCCTTCCTTATCTCTTGTTATGGTCTTCACTTTGAGGTCTATTTTGTCAGATATAAGTATTGCTATCCCAGCTTTTTTATTTCCATTTGCTTGAAAGATATTTTTCTATCCCTTCACTTTCAGTCTGTGTGAGTCCCTTGTTCTGAGGTGGGTCTCTTGTAGACAGCATATATATGAGTCATGTTTTTTTATCCATTCAGCCACTCGATGTCTTTTGATTGGAGCATTTAGTCTGTTTATGTTTAAAGTTATTATTGAAAGGTGCTTGTTTGTAGCCATTTTTATTTTTTGAGGCTGTGTTCCTTCTTACCTTTTTGTTTCTTCTCTTTACCGCATTCCTTTTAGCATTTCTTGAATTGCTGGTTTGGTAGTGATAAACTCCCTTAGCCTTTTTTTCTCTCTGAAGTTCCTGATTTCCCCTTCAATTTTGATTGATAGTCTTGCTGGATAGAGTATTCTTGGATTGAGTCCCTTGATTTGCATCACTTTGTATATCTCCTTCCATTCCCTTCTTGGAACACAGCTTGATGTGTTTCTGTTGAGAAATCATTTGATAATCTGATGGAGGATCCTTTGTAGGTAACTCTCTGTCTCTCTCTTGCAGCCTTTAAGATTCTCTCTTTGTCGATAACATTTACCATTGTAATTATGGCGTGTCTTGGTGTGGGTCTTTTGGGATTCATCTTGCTTGGGACTCTTTGAACTTTTTTCTTCCCCATATCAGGGAAGTTTTCTGTCATTATTTCTTCAAATAAATTTTCTAATCCTTGCTACTCTTCTTGTCCTCTTGGCAGCCCTATTATATGTATGTTATTTCATTTTGCATTGTCCCAAAGCTTCCTTAGGCTCTCCTCCTGCTTTTTAATTTTTTTCTCTTGTTGCTGTTCAGATTGGGCTTGTTTCTGTACCTGATCTTCTAACTCACTGATTCGGTCCTCTGCTTCTTCTAGTCTACTGTTGAAGCCTTCCATGGTGTTTTTTATTGTAACTATATTT
Source organism: Plecotus auritus (assembly GCF_963455305.1). Classification (NCBI taxonomy): domain Eukaryota; kingdom Metazoa; phylum Chordata; class Mammalia; order Chiroptera; family Vespertilionidae; genus Plecotus; species Plecotus auritus. Next base: position 3,773 of record NW_027664331.1, on the reverse strand, counting down.
TTTTCATTTCTTCCTGATTTTTGCATAGGTTGTTGATTTTCTCGTCCATCCAGTGTATGAACTATATGATCATTTTCTAAATTCTTTTTCTGTCATGTTGCATGCTTCCGTCTCACTTATTTCCTTACTTGGCGATTCCTCCTTTTCTTTCCTCTGTGGATTGCTTTGTTGTCTCCCCATTCTGACTATCACCAGAAGGTTCCGATGTCAAGTTGCGGGAGCCTGGACCGTTTGCAGTGGGAGTTTTGCACCCCCCAAGTGTCACTGAAGAGCTCTGATCCTTCAGCCCAGGCTCCAGGGGATGGGTTTTGTTATCTAAATCCAGCCAAGCACCTGGAATGCATACGAATCGGGCCCACCCAAGAATGCACATGATCTCCTTTGTCTTGACTTTTAGTAAAACTTCCTGGGTTTTGCTGTATAAAATAAACAGGCTGTATTGGCCCTAGGTCCCTGTCTCTCCATCAGAGGACAGTGTTTCTACCCAGCCCCAGCTTTTTCCTTCCATCTCTGTGTCTGTCTCTTTCTTTCATTTTCTCAATCCCCAGCAGCCCCTACTCAGGAACTGGACTGCTCTCTAGCAGTGCTGGATGTGGAAAAGAGAGACATATTTACAGGATTCATCTGCACAGAACTCGTGAAAAGATCAACAAGGAGATCTGGGTCTATGGCATAGACTCTATGCTAAACTTTTTTCCAGACAGCATGGCTTGGAACTCCTCTAAACTGCAATCAATACTGTCAAGATAATCCAACAGCACAACCTTTCCCAAAGGATCATTTAAAATGGAATCCATCATGGTAACAGTATCATCTGCAGTCAGACTGGAGAAGCCATTTAGCTGAATGGCACTAGATATGAGAGGACTAGTGCCATCACTGCCTGAACTTAGGGATTCTCTGGCTGGTTCATTCTGATCTCCACTCTGAATGACTGCTGCATATTCATCTTCATTGTCATCTTCAACATTGACAATATCTGGGTACTGGCTACAGTTGGAGGGATTAGATATAATGTCTTCATAGTTTCTGGAATACCTGGGATATTTTCTTCATCTGCATTATCATCAGTGACATCATAAATAATGATGTCATCTGAAAGCCACTCCCTTGGTTTTAAACCTTCAGTCCTACTGTGGAACTTTATGATGGTGATTCTCAGCTGGTTCTTTGACTATGTGCCGAAACAGATTCTTCTTTTGGGCTCCATTAGTGTTCAGAAGTAGAGGCCTTTTACATTTTAAACTCACAAGCTGGTTTTTCTGAACCAATGTAACAATAAACTGGACAATCTTTTGAATAAGTTGTTGCTGTTGTGCATGTTTTGCTCATAATTCTTCACCTCCTTCCAGAGGGACTCATTCTCACTTTTTAACTCAGAAAGCCTTGACTCCATAGTCTCTTGTTTTATTTCAACCTTCTGAGCACTACTTATAGTTTTTGTTAAATCTTCCTGACGAATTTTATTTTCTTCTGGTTTTGAAGATGAAACCTTCCTTTTAATGTTCTCCAACAAGTCATCTTGGCCTTGTTTGAAGTAAGGATGCTGAAATTCAACAGGACCATCTCATTCCTGCTTTACAATTCCAGTCAATATGTACTACTTTATAGAAACCATACATGTTCAGTTGCCTCACAAAGCTTGCCATGTTATTGTGCTTGAAGTATTTGGGAAGTATTTCTTTTGCAAATCTTTGTTCATCCAAAACCAGAAAACTTTGACCATTCTGGCTCCAGGTGATGAACTTGTTGGTGTGGGTTTCCTCCACGAGCATCCACAGCTTGCGGAGGGAAGCGGGCACGTTCAAACTCTGCTTCATTGTTAAGGAGGTGCAGGGATTCCAGATTCTACACCCGAATGCAGCAGCGGTGTTGGCGGCGATGGCAGCTGTTTCATTTTTATTCTTTATATATGTGTTCCTCCCTCACTTTCTATTTCTTCTTACAACAGTCCCATTAGCATTTCTTGCATTTCTTGGTTTGGTGGTAATAAACTCCTTTAGCCTTTTTTTTTTTGTCTGTGAAGCTCTTTATTTCACTTTCATTTTGCATGATAGCCTTGATGGATAGAGTAGTCTTGGGTTCAGTCCCTTGATTTTCATTACATTGTATGCTTCATGCCATTCTGAGAAGAAAGTGGGTTTCTGTTGAGAAATCAGCTGACAGTCTAATGGGAGCTCCCTCATAGGTAACTTTCTGTCTGTCTCTTGCAGTCTTTAAGATTTTTTCTTTGGACAGCCATTGCAGTACATCGAGTTCCATAGAGACAGCGCTGGGGCAAGTGTGAGCCAGCTGGGCACTGGGTGACTGTGTGCTCGTTGAGGGAAAGTAATTAAACATGGGCAAAGGAGATCCTAAAAAGCTGAGAGGCAAAATGTCATTGTATGCTTTCTTTGCGCAAACTTGCCTGGGGGAACACAAGAAGCAGTACCCAGATGCTTCAGTCAACTTCTCAGAGTTTTTCTAAGAAGTGCTCAGAAGACCATGTCTGCCAAGGAGAAAGGAAAATTTGAAGACATGGCAAAGGCGGACAAGGCCCGCTATGAGAGAGAAATGAAAACATATTCCTCCTAAAGGGCGAATCAAAAAAGAAATTCAAGGATCCCAATGCACCCAAGATGCCTCCTTCAGCCTTTTTCTTTTTTTTAAAAAAAAAATAAATCTTTATTGTTCAGATTATTACAGGTGTTCCTCTTTTTTCCCCCCCATAGCTTCCCTCCACCTGATTTCCCACCCCACCCCATGCCCTTAACCCCCGCCACTGTCTTCATCCATAGGTGTAAACTTTTTGTCCAATCTCTTCCCGCACCCCTCACACCCCCTTCCCCCTGAGAATTGTCAGTCCACTCCCTATCTATGTCCCTGATTCTATTATATTCACCAGTCCATTCTGTTCTTCAGATTTTTTATTCACTTGATTTTTAGATTCACTTGTTGGTAGGTATGTATTTTATGTCACTTTGTTGTTCATAATTTTTATCTTTACCTTTTTCTTCTTCTTCCTCTTCTTAAAGAACACCCTTCAGCATTTCATGTAATCCTGGTTTGGTGGTGATGAACTCCTTTAGCTTTTTCTTGTCTGTGAAGCTCTTTATCTGACCTTCAACTCTGAATGATAGCTTTGCTGGGTAGAGTAATCTTGGTTGTAGGTTCTCGCTGTTCATCACTTTGAATATTTCTTGCCACTCCCATCTGGCCTGCATAGTTTCTGCCGAGAAATCAGCTGACAGTTGTATGGGTGCTCCCTTGTAGGTAACTAACCGTTTTTCTCTTGCTGCTTTAAAGATTCTCTCTTTGTCTTTTGCCCTTGGCATTTTAATTATGATGTGTCTTAGTGTGGTCCTCTTTGGATTCCTCTTGTATGGGGTTCTGTGCACTTCCTGAACTTGTAAGTCTATTTCTTTCACCAGGTAGGGAAAGTTTTCTGTCATTATTTCTTCTAATAGGTTTTCAATATTTTGCTCTCTCTCTTCTTCTGGCACCCCAAAAATTCGGATGTTGGTACGCTTAAAGTTGTCCCAGAGGCTCCTTACACTATCTTCATATTTTTGGATTTTTTCTTTTTGTTTTTCTGGTTGGGTGTTTTTTGTTTCTTCATATTTCAGATCTTTGGTTTGATTCTTGGGGTACGTTGATCTACAGTTGAGTTTCTGTATATTCTTTATTTCAGACAGTGTATGCTTAATTTCTGACTGGTCCTTTTCCATTTTTTTGGTATTCTCATTAAGATCCTTAAAGGTCTCACTAAGTTCCTCAGCGGTTTTTAGAAGATT